>NC_057388.1:53353242-53698286 GCF_019320065.1 Cervus canadensis
TACAGAATGATCAGTTATTTTGTTCCCAAAGAAATCTGCTTCTTACCAGAAAGCTATTGGGAAAAAACAAAACAAAACATTGTTTAATAATGTAAAGGTCTGCTATTGAGTGGTTAGATTTATGTTTATGGTACAATAATTCTTGCTAATTAAAATGATTTTGGTTATAATAAGAGAGAGGTAAAGAGCATTGTTTACTTAGCTTTTTAAAGAATGCTAAGATCTACAGGAAACTGTAGCCTACCAGCCTCCTGTCCATGGGATTCTCCAGGCAAGAATGTTGGAGTAGGGTGCTGCGCCCTCCTCTTGGAGATCTTTCCAACCCAAGAATTGAGCCCAGGTCTATTATGTCTCCTGCATTGGCAGCTGGGTTCTTTACGATTAGTGCCACCTGGCAAGCCACCCAAGATTAGTGCCACCCAAGATCTACAGGACACAAGAGGAAAGGGAAGGGATAATGGTATAAATTGGAGGAGATATTTTTCTATGATGCATTCAACTACATGTCAGCTTCTTGAAATTAGATGAGTCCTCATATTGAAGAATGGATCCCTGTTGGGTAGTGGCCACAAACTACATTGACAGGAGGCCCTCAGGCTTCAAGCCCAAGCACAGTTAAGCAGCCACACTGGCTAGTTTGGTCTGTAACCAAAGCCCTCTCTAGCTAATCAACTTTAGAAATGTTTACAATTCCTGGCCTTTCCCCCTAGAAAATCCTGTTACTCCTTCAAGTCAACAGATTTGTCTCCCCATCACTATTCATTTTTCATTCTCCACACCAAGTAGCATCTGTCACAATAATAGCAATAGTAATGATAGTAGTTCAGATGGCTGTAAGCAGAGATTTCATAATATCTGCAGTGATCTGCTTGCTGAAGGAGCCTTATACAGAGCCTCACAGCCTCATGCTTTTGCTGAATTCCAACTTCTTACACTTTTGCTCCTATGTTTACAAAGTTCAGTGAGGGCTAACATACTTCCTATATTAGAAAATTGATATTGATAAAGAAATAGATGTGGCGACCTGTAATGCAAACATTTAAAATGACAACATAATGTGTTCAGTTAAGTCAAAGTTGAGTTTTTGATGGTGGATGTTAAACATTTTAGAGAAGTTTAAATAAGATCCAGATACTTTGTTTTCATAAACCAAATATTTCCAGTAAGCGTGCCCTTGTAGCAATAATTTGAAATAAAATCTCTTACAAATCCCTTTATGTTGTAGTCATAAACTGGAAACCTTTAATTCACCATAAAATAATTTTAAGATGAAAGAAATTATCCTTTGACTGTCAGTGATCAAATGTAATAAATAGGTTAATATCTTAACATATTTTTAATATTTTAGTTGAATTTTTAGAGTAGTTCATTGGCAGTTAAACTTAACCAAAAAACAGTAGAAAGTAACAAAAGAAATGTGAATCAGTGGTAATAACATCCTCCCAGGAGTTACCAGTCTATCCAGTTATTGATAGGTAATTTTTAATACAGACAGTGTTGAATTAAAGATATGTCACTGTCTTTTGCACTTGACTGGCAGTCCAAAGGTTAAGACTGCGCTAACAATGCAGGGAGTGCGGGTTCTATCCTTAGTCAGGGGACTGAGATTCCACATGCCATGCGGCACAGCCAAAATAAAATGAAAGAAATGTCAAATATATATGTATATACATGAATGACTGTGTCCCTTACTTAATTTTGTAAGACATTTGTATGAAAAATTTGTCTGTTTTCTTGGTTCAAGACATGAAACTTCAAGCAGAGTAAAGGGTAGATACCTGCCAACCTAACTGTTGAAAAATTATCCATACTTACACTCTTTTTTTTTTTCTCTTAGAACTTCTATAAGACTGAACTGAACAAGGAAGAGATGTATATACGCTACATCCACAAACTCTATGATCTGCACCTCAAAGCACAGAATTTCACAGGTAATTGTGTCTTTTGACTTGAGTTGGGGGAAGTGGGCTGGTCACTGTTATATTAAATATAATTCCTCTGTTTTTTAAATTAGAGCTGAAGACTCAACCATTTCTCCTTTTAAAATTGGAATTTGGAACTGGAATATATATGTTTTTTCTTTACTGTATCTATTTACATAATTTTTTAGGAGTTGGTTTTGGGATTGGTTTTTGAGTGGTTTATAAAATACACACCTAGCTTTTCACAGTCCGTTTAGAGTTAGTATTTCACCACTTCAAGTTAAATATAGGAACTTTACAACCTCCCCACTGGACATTGTAATAGTCATAAGCATACATGTATGTACATTGAGAAATCCATTGGATAGTGTCATAATTTTTAAGTCATACCTATTTTAAAGAATTTAAGAGGATAAAAATTATCTATTGTATTTACTCAGATATTTACCATTCCTGTTGCTCTTTCTTCACTCATGAAATTCTCAGTTTTCCTCTTAACATTTTCATCCAACCTCCAGAGCTTGTTATAGTATTTCTTTTAGAACAGATCTAGTAGTGAAGAATTCTTAGTTGTCCTTCATCTTTATTTTACCTTTATCCCTGAAGGAAATGTTTGCTGGATACAGTTGGACAGTGTCTTTGTATCAGTACTTTAAAACTTTTATTTTCTTTTGGCCTCCATTGTTTTTGATGAGAGCTATAGTCATTTAAATTGTTCCCCTGTATGTAATGTGTAATTTTCTCTGGTTGCCTTTAAGACTTTGGTTTTCAGCACTTCAATTATGATATATATATATCAGCATGGTTTTTTTAAAGTCTATCCTGGTTGGGTTTGCTGAGCCTCTTGGATCTCTAAACATTTCTTTCACCAAATTTGGGAAATGTTCAGGCATTATTTCTTCAAATATATTTTCTGCACTGATTCTCTGTTTTGGTACTCCAGTTTTATGGATGTTAGACCATTTGGTGTTGTTCTATAATTTCCTGGGGTGCTGTTTTGTGGGGGGGGGTTCAATTTTTTTATTCTTTCTGTTTTTCAGATTGGATAATTTCCATTTATCCATTTTCAAGTTCATTGGCTCTTCTTTATCATTTCCATTCAACTACGGAGCCCTTCCAGTGAACTTTTAATTTTTTTAATTTTTTATTATTTGTCTAAAAGTTTATTTAGTTATTTTTAATAGCTTCAATGGCTTTGCAAAATTTGTATTTTTCTCTTTATTTCACAAGTGTTCACTTTTACTTCAAGTAGCACGGTTATAATAGCTGTTTCATAGTATTTGCCTATAATTTCAACAACTGAATCATCTTAGAGTTGGCATCTGTTAATTGCTTTTTCCCTCTGAGATTTATTTAGTTTTCCTGGTTCTCTGAATGTCAAGTAATTTTGGATTGTATCCCAGACATTTTGAATACTGTGAGATTCTGGGTTTTGTTAAAATCTTCAGAAAATCAATCCAGCTAAGTTCAGACTTAAAGTCCCGAGTTACCTTTTGAAGGTCAGTTTAGTTTTCAAAGCCTTTGCTGCACTTCCGTGGTCTTTCCTGCTGTGTGCCCCCTGGGGAGAGCCTGGGACAAGGACAGTTATCTATACCATAGTTCATTTATCAAAAGTTTTGTTATGTTGATTCTGATTCATTCTATACATGTACAGCTTAAGGGTGAGCCCAGGAAGTCATACACATAATTTGAAAATTCCTTTCTCCATCTCCTTGCTCTCTCTGATCTTTCTCACTCTTAGCATCTCGCAAGGGCTCCTTTTCCCGATACTCTCGCTTAATCAGAGCCGAGGACTCAGAGCCGAGATTTGATCCTCCACACTATGATCTACTATGTATAGTCGGCCTCCCTGGTAGGGGGAAGGCAGTGAAAGAAAACAGAAAGATGGAAGCTGCCACTGTGACTGCCCCTCATGTCACAGTGCGGGTTTGCAGCTTTGTTCCTGGGTCTCAGAGTGGACCAGAAGAACACAAAGTACTCCATCGCACAGAAGGTCCTTTTCCCAGTTCTCTGACTAGAGGAGCTTTTTCTGTCTGTTTTCCATTCGAAGTTACAAGAAACAGGGAAGGCTAAGCCTGGAGATATAAAAGGCAAAAAGGTAAAAACCAGGAGCTCACCACTCTGTCATCCTCCTTTGAGTATTGATTTTCCTGTTCTGTCTACCTTCTCGTTTACTTTTCAGAATTCTCTAATAGTTGCTTTATATTTTCTGTCTTGGGTTTTTAGTTGAATCAGTGAGAAAAATACACTAAAATGTGCATACCACATCTTAACCAGAATGAGAACCCCTTAATTGGATTTAGAAATTACAAATCTTAGTGTTTTGGCATGCTGTTCTTCCAAGGAACTCCTGAATCTTGGTTCCTCCCCCAGCTTTGAAAGAGTAAAGGAACGCTTTCTGAAGTGATGCTCATGTTCCCAGGATTTAAGCATGCCTCTAGCTACGGTTCCACTATATCAGTTAAGAGCATTGCTTAAAAGTTAAAAGTTCCCAGTTCTTGACTCAGACTGGAGACCTTTATGATATCTTTGATACCTCCCATTCATGAGGTGCTATTGGTTCTGCTTCCTAAAAATGAAAGCCATATCCTTTCTTATTGTTTCCAGTTTCACTGCCCCAATCAGGCTTTCATTGTCTCTCTCTTGTACTGCTGCTTAACTATCCCGAGTTATTCACTAGAGCAGGGATCAGTAAACTTCAACCTGCAGCCCTGTCGTTTGATTTTTTAAAGAATGTTTTATTAAAACTCCAGCCACACCCACTTAATTACATATTGTGTATGGTTGCTGCAGCACTCAAATGGCGTAGTTGAGTAGTTGCAACAAAGACTGTGTGTCCTACAAGCCTAAATTTTTAACTGTCTGATCCTTTGAGAAAAAACTGTCACCCCCTTCTCTAGAAGTAACGCTATCAATTCATGTCTTCTACAAAGTAAAGCTCAAAGTCTTTATTCAAGGCCCATAACAATTGAAGCAACACCTGTCCATTCAGCCTAATGTATTCTTGTTTACCTCTAATACTGTGTTCGTTCTTTTTATCCTTCAGAGCCAGCTCCTATGTCATCTTTTTCATGAAGTCTTTATCTTCCTTCTCTCTCCCTCACCAATTCCATGAGCTTGCACCCCCTGCCATGGGCTGAATTAATGTTTCCTACTCTTTTCCCATTGCAGTTTTTTCAGGTTTCCATTCAAGTATTTATCATATCATTTTATTCATAGTTATATAACAAATGTGTGTGTGTGTGTGAGTGTTGACAAGCAGGTAGGTAGGTAGGTTGAGAGATCTTTAGTTGAAGGGTAAATTCCTTGAGGACAGAGATGATATTTTCTTCTTAGTCTCCTCAGTTCGTAGATTAGTGCCTAGTGCTGTGAGATTTAGATAAATGCATCACTAAGAATGCACTCAGATTTTAACACCCCAAGAGCAGATTTTCCTCCTTTAATATTGTTAATTCCTTAACCACCAAGGAAGCCCCAGTATCTCCTCACACAGACGTCCTGATAGTCTTAATTAAATAAACCAAGATTTTTTAGCTGACTCTGTTGTCTAGAAGTTTAAGTAGTCATTTTAAAGTAGTTTGTAGCTAATATTAGAAAAATGGTGAACCTGTTTTTTGTTTTTTTATCTGTGAAAACAATCTAGTAGACTTGTTTAATTTTGAAGCCCATAAAAAAAAAAAAAAAAAAAAAAACAGAAGAAATAAGACAGGGAAGTGAGGACAAGCTCTTGCAGATATGTAACAGATATATTTTGGTTTTCTGAAACTCCAAATCTGTCACCTTATATTTTGAAAATGTGTAAATCTTTTTTCTTTAATTTGTTTACTCAACTTGGAGTTTTTATGTTTCCCCAAAGCCATAAGAAATAAGTTATTTTCCCATATAACATTTTACTCATTTCTCCTCTGTCCTCATTTCTGTGGGTCCTTGGAGAAAGTGGAATTGATGGAAAAACTTCTGTCTTTACAGGATTTGTTTCTTATGGCTTAATCCCTTCCAGCCGTCTGTGACAATGCCCTCCATTGCATGATTTGTCTCCACATTTATCCTGTGTTACTTCTTTCTGCATATTGATATCTTCCCTGTGCAATTCTCAAAATGATGGAATGAGATGGCCCATATTTAATTATGTGAGATGGCCTTTTGTTCAAAATTATAAACACTTTTAAATACATTGTTCATAATTTTGGATGTGAGTCATCTTTCTCTTTTCAGTATGTAATACAGTCTTCTAAAGATACATAGGAATAAACATGCAACATATTGTAATAAAACATCCTTGATGTGCCGATGTTTTCCAAAAACCTCAGTAGTCTATTGCTGACACCTCGGAGGCATACGTTTCCTTTAATGAACGTTTTCTGCAGTTTCCTTCACACACACCGTTTACCCCTGATATACATCATTATCTTCTGGAATCAAATTCTGATCCAGGTGTAACTTGCTTTCACACTTTCCCACGTCACCCACCGGTCATTTGTCAGCTTACTCTGCTGGCCTGCCAGTTGTTGTTCATTCACTAAAGTCATGTCTGACTCTTTGTGACCCCATGGACTGAAGCACAACAAGCTTCCCTGTTTTTCATTATCTCCTGGAGTTTGCTCAAACTCATGTCCATTGAGTTGGTGATGCCATCCAACTATCTCATCATCTGTCACCCCCTTCTCCTCCTGTCATCAATCTTTCCCAGCATCAGGTTCTTTACCAGTGAGTCAGCTCTTCACATCAGGTGGCCAAAGTATTGAAGCTTCAGTTTCAGCATCAGTCCTTCCAATGAATATTTAGGGTTGATTTCCTTTAGGATTGACTGGTTTGATCTCCTTGTTGTCCAAGGGACTCTCAAGAGTCTTCTCCAGCACCACTGTTCAAAAGCATCAATTCTTTGACACTCAGCCTTCTCTATGGTCTAACTGTCACATCCATACATGACTACTGGAAAAAACATAGCTTTGACTAAACCAGACCTTGGTCAGCAAAGTGATGTCTCTGCTTTTTAACACACTGTCTAGGTTTGTCATAGCTTTTCATCCAAAGAGCAAGCATGTTTTAATTTCATGGCTACAGTCTCCATCTGCAGTGATTTTGGAGCCCAAGAACATAAAATCAGCCACTGTTTCCACTTTTTCCCTATCTCTGTACCATGAAGTGATGGGACTGGATGCTTTGATCTTAGTTTTTTGAATGTTGAGTTTTAATCCAGCCTTTTCCCTCTCCTCCTTCACCTTCATCAAGAGGCTCTTTAGTTTCTCTTCGCTTTCTGCCATGCAGAGTTCCAGGGAAAAGCAAGGAGAGATAAGAAAACCTTCTTAAGTGAACAATGCAAAGAAATAGAGGAAAACAATAAAATGGGAAAGACTAGAGATCTCCTGAAGAAAATTGGAGATACCAAGGGAACATTTCATGCAAAGATGTATACAACAAATGACAGAAACACCAAGGACTTAACAGAAACAGAAGAGATTAAGGTGGCAAGAATACACAGAAGAACTGTACCAAAAAACCTGCGAGTAGTTACTTCTTCCCACCCTTCTCAGGGGCAGCTCACCCACACCTGACCTTCCAGCCATCCCTTGGACCTTTCCAGGGCAAACATTACTTGAACAGCAGTTTACAGATTAGAAACACTTCATTACTCCCCCCTTTTGTCATTTTATTTCTTGTGGCAAAATGTACATAACATAAAATTTGCCGTCTTACCCATTTTTCAGTGTACACTTCAGTGGCCATTAAGTGCATTCATGTTGTTGGGCCACCATCACCACCATCTGTCTCCAGAACTTCTTCATCCACCCAATCTGAAACCCTGTATGCATTAAACAGTAACTTCCCATTTTCCCCTCCCCCGTCTCTGGCACCACTATGCTACTTTCTCTCTGTGTGAATTTGACCTTCATTGCCCTTTTGGTCCCTCCCTGCGGGCAGCTGAGATGTGGGAAGGGGTTCCCTCTGACCTCCCCACTCACTATTCCACCTTTACACTGTGGCATGGTTAATCTCAAGGATATTTTTTGAGAGCTCAGGGAGATACAAAAGAAATCTGAGAGGCAAAGATGATCATTCTGGAGCTGTGTCATTAAGAGAAAATAGGAATTATTCAGCAACTAAAGGCTTGAAGGAACAGGCTATGAAGGACCCCAGGTGTGGGTTGGTGTGATAAGGGAGAGGAGTCGTAGTTTGTTCAGGTGACAGGAGCAAAGAGTGTGGACAGAAAAACAAAGATGCCCTTAGGGTTTTCTTAGATGCTTGGCATTATAAGAGTATGTGGATAATTAAAGATTAGGAAGTGATCTCAGGAGGCCTCAGGGAAAATGAGGATGCTGTTCAAATAGGCACAGCTCTGATGATCTTGTTATCATCATCATCTGTCTTGTCCCCTGCAAAGCAGTCTTCCATGGCAACCCACGTCATGGCAGATTTGGCTGCTTCTACATCCACTGATTAATCGACACCCTCCAGCAGACATTCGCTCTGTCCGTCTCACCCCAGGAAAGGGCCTGCCCCGTGCCCATGCAGTGGAAGGCACCTGTGTCCCTGACAGGCAGCCACCTCTGGATCAGGATGCATCAGTTTCATTCAGCAAAAGTGATGATGGGGTCAGGGGACTGGATGCTTTTTAGGGAGACAGTAGCAGGCTCATAGTAGCAGGCTCCTTCTTACCCATCATAAGTGGGGACATTGGGAAAATGTGAGTGGAGGGACCAGATCATGGGCGGCCTTCTGTGTCACTTTAGGAAGTCTAAATTCATTCTATTGTTAATAGTTACTGAAAATCATTGACTTGTTTTAATCATGGGAGCAATGTGATCATTTACAGTAAAGAAAACTTGTATTAGTAACAGCTTACACACTGGATGCTGGGGGATAAGAGACTGCTGGTGGGTGATGAAAAGTTTTGCTGCAATCGTTGAAGTTACTGGGTTGAGCTCACCAAAGGTAATTAGAGGCAGACCCAGCCAGAACCTGTGCCTTATAGGACTTCTACACTTAAGAGACAAGAGAATAGTGATGGGACCCAGGCCTTTCTTATCACAGCTATATTTTATACATTAAGATGGCCAGATCACAGTACTGGAACATAACATGTTACTTAGGAGCCTTATGTGTAGTTATCCTTAAAGCAAATAAGTGAAGAAAAAGAATTACCATTTATGGATATTGTATTAAAAGTTACTACTGTGTCATTTCAGACATGTGTGGGGATGGTAGGTAAATGGATACCTAACATAAGGGTTTTATCATTTTATTCAGTTTAGTAAATAAGTTGGCTGTTATAGTGTCAGGTGAAAAAAATTATTATAGTCTTTCATCAGGGACAGTGAATTCTGGTTCCCATTCTTGATGTATTTGGCTGTATTTATGGCTCAGGAAAAGAAGAGACCTGCAGAATGGCAAGTATCCTATTAAATACATCACCTGTCAACCGTGCTTAAGCCTGTGGGTCACCGTTTCTATGCATGTGGATAGAATGGCATCCCTTTACATGCTTCCCCAGGAAATTCTCACTACACCAAACATGTCATGACTTTAGTGACCATTACTGAAGCTTTGTGGGGCCAGCCAGAGGGGCTGTCAGAGTACACAGCCCACCCAGTTGTTCTCTCTCTCTCACACACACACACTCTTCTTACCCAATACTTCTACCTTTTCTGGTCCTTTCTCTGTTGGCTGTTAAAAGATTTTAAAAGTTTTTCTTCTCTGAACTCAGCTTTTCTCTAGCTTTTCCCCTTCTACATTCTGTCTGTACCCTGATACCCCCCACACACATATCCAATAAGTCCCCTACATACGAACTTTCAAAGATGTGAACATGTGTTCCATCAATGTCAGCGTGAGTGAAATGACAGCTTGCCCTCCGTCTCCTATTGCTGACGATCCTTCAGCTCTGCTGTCTCCCACCTCCTCTCACTTCTCCAGTGAGTAACTCTTCTTGCCTGTTCACTCGATGCCAGCCCCTGTGTGTCAGCTGTTGTACCATACTACTGTACTTTCAAGGTGCTGCACTTTAGATTAAAGATGTTTTCTTTATTTTTTTGTGTTTTTTTAATGTATTATTTGTGTGAAAAGTATTACAAACCTATTACGGTACAGCACTATAAAGCTGATTATGTTTGTGGGTACCTAGGCTAACTTTGTGGACTTAGGAACAAATTACACTTAAGAACACACTCGCAGAACAGAACTCATTTGTATATAGGGGACTCACTGTATCACATTCACATTTTTCAGCCTTTTATTAGTCAAGAGAATTGAGCTATCATTTTTTATTTCTTCAGCATGCCCTTTTTTTGCCAACAAAGATCCATATAGTCAAAGCTATGGTTTTTCTAGTAGTCATGTAAGGATGTAAGAGTTGGACCATGAACAAGGCTGAGTGCTAAAGAATTGATGCTTTTAAACTGTGGTGTTAGAGAAGACTCTTGAGAGTCCCTTGGACAGCAAGGAGATCACACCAGCAGGGTCAAATCAATACTAAAGGAAATCAATCCTCAATATTCATTGAAAGGACTGATGTTGAAGCTTCAATACTTTGGCCATCTGATGTGAAGAGCTGACTCACTGGAAAAGAATCTGATGCTGGGAAAGACTGAAGGCAGGAGAAGGGGGCGACAGAGAACAAATGGTTGGATGGCATCACCGATTCAATGAACAGGAGTGTGAGCAAACATCAGGAGATGGTGAAGGACAGGGAAGCCTGGCGTGCTGCAGTCCATGGGGTCGCAAAGGGGTGAAGACGGCAGAGTGACTGAACAACAAACAACACAGCGTGCCCTGTGGAAACTGCCCATAGTCCCCTGCCACGGGATTCACCAGGGAACCTGTGCAGCAAACAAAAGCGTGTCTCCCCTACATTTTGCATCAGCTTCAGAGCTATCCTTAAACATTTTTATTATGCCAGTACCTATGAACAGTAGGGGGAAGCATAGACGGGAAGGAAAGAGAAGATAAAGAGAACCAAAAGATCAAACACAAGTCTCCAGTAATTCCATCTCCCGAGGCACTTCTCATTCATTCACCTTCCATTGCATATGTCCTGGACATGTGTTCTTCAGTATCGTGAAATTCAGAAAAAAGTGCTTAATCCAGCTTGTCCTGAGCCAGCTGCATTGGGGTCCTGTCTCGATCCTCACCTTCCCGCTTGTCTTTCAGAGGCTGCATATACGCTGTTGTTATATGATGAGCTGCTGGAATGGTCTGACCGGCCCCTCCGGGAGTTCCTGACCTACCCCATGCAAACGGAATGGCAGCGCAAGGAGCACCTGCACCTCGCCATCATCCAGAACTTTGACAGAGGCAAGGTAAGTGGCCCCAGCCACCGGTGTCCCTTCCCAAGGTGACTGTCACATTTCCTTTATTTCTAGTTCATTGATGGCCACCTCTTCAAGCAGGGGCCCTCAAATTTTCAGTGCATTAACAACTCCCAAGAGTTGACTGAAATTAAGATCCCAGGCTCTACTCCTGCAAATTCTGATTAAGTAGGTCTCGCTTGGACCAGGGGATTCTGCGATTTTAATGAGGACTCCAGAAAATTCCAGTGTGTATGAACTTGTACCCCACCTTGAGAGATCCTCATCTAGAAGTTTCAACATCCAGGCATTTTATTATCTGAAAAACCCCTATCACACCTCCCCTACCTCCCCAAACTGGCACATAGTATTCTGTCCCAGTCCACTTTTTTTAAGGTGAAATAAATGAAACTAAATTTATTTACAGAATTTTATGACATCCCGTCATGTACTCAGAGTTGCCATGGGGTGTTGAAAACCTCCCTGAGCTAATAAAGCAATTCAGCATGTCACCTCCCTGCCACCTGCTCCCTCTTCAAGGGTTTGCAATGCTCTTGAAAAAACACGTGAATCTGACCCCAGTTGATTTGAACACTTGGATGCTTTGGTGATACATGTCTTAGATTTAAATATATCTTTCAAAGTGCCAAGGTTAAACAGGAAATGAAAATACACCCAGTGGCTGTCATTCTTTTATAAAACATAATTGGGTACTCCTAAAAATTTGATGCAAGGGAATTGCTTCTTTCCTATCCTCTTCTATTATTTATCTAACTACCCTGACATATTGTTCATTGCGTTAATAGCAAAGAAATGCCTCTGTGTCCTCCCACAGTAAACTTTCCACCTGTAAAATAAGCTGTTACAGAACCTCTCGGCTCATTCCCAGGAGTCTGTGCTTTATGAGGACTTGGAGACTATGGCCCACGGGTCAAACAGCTCACTGCCTGTTTCAGTTCAGCCCACAAACTAAGAATCACTTTTACGTTTTTAAGTGGTCAAAAGAACTCAAAAGAAGAATGGTATTTGGCCTGTGAAAATTATATGAAATTCATATTTCAGTTGTCAATAAAGTTTTATTGGAACACAGCCAAGCTCATATGTGTCTGCGGATGTTTTCGTAGTTTAATGGCAGTTGTGACAAAGGGTGTTTGGCCCACAACACCTAAAGCATTTACTCTTTGGTGGAAAAATTTGCAGACACCTGAGCTAGATCAAAGAATTTTTGCATTTCTGCTGACAGTAACTAGCTGGCTTAGACCCTTACAGTTTACAAGTACACTTGGGCCAACAAGGAATCCACTGAGCCAGCTGTGGATAATTGGACCTTAAGGGTCAGTGGCAGTTCCCCCTACCCCAGCCCTAAGGGGCTGCTCATTCATCTCCTTGGCCACTGTGGAATTGCAGTTATTTCAGCATGATCGTTTTGTTTATTTTTTACCTACAAATTATTACTTTTTTTTTTTTTCATTTTATTGAAGTGTAGTGAGTTACAGTGTTGTGTTAATTTCTTCCGTACAGCAAAGTGACTCATCTGTACATATATATATATTCTTTTTCATATTCTTTTCCATTTCGGTTTGTCACGGGATGTTGGATATAGTTCCCTGTGTCACACAATAGGACCTTGTTGTTTATTCATCCTATATGTACTAGTTTGCATCTGCTAATCCCAAACTCCCAATCCATCCATCCATTCCTTCCCCACCCCTGCTTGGCAACCACATGTCTGTTCCCATGTCTGTGAGTATGTTTTTGTTTCACAGGTGTGTTGATATGTGTTGTATTTTAGATTCCACATAAGTGATATCATATGGTATTTGTCTTTCTCTGACTTATTTCACTTAGCGTGATAGTCTTTAGGTCCACCCATGTTGTTGCAAATGGCATGATTTCATTCTTTTTGATGGTCGACTAATAGTCTAATATATATGTGTGTGTGTACACCACATCTTCAGGATAATAGTTTTGAGATGATACCATGAAATGTTGTTTTTGCACCATATGTTAATGACTTGTAGGTTATCATTTTCAACTCTCTAAATATTTTTAATAATGAACTTGTTAATTACATTCTGTTTTCATGCTTAAAATTGCAGTGGTCCTATTAAGGGTAGGTTTTAAAGGTTAAGAAGTAAGACCTGATCATCTGAGAGTGGTCCCCTCTTGACCTCTGGGTGGAAATTAGTAAATGCCATGAGATTGTTAACATTTATGACATTCACTTGTCCACAGTGTTGGGAGAACGGCATCATCTTGTGCCGGAAGATTGCAGAGCAGTATGAAAGTTACTATGATTACAGAAACCTGAGCAAGATGAGGGTAAGGTACCTGCATGCATCCTAATCAGGTTATGGAATCCTTTTTTAGATTAACTTCCCCACATGGTGCTAGAAAGTCAACTTTGTGATCGTCTTGATGTATCTTGTAGAAAGCTTTTGAAAGATACCTTTCCTCTGAAGCATACTCCTCTATTTATCCAGAGAAATAGCATGTTGACCTCTGTGATGCTTTTGATTAATATGCAAAATGTAAGCTGTTGATCTATTCTAAACACTACATCTGAAATATAAAATTTAACACAGGATTAATACTTTTTGTTGGAAGAGCTTATCACTTGCACACAAATCTCAGTAATATTCCATTCTTAGTCCCATAATCTGTGCAGTAAAATAGCAGAAATGGCTAGCTGACACATTTTGAAAGATTTGGGGGCTAACTTCTGTAGGTATCAAATCTTTTTAGCTTCAGAAATATGTTTTTATTTGCTAAAACTGAAACCAAGGTCTTAGTACCCAAGAGCTCAAGGAGTTTAATATTCTGTGTCCCTAAACCAAATCTTTTATATTGAGGTAGCCAAAAAGTTCGCTTGGGTTTTTGCGAAACATCATACAAAAACCCAAATGAACTTTGGCTAACTCAATACCTTCTCTTCTTGAAGGTTCAAGCAAGTCCCTCTGGTACTCCACATCCTTATTCTTGTCAGGTCAAACATGTGATATCATCGTGTTACATTTAAGCTCTTCAGGGCTTCTTAAACAGGATCATCAGATTATATATACATATGCATATACATATATATTTTAAAAAATGATGATATTACCTTTTCATTCCAAGGTAGCAATATAAGAGATGATACTCATAAACCTTTAACAACCCAGTATCCCTTATACCACAAGTAACTTCTTCCTCTGGCAGGAGCCAGCCCTGTATTTTGGGCATACTGTTTCATGTCAGGAGTTCATCGATATTTCTCGTAACAGGAAAACCAAGGAGGAAAAGCCTTGTTTTAACTTCAGCCCATCACGCTGGCTTTGGCAGGCACTGCAGTTTCATATAAAAATGTCCCTGTGCTTCTCTTTGCATCCTGTCCCCAGAACAGACGCGAGGTTACAATGTTTACCTGTGAGGGCTCTTGGGTGCCATAGTCACTAAGATTTTTATAAACCCAAAGCTTTGCACTTCATGCCAAGTGCTCTTTTGGGTGTTATTACTGGGAGTGGAGAAAGGGGAGATATTTTCAATTGCAATGTTAGTCTTTCTCTGGAAACCCTGGGGATGATAATACCATGAATGGAAAGCCATTATCTTTATGTACTTCATGCTTCCAACCTCATCAAAGACACAGTTAACAGCCTTCAGCTCCCACAGCACTTTCACTATGGGCCCCGTTTGATTTGTTGGTTTATCCCCATTCAACCTGTACAAGGTTACATCTTCCAGATGTCCTGAATTACCATGACCTAGGAGAGCTGAATGCTCAGGTGAGTACAAGAATTCTCCAGAAAGATTTTGCCTCTAAGAGTTCATGTTAATTTTTATTATGAAGAAAATATTTTGATAGACTACGTGCATAGAAATTATTTCCTCTGGTGAGAACAAGTAGTAATATACTCGATCCTTTAAAGCAGAGGTCAGGAAACTACAGCCTGTGGACCTCACAGAATTGAGTAGTTTTGACAGGGACCAGGTGACTTGTAAGGTCTGAAATATTTATTGTCTGGCCATTTACAGAGTAAGTTTGCTGATCTCTGCCTTAAAGCATAGAAAAGGAGGTCAACCTTCTTTTCTGCAAATGGAACGAAAGTGACGTCCTCCTTTTTTTATAGAGGAAATATCCTCTTCTATAAAGTGGTGGAGCTAAAAAATGAGATAAAATGATTAAAACACCCCCTGTTCTTTGCTAGATGATGGAAGCCTCTTTGTATGACAAAATTATGGACCAGCAGCGTCTTGAACCAGAGTTCTTCAGAGTTGGATTTTATGGGAAAAAGTTTCCATTTTTCTTAAGAGTAAGTAATATACTACTTAATTTGCTTTCATGCTTTCAGTATAGCTATCCCAATCAAGCAAACTAAAATATGAACGACATGTTTTCCTTTTAAGGCAGGTAATAACATTACAAGATTCTCTTTTAACTTTAGTTTGCAAACCCCATACTCATATAGAATGCTGTTGTTTTGAATAATTTCCCAAGATTTCAAACAATGAGTTGAATTTTCTTCCTACATTTCAAAGCTTATTATATTTTATGAGCAATCTTTGGCAATTACAGTTGTTTCCCTTGTATGATTGGTAGCATTACTTCTGTTCAGCCTGCAATTTCCATAGAGTTAGTCTAGAGAAAAATGGCGGGCGCTATAGGGCCTGGGAGTCGCAGACTGCAGAAAACACGAAGTTTCACGTCTTGTGGAAACTCTGCCTCCAGGCTCCAGAGGACCATTGTTTGTCCTAGCTGACTTTGAAAAGATAAATGCCACCCAGCAAAGAGATTCAACTTATTGCTAGTAGAAACTATTTCTACAAAGGGAAATTTTCGAGACTTTCTAAAGTACCTACCAGATAATAAAATATTTTACTCCATTCTTACCACTGTTCGCATTTGGCCAAGTAGTCTCTTATTTGCTGAAATAACTTACATAACACTTCAGTTTGTACATCTCATTTATACTCACCTAAAAGCATTGGAAAGGAGGAGAATGCACCTTCTCCAGCAACTAAGGGGAGTGTCTGGAATAATTTGTAACATTGAGTGAATTCAGTACAAAGTTTAAATCTTAAATATCTTCCTTTAGCTGTTGGTACCTATGAATAGATACAGGATGGGGGTGTACTTAAAGGAGGACAGAGAGGAGAAACATTTGACTTCATTGCTTCTTTAATAATCATTCATGTATCTGCCTTTCAGAATGAAGATATATATGTGTGTGTGTGTATATATATATATATATATGTATAAAATACCTAAACACCATAGGCAAAGAGTCACTTAGTATCGCATAAAACAAATGCTCAAATAGCAAATCAGTCGTCTAACTGATTGAAATAACCATGTATTTGGGTACCACGCAGACCTAAGTAAGATCTCTTTGCTCGGTTAAGGAGGACCCACATGACAGACATGTCACATTGTCGGCTCTGCAGATGGACCTGCCTGCAGACAGAGGAAACCTTCATTCCAAGTCAAAACTAGTGGCAAATTCAGAACACTTAACTGAATTTGAAAGACTGTGTCTTGAAAGTGGACACGCTGGTCCTGGGCTGTCATCAGCCACTTCCTGCAGAGTGCAGGGTCTGGGTCCAAGTTCTGAGGGGAAGGAGGGACATTCTGGAGCTGTGAGCAGCGCAGAGGGCTGGAGACCCCACAGTAGGGCCAAGACATGATTCTTTTTTTTTTTTTTTTGGGGGGGGGGGCTTTTCTACCATTTATTTTTTTTTTTTTTTTAAATTTTTTTATTAGTTGGAGGCTAATTACTTCACAACATTTCAGTGGGTTTTGTCATACATTGATATGAATCAGCCATAGATTTACACGTATTCCCCATCCCGATCCCCCCTCCCACCTCCCTCTCCACCCGATTCCTCTGGGTCTTCCCAGTGCACCAGGCCCGAGCACTTGTCTCATGCATCCCACCTGGGCTGGTGATCTGTTTCACCATAGATAGTATACATGCTGTTCTTTTGAAACATCCCACCCTCACCTTCTCCCACAGAGTTCAAAAGTCTGTTCTGTATTTCTGTGTCTCTTTTTCTGTTTTGCATATAGGGTTATCGTTACCATCTTTCTAAATTCCATATATATGTGTTAGTATACTGTATTGGTCTTTATCTTTCTGGCTTACTTCACTCTGTATAAGGGGCTCCAGTTTCATCCATCTCATTAGGACTGATTCAAATGAATTCTTTTTAACGGCTGAGTAATATTCCATGGTGTATATGTACCACAGCTTCCTTATCCATTCATCTGCTGATGGGCATCTAGGTTGCTTCCATGTCCTGGCTATTATAAACAGTGCTGCGATGAACATTGGGGTGCACGTGTCTCTTTCAGATCTGGTTTCCTCAGTGTGTATGCCCAGAAGTGGGATTGCTGGTTCATATTGGCAGTTCTATTTCAGTTTTTTAAGGAATCTCCACACTGTTTTCCATAGGGCTGTACTAGTTTGCATTCCCACCAACAGTGTAAGAGGGTTCCCTTTTCTCCACACCCTCTCCAGCATTTATTGCTTGTAGTCTTTTGGATAGCAGCCATCCTGACTGGTGTGTAATTGTACCTCATTGTGGTTTTGATTTGCATTTCTCTAATAATGAGTGATGTTGAGCACCTTTTCATGTGTTTGTTAGCCATCTGTATGTCTTCTTTGGAGAAATGTCTGTTAGTTCTTGGCCCATTTTTTGATTGGGTCATTTATTTTTCTGGAATTGAGCTTCAGGAGTTGCTTGTATATTTTTGAGATTAATCCTTTGTCTGTTTCTTCATTTGCTATTATTTTCTCCCAATCTGACGGCTGTCTTTTCACCTTACTTATAGTTTCCTTTGTAGTGCAAAAGCTTTTAAGTTTCATTAGATCCCATTTGTTTAGTTTTGCTTTTATTTCCAATATTCTGGGAGGTGGGTCATAGAGGATCTTGCTGTGATTTATGTCGGAGAGTGTTTTGCCTATGTTCTCCTCTAGGAGTTTTATAGTTTCTGGTCTTACATTTAGATCTTTAATCCATTTTGAGTTTATTTTTGTGTATGGTGTTAGAAAGTGTTCTAGTTTCATTCTTTTACAAGTGGTTGACCAGTTTTCCCAGCACCACTTGTTAAAGAGGTTGTCTTTTTTCCATTGTATATCCTTGCCTCCTTTGTCAAAGATAAGGTGTCCATAGGTTCGTGGATTTATCTCGGCTTTCTATTCTGTTCCATGGATCTATATTTCTCTCTTTTGTGCCAGTACCCACTGTCTTGATGACTGTGGCTTTGTAGTAGAGTCTGAAGTCAGGCAGGTTGATTCCTCCAGTTCCATTCTTCTTTCTCAAGATTACTTTGGCCTATTCGAGGTTTTTTGTATTTCCATACAAATTGTGAAATTATTTGTTCTAGTTCTGTGAAAAATACCGTTGGTAGCTTGATAGGGATTGCATTGAATCTATAGATTGCTTTGGGTAGAATAGCCATTTTGACAATATTGATTCTTCCAATCCATGAACACGGTATGTTTCTCCATCTGTTTGTGTCCTCTTTGATTTCTTTCATCAGTGTTTTATAGTTTTCTATGTATAGGTCTTTTGTTTCTTTAGGTAGATATACTCCTAAGTATTTTATTCTTTTTGTTGCAATGGTGAATGGTATTGTTTCCTTAATTTCTCTTTCTGTTTTTTCATTGTTAGTATATAGGAATGCAAGGGGATTTCTGTGTGTTAATTTTATATCCTGCAACTTTACTATATTCATTGATTAGTTCTAGTAATTTTCTGGTAGAGTCTTTAGGGGTTTTCTATGTAGAGGATCATGTCATCTGCAAACAGTGAGAGTTTCACTTCTTCTTTTCCTATCCGGATTCCTTTTACTTCTTTTTCTGCTCTGATTGCTGTGGCCAAAACTTCCAACACTATGTTGAACAGTAGTGGTGAGAGTGGGCACCCTTGCAAGACATGATTCTTATGCTGCAGACCACCCCTTCTTCTCTTGGCTCAAAATAATGCAGTGATTCTGTTTTTTTCCATATCATTCTCAGGGCTACCTGATCCATTATACACAGTAGGTACAGTGCTTAGGGACCATAATATTCATAGATGGTTCATAAAACTGTTTTCTTTTAAAAATCAGAAGAAAACAGTGAACTTTCAGGTTAAAGAAAATGTTAAAATATATATTATAGTGTATATTATGGGTGTGAGTGCACACTGTCATGCCTGACTGTTTGCAACCCCATGGACTGTAGCCTGCCAGACTCCTCTGTCCATGGAATTTTCCAGGCAAGAATACTGCAGTAGGTTGCCATTTCCTCCTCCAGGAGATCTTCTCAACCCAGAGATTGAACCTGCATCTCCTGCATTGCAGACGCATTCTTTATCTGTTGAGCCATTAGGGAATCCCATAGTGTATACTATACACTAGATTGTTATTTAATAGTGTATATTGTACATTAGGTTATTATTGATATATTTGTCTTTATACCAAATGAGTCATACAGTATGATTTTTAATATTTTTAATAGAGAAAGCAGCCCATAAAAGTTGTATTGTAGCCCTGATCAAATTCTGAATTCAGCTAACAAGTATATTATAAAGTACCATAGATCTCTATCGTGTATGTGTGATTAGTGTTAATTAAAAGTGTGAAGATTTTTAAAAGTCAGAAGTAGTTTAGGAGCCGTTATTTTAAAGGAAATTTGGCAAATTAGAAGACGTATCAGCTAATAAAGTGAATTTTGTTAATATATCAATTGGAATAGATCAATATATCATCTTTCTTTTGAAAACAACTTTTCTAGAAATAAATGGCATTTCCTTCTAAATGAAAGAGAAGTGTCACCCTCTATTGGTTTCTAAATGGCACTGCACCCTTTGGAATCATGGGACTAGACGTTTTAAGAAATCAGCTTCTATCTAGTCTGTTCTTTGATTTAAAAACAAATATCAACTTTAAAAATTTCCTTTCATTGTGTGATCAATTTCCTGATAATTTTTAAAGCTAAAATAAGTTAATATGTTTGTGTGATTGAGGTAACTTTTTTTTTTTACCCTCGTGGAAAATGAGTTCTTTATTGACAGTGTTTAAATGCATAAAATATCTTTGAATAGTGATTTGTCTGAGGAGGATGACTGAGGTCAAGGATGGGAGAGATACTTACTTTTTATTGTATGCTTATACTATTTGGGAATTTTTTATCCCATAGGTATATATTTCCTTTTTAAAGAAAGACAATTTTAAAAAGTAATTATTAACAAATTGTTGTTGTTCAGTCACTAAGTCCTGTCCAACTGTCTGTGACCCCATGGACTGCAGCATGCTATGCTTCCCTGTCCTTCACCGACTCCTGAAGTTTGTTCAAACTCATGTCTGTTGAGTCAGTGATGTCATACAACCATCTCGCTGTCTGTTGCCCCCTTCTCCTCTTGCCCTCAATCTTTCCCAGCATCCAGAGCCACACAAAGACATGTACATGAGTATTCACAGCAGCATTATTCACAACTGCCTAAAAGTAGAAACAGTCCAAATGTCCATCCACTGATGAATGGATACACAAAATATGGTATAGCTATACAACGGGATATTCAGCAATAAGAAAGGAATGAAGTACTGATAATGCTACAGAATGGGTGAACCTTGATAATATTATGTTAAGTGAAAGAAGCCAGTTACAAAAGGTCACATGTTATGTAATTCCATGTATATGAAATGTACAGAATAGGTAAATCCATGGAAACCGAAAGGAGATTAGTGGCTGCCAGGTGCCAAGGGGAGGGGGAGTTGGGGAGTGACTGTTAATAGGTACAAATTTATTTTTGCAGTAATGAAAATAATCTGAAATTACGTAATGCTGATAGTTGCACAACTCCGTGAATATACCAAAAACAACCGAATTGCATACTAGAAAAGGGTAAATTTTATGGCTTGTGAACTATATCTCAAAACTGTGGTTTTAAAAAATAATTGATGGAAAGAAGGCTTAACTCCTTTTTATTTCTCCATAACTCAAATATCAGGCCCCAAATTTATGTTTATTCCAAAATGATTTCTTACTACCTTTGAATGACCTTACACTTAGAGGCATTCCCCTGATTTTACAAACTGTTGTGATGGAGGAGCATTGCTTTAGAAGTGTTTCAGTTTTCAGGTACTTATTTGGGGACTTCAGTAATATGCAAGAAGATATGTATTGTCTTATTTTATCAAGCAAATTTATTATATTTAAATTTTTTAATTTTATACTGAGCATAGTTGATTTGCAATGTTGTGTTAGTTTCAGGCATACAGCAAAGCAATGCAGTCACATGTACACATGTATCTGTGGCTCAGATCATGACTCCTTATTGCCAAATTCAGACTTATATTGAAGAAAGTAGGGAAAACCACTAGACCATTCAGGTATGACCTAAATCGAATCCCTTATGGTTATACAATGGAAGTGAGAAATAGATTCAAGGGATTAGATCTGATAGACAGAGTGCCTGAAGAACTATGGACGGAGGTTCGTGACATTGTACAGGAGGCAGTGATCAAGACCATCCCCAAGAAAAGAAATGCAAAAAGGCCTCTAAGGAGGCCTTACAAATAGCTGAGAAAAGAAGCAAGTGAAAGGCAAAGGAGAAAAGGAAAGATAAACCCATTTGAATGCAGAGTTCCAAAGAATAGCAAGGAGAGATAAGAAAGCCTTCCTCAGTGATCAACGCAAAGAAATAGAGGAAAACAATGGAATGGGAAAGACTAGAGATCTTTTCAAGAAAATTAGAGATACCAAGGGAACATTTCATGCAAAGATGGGCACAATAAAGGAAAGAAATGGTATGGGCCTGACAGAAACAGAAGATATTAAGAAGAGGTGGCTAGAATACACAGAAGAACTATGCAAAAAAGATCTACACAACCCAGAAAATCACAATGGTGTGATCACTCACCTATAGCCAGACATTCTGGAATGCAAAGTCAAGTGGGCCTTAAGAAGCATCACTATGAACAAAACTAGTGGAGGTCACAGAATTCCAGCTGAGCTATTTCAAAAGGGAGGTGGGAGGGAGGTTCGGAGTGGGGAACACATGTGTACCCATGGCTGGTTCATGTGAATGTATGGCAAAAACCACCACAATAAAATAAATAAATAAAATAAAAGATGATGCTGTGAAAGTGCTGCACTCAATATGCCAGCAAATTTGGAAAACTCAGCAGTGGCCACAGGACTGGAAAAGGTCAGTTTTCATTCCAGTCCCTAAGAAAGGCAATGCCAAAGAATGCTCAAACTACTGCACAGTTGCACTCATCTCACACGCTAGTAAAGTAATGCTCAAAATTCTTCAAGCCAGGCTTCAGCAATACATGAACTGAGAACTTCCAGATGTTCAAGTTGGTTTTAGAAAAGGCAGAGGAACCAGAGATCAAATTGCCAACATCTGCTGGATCATCAAAAAAAAGTACGAGAGTTCCAGAAAAACATCTACTTCTGCTTTATTGACTATGCCAAAGCCTTTGACTGTGTGGATCACAATAAACTGTGAAAAATTATGAAAGAGATGGGAATACCAGACCACCTGACCTGCCTCTTGAGAAACCTGTATGCAGGTCAGGAAGCAACAGTTAGAAGTGGACATGGAACAACAGACTGGTTCCAAATAGGAAAAGGAGTATGTCAAAGCTGTATATTGTCACCCTGTTTTTTTAATTTATATACAGAGTACATCATGAGAAATGCTGGACTGGATGAAGGACAAGCTAGAATCAAGATTGCTGGGAGAAATATCAATAACCTCAGATATGCAGCTGACACCACCCTTATGGCAAAAAGCAAAGAACTAAAGAACCTCTTGATGAAAGTGAAAGAGGGGAGTCAAAAAGTTGACTTAATACTCACCATTCAGAAAACGAAGATCATGGCATCTGGTCCCATCACTTCATGGAAAATAGTTGGGGAAAGAATAGAAACAGTGACAGACTTTATTTTGGGGGGCTCCAAAATCACTGCAGACGGTGAGTGCAGCCATGAAATTAAAAGATGCTTGCTCCTTGGAAGAAAAGCTATGGCTAACCTAGACAGCATATTAAAAAGCAGAGATGTTACTTTGCCCACAAAGGCCTGTCTAGTCAAAGCTATGGTTTTTCCAGTAGTCATGTATGGATGTAGCTGGCAATCAGAAGGCCTCTTTGGCCAATCTTTCTCTGAGTTGGACTATAAAGAAAGCTGAGCACTGAAGAATTGATGCTTTTGAACTGTGGTGTTGGAGAAGACTCTTGAGAGTCCCTTGGACTGCAAGGAGATCAAACCAGTCAATCCTGAAGATCAGTCCTGGGGGTTCATTGTAAGGACTGATGTTGAAGCTGAAACTCCAGTACTTTGGCCACCTTATGTAAAGAGCTGACTCTTTTGAAAAGACCCTGATATGGGTAAGACTGAAGGCGGGAGGAGAAGGGGACAACAGAGGATGAGATGGTTGGATGGCATCACTGACTCAATGGACATGAGTTTGAGTAAACTCTGGGAGTTGATGATGGACCGGGAGGCCTGGCGTGCTGCAGTCCATGGGGTCGCAAAGAGTCAGACACGACTGAGCAACTGAACTGAACTGAACTGATACATGTATCTATTCTTTTTTAGATTTTCTTCCCATATAGGTTATTACAGAGTAGTGAGTAGAGTTCCCTTTGCTATACAGTAGGTCCTTGTCGAATATCTTTTGAGCAAAATAAAATAACACATCATCAGAAGGTATGACTTCAATCAAGAAATTTTAAATATAGGATTATTTGTGGGGAGGGCAATCCTGATTCCTAAGGAGTCTGTCTTAGCTTGTGTTTCTCAAGGGTTTATTGGTTTATTGAGTGGCTTGGGGCATTGTAGCAGGTTCTCAGAGCTCACTTCTGTTGGCTCCTCTGCCTGCAGCTGCTTTTTCTCAGCTGCAACCCTGAGCCCCTTTCTGACTTCCTCACTCAGAGTGAGGCTCGAAGTACTCTCACTCAGAGAGAGTACTCACCCAGAGTACTTCCTCTGTGCATTTGGTGCAATCACAGAAACCTCCCAGAGCTGAGAACTGCTGAGATCTTTGGGCCTTAACTCCCCAGACCATGAAGCACTTTACTCCTTAAAGATCTTCAGGGCATCTTATCCCACAGTCTTTCTTGGTCTCCGTAGCTCTTAGGAGTTTTTCCATGTACCAGGCCATGTTCAGAACAGAGGGAGCTAAGGCCTTGGACTCAGACCTGAGCTTAAATCTCATACATGTGGACAAAGTATGTAATGATCTTGATCCTCAGTTCCCAGCTACAGAATGGGGGTGGGGACACCCTCTCAAGTTTCTTTGGGTTAAATAAGGTATGTGCTGGCTGTGCTTAACAATTATAAATTCATTATCATTAGACTGTCATTAAACTTCCCTGGTGGCTCATGACCATTAAGAATCCGCCTGCACTGGATTTGGGTTTGATCCCTGGGCCGGGAATACCCCCTGGTAAGGGAATGGCTACCCATTTCTGTAGTCTCACCTGAAGAATTCCATGGATACAGGAGGCTGGCAGGCTCTGGTCCATGGGGTCGCAAAGAGTAGGACATGACTGAGCGACTAATACTTTCACTTGAAACTGTCAGGAAGTGTTGTTCCATATCGATAACCAGATCATGAAGGTACTTGTTGAGAAGGTCCCCATCCTGCCAGCTCTGTGGCTTCCATCAAGGATAACCTTCACCTTTCTTATCTGAATGAGAGAGTCCTAACAGAATATTTATATGTATTGTAAAAACAAAACGGAAACAGACAAAGATTTGTTCAACATTTAACAAGACCTTAAACGTCCCCAATCTTGGCTTCAGTCAGTTAACAGAGGTCCTGACTACAGGACGCTGAGCGGAGTCAGGGATGGCCAGGATGCTTGCAGCAGCAGCCCTGCGGAGAGCTGGCATGCAGGCGGCTTGGCCTTCCTCTCCATGGAAGGATCTCGCAGTGAAAGGGTTAAGGCCAATCTCTGTGACCTTTATAGAAAGGATGCATAAAATGTATTTTTAGGGATTGCGCTTACTTTGCTTTCTTCCAAATTGAGAATTTGCCCACTTAACTTTGTTATACAGTTTTTAAAATAGTCTGTAACATGTGTTCACTAACATTTGGAGGGAACACCATTGCTTTGTTTTGTAATTTGGTGCTCTGAGAACCAGACACCCCTTTTCACCTCAAGCAGGTGAACCTGGAAAAGTGAGGCATGCTGTGGAACTTACTAGAAGCAATAGAGAGTGATGCTTATGACCTTTGCCCTGTATTTTTAATATTCGGACAAATTCTCTAGACTGTTCCGGTGTGGCTTTTTTGGTTCTATTCTATTGATGTTGGGCCTATGCTTAGTTACTGCCAGTGTTGCATATTTTGGCTTCTCTCTGTAGTGATTGCACTCAATTACATAGTCCTAATGTTTCTTTTTCTGATTTTATCTCCAGAATAAAGAGTTTGTGTGTCGAGGGCATGACTACGAAAGACTGGAGGCCTTCCAGCAGAGAATGCTGAACGAGTTCCCCCACGCCATCGCCATGCAGCATGCCAACCAACCCGACGAGACCATCTTCCAGGCAGAAGCTCAGTGTATCCACGCCTAGAAAGGCCGGATTCTGACTAGGTCCCACTGGCCTTGGGCTGCAGAGTGTTTCTGTGCAGGTGCTTCAGGCACTGGCCCCTTGTCAATAGCCCTGTTTCACTCTCCTTCTTTCTCATCATCTTAATTTTAGCTTAGCTCCTTCCAAACAGAATTATGCTAGGTATTCTCATAATGTCAGTTGAAAAGAAATCCCTGAAGGATTCTGTTAAGAATATTCTTTTTTCCTTTTAGTTGCAGCTTTTCTATATCTCAACCCTGCTTTTAAAGCTCCTTTTTAGGGATTTCCCCTAGAATAATTTTGCTCTGGCATCCCCTGTAGAAATGGGCTTCCCAGGTGGCTCATTGGTAAAGAATCCACCTGCCACTGCATGAGGCTTGGTTTGATCCCTGAATTGGGAAGATCCCCTGGAGAAGGAAATGGCAACCCACTCAAGTATTCTTGCCCAAGGAATTCCATGGACAGAGGAGCCTGTTGGGTTACAGTCCATGGGGTCTCAAAGAGCCAGACGCAACTGAGTGTGCATGCATGCATGCGTGTGTGTGTGCACACACACACACACACTCACATACACACTCACACACACCCTGTAGAAACTACTTCAGTTCAAGGAAATGATAGCATTATGTTTACTGGCATATATCACTTACCCACTTTTCCCTTAATATTTTTATTCTGAATGAAAGGGAAGAGGAGGAGGTAGCCCCATATCTTTCAGGGACTCTTAGCCATGGCATTCCAGACAGCATTTAACAATTGTCGTGTAGTTGATACTCCCATTTGTGCAAACATAAACAACTCAACTGAAATTACACAGGCATTAGAGACAAAGGGAATTCGCCCCAGCACTCCTTTATGAATTGTTCTCTCTTCCTGAAATTGACAATCTTAAAGAAGATCAGAAATTCCCCCCTGAAAATTATGGATACCATTCCAAAGTAGAAACTTAAATGTACCAGAAGCAATCAATTACTTAAGGGAAAAGATTTTGCTATCTTTCTTTGAATGAGAAGAAAAGATGGTAAATGTATAAGTAAATATAATACCCCTTTAATATAGTTTTCAAAAATACCAACTATAACTAAACACTCTGCTTATCAATACAAGGTTTGGGAGAGTGGATACCTCAAATGTGCAAAGGCTAGAGACAGGGAACATATGAGTTACTCTCAGTACTGTTTGCTGTCTTTGGTTGCATAGGTATTTATACATTATTTTTCAAACAAACACATTTTAAAAGAACCATACATGCACTAAAGATCAGAGCCTCATAAACAAGGGTTAAAATGAATACAATCCTTAGTACCTAGGATCCAAGCCATTCAAACCCACCCCCACCCCCAAAAAAATCTATGATAAATGAATTTACAGGACATAGAAATTTCAAACTGATACTTTGTCAGAATGACCAATGTGAAGCTATTTTAAGGCTTATAGTTTGAGAAGTGATTTGCTATAAACTGAGTTCTTGGTACCTTCTTGGCAGTTTTGACTTTACCCCAATAGAAACACTCAATTGTTCGCCATCCTTTTCTTTCTGCCATAGCTCAGGTCGAGCCAGACGCCCCAGAGAGTCTGCCAAATCAGGTTCCCTCCTTGACTCTTGAATCCTAGATTTGCAGATATATGCCGTGACTCCCATCCCAGAAAGCCAGGAGGTCCTTCAGAGAGAAGGTGTCCCAGACAACATCAAAAGTTTCTATAAAGTGAATCACATCTGGAAATTCCGCTACGACAGACCGTTTCACAAAGGCACGAAAGATAAAGAGAATGAATTCAAGGTACTGAGCAATTCTTGTGACACATGGTTTCCTCAAATAGACTGAGAGCTTTTTTTATCAAGATGCTTGTTAAATATTTACTCAAGATACAGTCAGGTGATAAAACCAGAAGGTGGTCTAATTATTCTTAAACTTTACCGTGTATCAGGGTGACAGGGGGTGTTTTCTAACCAAGCAGATTTCTTGGCCTGAAAATTCTGACTCGTTGGGTCACAGAGGAGGCCCCGAAGTTTATGATGATTCTAATGGCAGTGGTCCTCTGTCCAGTTTTTGAGATCTCAGGGTTCAGCTCAGTCCTCCATTCGTTCATGTTGAAGTAACTGTGGGAACCTCGGGTATTTAATCTCAGATATAGGAGACTGCCACGAGTAAAGGATACTGAAGGAACAGGTGATTCTGAGATAGAACCACTGGGGAGGCTCCTGGCCCAGTGAGAGGGACTGTGCTGTCTTTTGCTGCTTTTTCTTAATAGAATGATGTGTAACTCAGACTTCCGAGAGGACCAACCATAGATTCTTGCATAGGTTGAGTTTTCCATCCTCAGTTCTGATAAGCCTTGCTAGTTCTCTCTCAGCCAGAAAGGGCAAGGTTTCTCACAGCCCTACTGGGGGAAAGGGATGAAATTGTTCCACATATAAATTATAATCTGCCCTTTCCTTGATAACAGTGACAAAGTGAGATCATACAGATCCCCAGTATCTCCCCCCAAGCAAAAAAATGTAAAATGAACCTAGGATCCTGGGTGACTTGGCTTAGCTTCTTTCATCACAGTGAAGTGAAAGTCGCTCAGCATGTCTGACTCTTTGCTACCCCATGGACTATACAGTCCATGGAATTCTCCAGGCCAGAATACTAGAGTGGGTAGTCTTTCCCTTTTCCAGGGGATCTTCCCAACCCAGGGATTGAACCCAGGTCTCCAGCATTGCGGGCAGATTCTTTACCAGCTGAGCCACCAGGAAAACCCAATAATACTGGAGTGGGTAGCCTATCCCTTCTCCAGAGGATCTTCCCGACTACGAAATCAAACCAGGGTCTCCTGCATTGCAGGTGGATTCTTTACCAAGTGAGCTATCAGGGAAGCTAGAAAATGTTCTTCTAACACTATCAGCTGTGATTGTCTGATGTGAACTCGCCTGTCACTCCTGCCCAAGTTTCGGTCCCTGGTACTCCTCACAGTAACTCCAGAATTGCTCACAAGCAAGTGATCAGAGGGAAAGCTGGATAGTTTTGCAGTGTTATGATGAGACCGAGCAAAGCACAGTCCTTTGGGCAAGGACGTTGATGGGTTAAACATCAAGGCCAGGAAACCACTGGAAAAATAACGCTACGATGTTACTGAAAAGATCCATGACCATGTTCTAATCCCTCTGGATAATTTTTCTTTCTGCCTTCCAAAACTGATTAAAGATCATTAGTGTATAATATAGTTTTCACTGCAAGTTTCCAGTAGGTAAAAAGGCCAAGGTCCCCCAGAATCAGGCAGGTGACTTGCTCAGAATGGCATTCTCACTACCCCAGACCCTGCACTGGAATGTCCATCTTCTGATGCCTCTCCATTGCTTTTTCTGCTGCACCACATTTCCTTTTGGCCATCACTTTAAATATTTATCAATGGTGTAGCAGCCCTCCTTAAAAAAAATAATAAATCTGGCTGCTTTTTCTTGTGCTCACAGCCCTCAGCATCTGGCTCCAAGCTGCCCTTCCGGAAGCCTCGTCTCTGCCGCAGCCCACTCACCCACTCTCAGCTCTGGCAGCGCGGAGCTCTCCCTCCATCTCCTGCCTGCCGTGCCCTTTCACAAGCCGCGTGCGTCTCTGCTTCCTGCTGCCTGCACCGCTTCCCCCGCTCCCCGCCTGGCAAACTCCTACTCACTCTTCAAAATTCCGCTCACGTGTCACTCCTCAGTGAGGCGGCCCTCCTCCCACAGGACGCCTGGTGCGCTGCCCCCTCCTGGCTTCCCAGCACCTGGGCTCTTCCTCTCTCTTCTCCCTGAGCCCTTCTGTTTTTTTAAATCTGTGCTGGGTCTTCCTTCCCACTCAGGCTTTTCTCTAATTGCAGCAAACGGGGGCTCGGGCTTCTCATTGTGGTGGCTTCTCTTGTTGCAGAGCACACTCTAGGGCATGTGGGCTCAGTAGATGCGGTTCCCCAGCTCTAGAACACAGGCTCAGTAGTTGTTGCACATGTGATTAGTTGCTCCTCATCATGTGGCATCTTCCCAGATCAGAGATCAAACCTGTGTCTCCTGCATTGGCAGGCGGATTCTTTTCCCCTGAGATGCCAGGGAAGCCCCCTGAGCCCTTCTTGATCTGCTTTGCCCCTCATCAGCAGCAGAGTGCTCTGGCCTCCTGTCACAGGGCTGCTGCCATATTCATCTCACTAGATCTTGGCTGGCACAAAGAAATCCTTCCATTTGTTGTTGTTGTTGAATAAATGGCAGTGTTTCAGAAACCCTGTCAGGTTTACTACATGTGAGAATACACTTTGTTTAACCAGGAAACATGAGGCGGAAATGCAGAAGCCTGTGGACAAGAGAGAGACCCGTTGTCAACAGCAGCTCTTACCAAAGGCACCTGTGATTGCATGTGTCATGGGGGTGCTCATCCTGGCCAGAGGGAGGCCCCGCTCTAAGTACGGATCTTCCTGGATCATGGCAGCGCAGATGGCCCAGTAGCTGGAGCCGTGGGGCAGTCAGGCGTTCTCGTGCGGGGGTCCTGGGGCTGCAGTCCAGGTGATGAGGATGTTGCTTTGAGCAGGTCACATGCCTCTCGGGCTTCCCTGGCAGCTCAGCTGGTTAAGAATCTGCCTGTAATGCAGGAGACCCTGGTTCAATTCCTGGGTCGGGAAGATCCCCTGGAGAAGGAATAGGCTACCCACTCCAGTATTCTTGCCTGGAGAATCCCCGTGGACAGAGGTGCCTGGTGGGCTACAGCCCATGGGGTCACAAAGAGTCAGACACGACTAAGCACAGCACAGCACACATGGCTTTTGGGGGGCCAGTGTCTTTCATCTTTAATACAGAAAGATTAGGCTATGAGATTCCTAAAGCCCATTCCTTCTTGAGGATTCTGTTATTCTAATCTCATGACGATTAGCTCATACTATATCCCATTCCAAGTAAAAATGGCTAGACCCCCTTGAGGAGTTGAGAAACTTTAAATTAGAAGTTTAGAGAAAAAGGAAAGAATGTGATGACCTGTTTTTACATTTTTAAGGTTACTGTGTGAAGCAGATCATGTATTCTGCACAAAAAAAAAAGTTTCAGATTATATACAATGAAATTAACGTAAGCTTCAGCATGTCTTACTGAGATAGCTTCCTGAGTGCAAAGAGATTGCTGAAGCACTGGAATGAATACTAAAGAAAAGCTGACAAAGACTGAGAACTTGGTAAAATTGAATGGCAAACATTAGTCATTGCTCAGTAACTGGAAAGAAGGTAACTTGGGGACTTAATTTGTTTTGTATTTCATAGAGTCTCTGGGTGGAAAGAACATCACTATACTTGGTGCAGAGTTTACCTGGAATTTCCCGCTGGTTTGAAGTGGAGAAGCGTGAAGTGGTAAGGATCAGAGCTTATTCTCAAGTATTGAATACTTGCTCAGCACAGTTGTTCACCTGGAGTCAGGCCATGTATTCACTGCTTCTGCTTTGGACTCCAAGTCCCTGGAAACACTCATAGTAAGCTAGTGAATGTTTGTGATGTTGACTGCTATGATGAAAGCTGGAAGGGGACCCATTGGCCTAGCCCAGCCAGTCTGAGTGATCCCTCCAAAATAGCTCTGACTGCAGTATGTCAACACCTCAGGCCCTTGAGTTAGAGAAACTGGAATTCCAGCTCCCCTAACCACTCTAGCTATGAGACCTTCACTGTTTATCTTCAGTGGAAGAAAGTTATCTACATTATCTTATTTAATCACCATGTCAAAGCTACAAGGTATGTATGCATTTTTGTTTTGTTATTTGCATTTCTTTATTTTTAGATTTCACATGTAAGTGATAAAAGTGTTTATCTTTCTTTGACTTATTTCACTAAGTATAATACCCTCTAGGTTCATCTACATTGTTACAAATTTAATTCTTTTCTATGGCTGAGTAATATACCATTGTGTGTATGTGTATGTATATATATGCAATTATATACATCACCTCTATCTTCTCTATCCATTCATCTGTGGATGGACACTTGGGTTGTTTGCATATCTTGGCTGTTGTACACAATGCTGCTATGAACACTGAGGTGCGTGTATCTTTTTGAATTAGTATTTTCTTTCTTTTTTTTTTTTTTTTTTGCTGTATAGCCAGGAATAGGATTGCTGGATTATATGGTAATTCTGTTTTTAGTTTTTGAGGAACTTCCATCATATTTTCTAAGGTGAACCAATTTACATTCCCACCAACAGTGTGCTGTGGTTCTCATTTCTCCATGTCCAAGGTACATATTCTTACCCCTCTTTTCATAAGTTTTGACAAGAGGTTAAAACCTTTGCCACAGATCCCGTAGCAAGATACTGAAAGGGGATAAACTCAAACCCAGATTTTTCTGACTCCAAAGCCAGGTATGTTTATTTCTTCTAGCCGTATAAGCAGTGTGAGGCCAGTGTCAAGCCCAGCACAGTATCTGACACACAGTAGGTCCGTGCGGTGACAGTTCACAGGAGAAGGATGCCGCTGCGCTGTTGTCGCTGAGCTCCGGTGGAGCAATCAGCGGGTGTCACTGAGAATGTGGGAATCACAGCAACCAAAGAGCAGTCCAGTTCATTCAGTCACTCAGTCGTGTCTGACACTTTGCAACCCCATGGACTACAGCACGCCAGGCCTCCCTGTCCATCACCAACTCCCAGAGTTTACTCAGACTCATGTCCATTGAGTCGGTGATGCCATCCAACCATCTCATCCTGTCTTCCCCTTCTCCTCCTGCTTTCAATCTTTCCCAGCATCAGGGTCTTTTCTAACGAGTCAGTTCTTCACATCAGATGGCCAAACTATTGGAGTTTCAGCTTCAACATCAGTCCTTCCAATGAATATTCAGGACTGATTTCCTTTAGGAGGGACTGGTTGGATCTCCTTGCAGAACTGAAGAACCTTCGGTTGTAAAACATGCCCCCTGCTGTGGGAAGGGAGAGAGCGTTTGTGGAAGGCAGCCATGGAGTGAGAACCCCTCCCGAGCAGTTATCAAGGCCCCAGCCCCTTGCTGTCAGTCACAGACCTATGCCCCCAAGAAGCCCCCCTCCCACCCTTGGCATATCCATTATGTCAGGGGCCAGCCCTTTGCCACAGTCCTGATAGAAAAATGTGCCAGTCGTGAAAATGTAATGTAGCCCCTTCCTTTCTTAGGTAACAAGCTTCTCTGTCAATGAATCCGTAAGAGCAGATCCCACCCAAATTGTCTTCCAAGAATGGCTTGTCCTACCTGCAGTCTCTCTAAGCATCAAAACCACCCTCAGCTTATTCTGTTCAATCACGCTAGGGATTTAATGGCATTTTCATTTTGCAAGGCTAAAAAATTCATACAGCTCTCTTCACAAACTGCACTCCAGCCAGCAGATTACACCAGTGTGGGTGTGTTCTTGTCAAGTCTGATTCAAGGGTCCACAGAGTTGGCTGCTTCCATGGTGGACCCCGTGGCCTCCTGTGGAAGAGGCTGCTGAGTTCAGTGCTCAGAAAGTCTTTAATGTTTTGCTTCCTGCTGAATGGCATGGGCCCAAACCACAGGAATGTTCTTAGTCATCCTTGCTGCATTAATGATTCCGAGAGCCTTGTCAGCTACTTACTACCCAGAGCAGTAAATTCTGTGAAGTCTCACCAGTGTGCCTAACCTTAGAAATATTATACACACACACACAGCCTGCTAATAAAAAGCAGCATGCTGATGGTGATTAAGGGAGAGTTACTAAACACAGCCTTTCAAATAGCAGCGGCCTACTTTATTAGAATATGCAATCTTACACTGTCAAGCAGAACAAATCCAACTGGGCTGTTTTGTTCCCTGAACACAGCCCACTTGTGACAACCTCGTGTCCTTCTCTTATCCCCGCTGCCTGGCATATCCCCATCTTCTGTTAGTGTTGTTGGTTTCCTGCTTCAATTGCCAGTGTAGAAGGTCCTCATGATTGGGGCACTCAAGACATATGTGCCGCACTGAATTGAAATTCCTTTTGGACCTTACCAATCTCTAAAAGATTCTGAGTACCAAAAGATGTTTTCATAAGTTTGGCTCCAAAATTCAGTTGTGAATATACCTAACCCAATCTAAGACCATTTATGATCTTTATCTCACTTAGTAGGACTACTCATATACTTTACTACAGAAAATATTAACACATTTGATTAAAGGAAACTTCTTCAGACCCTGCCTGAGGATGGTGTAATATACTATAGGTGCCCTATGTTACCTTTCTGAAGAACTCAGAAAAATTCTGAGTTCTGATACATCTGGCAGCAAAGATTTCAGATGAGATAATGGGCCTTTATTCTCTAAATCATAACCCCAGAACATTATTGAACATATTATCCCATTGTTTCAAAGATGATAAGCCTCTTTGAACTACTGTTTCCTCAGTAATTGTTTTTAAAACAAAATATTTTTGATTAAAAATAAGCTTATTTAAAACATCTTAAACATCGTGAAAAAGCTATAAAATAGAATGTACAGATAATGATATTTTTAAGCCTTACAGATAGTGACAGTATTCTCATGTGCCGTGTGCTATGCTAAGCCACTTCAGTCGTATCTGACTCTTTGTGATCCTGTATGCTATAGCCTGCAGGCTCTCCTGTCCATGGGATTCTCCAGGCAAGAATACTGGAATAGGGTGCCACACTCTCCTCCAGGGGATCTTCCCGACCCAGGGATCGAACTTGCATCTCCTGTGACTCCGGCACTGACAGGAGGGTTCTTTACCACCGGTGCCACCTGGGAAGCCCCAATATTATCACGTGTGTGCTTCGTCGCTCAGTTGTATCTGACTGTGACCTCACGGACTGTGGCCCTCCAGGCTCCTCTGTCCTTGGGATTTTTCAAGAATACGGGAATGGGTTGTCATTTTCCTCCACCAAGGGATCTTCCCCACTGGGGATTAAACACACCTCCTGTGTCTCCTTCACTGCAGATGGAGTCTTTACCCCCTGAGAATATTATCACACTTCGCATCAGATCCATCAGAAAGTTGTGTGGCTCCAGGTACTTTCAAAATTACCCAGCACCTGAGCCCTGCTCATCTCCCTTCTGATGGCGCCATCTAGTGCCTGATTTCTTTTTAACATTTAATTTATTTTAATTGGAGGCTAATTACTTTAGGGTATTGTGGTGGTTTTTGCCATACATCTAGTGCCTGATTTTGAAGCAGTCTCCTAAGAGGTCACCTGCTTCTGCCTTTCTTCCCTCCCCCTGCTGCAGACACCTCTGTACACAGTAGCCAGTCTCCTTTTTAAAACTAAAGTTATGTCATATAAAAATAGAGAAAAGATGTAATAAACTTAGTTACCCATTATTTTACTTCAGTTATCAAAAAGGCCGACTTTGTGTCATCTACACCTCCCTCCATTCCCTTCTACACTGGATTATTTGGAAGTCAGTCCTAGACACTATGCAAGAATATTTCAGTCTGTATATTTATCAGAAGCGTACACACAATACCATTATTGTGTTTACGTTTTCCATCTAAAAATTTTAACAGTAATTCCTTGATCACAAAATATCCAGTTTATTCACAATTATCTAATTCTTCATTTTATAGGTTTTTGTTTGCTTTTGTCATCTATTGTTTGAACCTGGACCCAGATAAGGGCCACACATTCACATTGGTAGAAATACCTCCTAGATCTCATTTGATCTTTAGGTTCCCCCAAATTATTTTTTCCTTGCAGCTTTTTTGTTGAAGAAATCAGGTTGTTTATACTGAAGTGTTTCCTTGAGTCTGGATTTTGCAGGCTATGAATCAGTGAGGTCATTTAGTGTGTTTCTTTGCTCCTATATTTTTTGGTAAATTGATAGCTATATCTAAAAGCTTGATAAAATGTTTTTTTGTCTTTTATTTTTTGCAAGACTACTTCTCAGGTGGTGTTATATGCTGTGGTTGGCAAGTAGCGCTGATCATTGCCCCTGTCCAGGAATCTATTAGAGGTTACAAAAGGGTGATATTTCATCGTTCTTTCTTCATTTATTGATTAGAATACTTCTATAGAGAAACATCCCTTCATCGACAATCTGATTACCCTAAGGTATAGGAAAGGAAGTCTAATACTTTTTTCTTTCCTTTGAGTTACCAATTTTAAAAATAATAATTTGGTTTCCTAACACCCTATAAGGGCTTCCCAGGTGGCACCAGTGGTTAAGAACCTGCCTGTCAGTTCAGAGGGCATAAGAAATGTGGATTCAATCCCTGGATCAGGAAGATCCCCTGGAGGAGGGCATGGCAACGCGCTCCAGTATTCTTGCCTGGAGAATCCCGTGGACGGAAGAGCCTGGTGGGCTACAGTCCATAGGGTCATAGAGAGTCGGACATGACTGAAGTGACTTAGCACCCACAACACCCTATAAATGTGACCAGAGAGGGTTTTATTTTGTTAGTTTTGTTTAGCATCATGGATTTAAACATATTTGTTTTGTTTCAATTGCAATTATTACAATTGCAATTATTACTCATTACTTTTCACATTATTACTCATTACTTTTCACATTGTTCCATTTTGCCCATTGAAAGCATTTTCAGGTTGGCTCCTCAGTCCTTTTGACAGTATCCAAGTTGTCTTTGTCACTGAGCTAATACACAGGCCAGTTGTCAAATCAAGCACAGGAATCAGCATCAAACTTTACCAACAACTTTTAGGCAGTCAAGAGGCTGGGATGAAGCAGAGAGATATCTGAGACCTCAAGTTTTGTCCTCCACATCCTTCTTTCCCGTATCACTAATAATTCAGATCTGGAGGCAGAGTCTCTAAGGGAAGTTCACAGAGTTCCTCGTACAGAGGGCACATTTGAATCATAAAATTTAAATTGTGAATCATTCCAATTTATACTCCAGAGAGTTGTCAGACTTCTCTGGAACATTCCCTAGTGAAGCATGCCTGAGGGACTCTGGGTTTATTTACTGTAAGCAATCTTGTAGCTGGGGACTTCCTGCTAAGAGCATTCCATAGATACCATCTCTTCCTCTTAGCAGTTAATCTATATTGTAGCTTTAATTGACAAGAAGATAAGACCTCAGTCACCTGCTTTCTTTCCTGTTCCCCAAGGACATCCCTCCAGTAAGGAGAGTGAATTGCCAGCAGGCCAGCTGCTTTAATGAAGCCTTCCTTGCTCTCTGGGTAGTCCAGACTCACTTGTGCAATCTTGCCCCAGACCTGAAAGCAACCATGCCTCCTGTGACTCCTGATTCTTTTCAGTGGTGGATAGTAATTAAAGATCACAATCTGGGACCAATGGAAAATAATTTATTGATAAACATTTCTACACATTATTCTTTATGCACTTCTTTGACCATCTCCTTAGAATAATTTCACCAACATATAATCAGTAATATTGACTCATGGATCAGCAATGGCATGTATTAATTTATGCCCTGTCTGGAGGAGGTAACTGTTCTTGGGAATAACCATTTTCCCAGCATTCTCTTCAACACAGGGTGCTGTATATTATTTTAAAATTTCCAGATATTAGGCCAAAAATGGTCACAGTAGGGTTGGCTTTTTTTGGCATTTGTTGAGTGCTAATGAACATGGTATGTTTTCATTAACTCAGTTTTGGTGAATGCACTGATTATATTCTTTGTATAGTTTTCATCAGTATTTGAGATATATTGATAATTCATCTGAAATATATGTTGGAAATATTTTCCTAGGTTGTTATTTGTCTTTTGTCTGTATTTACTATATTTTATTTTGCTTACTTGTAAAATTTCTTCATATTACTAACATTTAAAGGGTAAGCATAAATTTTTTAAAAATTGTGATCAAAATCACATACAAGTCACCATAATAACCATTTTTAAATGTATAATACAATGGTATTAACTATATGCACATTGTTGTGCAATATCCATTGAATAGCAATTTCCCTTTTCCCCCATCCCCCAGCACCTGGCAACCGCTGTTCTGCTTTCTGGTTCCAAGAGGTTTTGCTGACTTTTTAACTTTCAGTTCATCAGAACTCTCAGACTTCTTCTTTGTGAGTTAACTCTTGTGATCTCAAAACAAAAGCTTAATGTCATAAATAAATAAAACCCTGTTTACCACCACTCAGGTAAAGAAACAGCATACTGGCAATAGCACCCTACTGGCCTCTTGTGCCTCATTTTTCAGTTGCTACTCCCTCCCTTATCATAACTTTTATGGTACCCATTCTCTTGCTTTGTTTATTACCTATATATATCTCTTTAAACAAGTCAGTTTAGTTTACGTGGTTTTAAACTTTATACAGGCATATCCTGGAGATGGTGCAAGTTCAGTTTCAGACTACCACAATAAAGCAAGTCACACGGATTAGTTGATGTCCCAGTGAATATAAAAGTGATGTTCACATTATACTATAGTGTATTAAGTATGTGATAACATTGTCTAAAAAAACAATGTATATACCTTCAAGAATATGAAAATACTTTATTCCTAAAAAATGCCACATCAGTTATAATAGTAACATCGAAGACCACTGATCACAGTTCACCATGACAAATGTAGTAATGAAAAAGCGTAAAATATTGTGAGAATTACCAGTGTGATACAGAACATGCAGTGAGCAAATGCTGTTGAAAAAAATGATTCCAATAGACTTACTCGATGGAGGGTGTCAATTTAGGAAAAACATAGTATCTGTGAAGTGCAGTAAAGCAAAGTACAATAAAAAGAGGTACACCTGTGCAATAATGTAATTCTGTATATATTCTAGTGTAACTGCATCTGTCAGTATGATTTACAATATTAGTCCATGTTATTACATGTGACTTGTTTTCATTGCTGTATTCCATTGTATACTACCATATGTTTATGCATTCTTTTCTTGATGGATGTACAGATTTTGGAGATGAGTATGAATATTTTGTACATGTTTCCTAGTACACATGTATACAGATCTTCTACTCCACTTCTCCTCAGATATATGCCTAGGAGTAGAATTACTGGCTCACACAATATATAGATATCTTCATCTTTAATAAATAATCCCAAAGTGATTGAACCAATTTGAACATTCAACAGCAGGAATTAAGAGATTCAGTTCCTCACATTCTCACTTCATTTGCTACTGTTATACTTATTTTGCCATTCTGGTAAGTGCTTAATAGTATATCAGTGTGGTATTATTTTTCACTTCTTAGATCAAAAATGCAGTTTTGACACTTTTCATATGTCTACTGGTCATTTCGGTTTCTTCCTTCATAAAATGGCTATGTTTTTTGTCCATGTTTAAGTGGGCTGTTTGCCTTTCTCTTAATGGCTTATAAGAGTTCTTTATATATTCTGGACATAGACTGATGATTTTTACGTTACAAATACCTTCTCCTACTTTCTGGTTTATCTGTCCTCTTGTATAATGTCTTTTGATAAATGTACATTCTGAATTCTGACATAGTCAAATCATTCTAGTACTTTTCAGTGTTGGTTTAAGATGATTCAGGTGACCTTTAAAAACTATTTCCTTAACCAATAATAATTTCCCTTCCTTAATAATCCTTAAGCTTAGATTATTATACAGATGAGAGCTTGGCAGACCTTCTCTTCAAAGAGTATGTCAATGTCAGTAACGGTCACAATGCTGTACATTTGAAGAGCAGTTTCATCATTTTCACAATGAGTCTCCCATTAAAACTCAGAGTGGAAAAGTCATTATGATTCTATTTGGCTCTCCTGGAACAAATAGATCCTGCAGCATATCTGATTATCTTATTTTCTATAACTCAAAACTGTGTGCCATCCTGTGCCACCTTATGGTGCTGTTATATACGCATATGGGGTCCATGTGGGCATATGTCCCATCTTCCCAACTGGGCTGAAATCTCCTTGACATCAGAGGATCTGTAAATGCATTTTGTTATCTCCTGTGGTACTTCGCATTAAGTATCTAGAAAGATGCTAAGAATATGCAGGGTCCTTGAACACCTAGCCTTCAAAAGAAAAGAAAAAATAAATTGTAAAATACATAGGCTTGAATTTTGTTTCAAGAATTAAATTGTTTTAGTGCTAATATATAATCAGTGATTGTTGATTATTCGAACCACATTTCAGCCAGTGAACATAATCACCTTCTCTTCCCAGGCCTTACAAACAGCTAATTTGTCTTCTATATCCTTGTCTGTTCTATACTGATGGCCCCTGGTAGAGATATTGAGGGGAGCACAGATAATTCAGAATGTGGATAATCTACTTTGTCTTTCTTCTTGAATGTCACAAAATCCAATATATATTTATGCTCATTTGTTCTCAGGTAGAAATGAGTCCTCTGGAAAATGCCATTGAAGTGCTGGAGAATAAGAATCAGCAGCTGAAGACTCTGATTGGTCAGTGTCAGACAAGACAGATGCAGAATATTAATCCCCTAACCATGTGCCTGAATGGAGTTATAGACGCTGCGGTTAATGGTGGAGTTTCCAGGTATCAAGAGGTAAGGATTTGTATTGTTATGTGAAAGTTTTCATATGTGATTTCTTAAGGTTTCAGAAGTCTTTTTTCAAGATAGGCCCATACATCAGCCTGCTGACATAGGGCCACAATCAATACAACCAGATTTCTTTGCTTAATAGAGCAAATGTGTAATCACTGGGGATGCACACTTACTCTGTTTCCCAGAATGTGATATTTTGAGGTTAAAAGTATGTGCATGTGTGTGTTTTCTTGAATAAAAGTAGTGAAGGTATCACAGTTGTTTAATAAATGGCTACCTAAACCCATTTCCCTAAGCAAAGAGTGATCCTTGGACATAAAAGAATCTAATCTTGTTTGGAAGATGGGGCTACCATCTTGATCATTCTGAGTCTTTAGGCAGCTTATTTTAGGATAGCATGTCATAAGCAGATGTTTTTCTGGAATTCCCTTGCTTTCTCTATGATCCAACAAATATTGAAAATTTGATCTCTGATTTCTCTTCCTTTCCTAAACACAGCTTATAAATCTGGAGGTTCTCGATTCAAGTACTGCTGAAACTTAGCTTGAAGGATTTTGAACATAACCTGACTAGCATGGGAAGTGAGCTCAATTGTCCAGTAGTTTGAACATTCTTTAGCACAACTTGGGCAAACTCTGGGAGACAGTGAAGGACAGGGAGGCCTGGTGTGCTGCAGTCCTTGCAGTCGCAGAGTCGGACACGACTGAGCGACTGAACAGCAACATGATGTCATAAAAGCTTATGGATTTAGATTTGCTGTTTTACCAAAGATACAAAGTTCATGCAATCTCTGATCGCCTGTTAACAATCACCTCCTTGTATTCCCTCTGACCAGCTGCCACACTTTGAATCATTCCATCCAGCCCCCAAAAGTGATATATAATAGTGATATTTCTTTAAAGAAGCCTTAGAAACAATAAGTGTGTCTTCCACTTCCTTTGTAACCCTCTTGAAGTAAACTGACTGCCTTTCTTCTTACCAGGCATTCTTTGTCAAGGAATATATCTTAAGTCACCCCGAAGATGGAGAGAAAATCGCACGGTTAAGAGAGCTGATGCTTGAGCAGGTAAGGGGGGCAGAAGCCCATCACCTTCTCCCTCTTCCATGCACACATGTGCTTGCCTACCCAGGGTCCCATCTACATGGTTTTCTCTGGGTTGGCCAAAAAGTTTGTCTGTGTTGTTCCATAAGCTGTGTCAGAAAAACAAACTTTTTTGGCCAGCCCCACATGTCAGCAATCTAGCAGTCACAGGTTACAGATTCACTTGTCATATATCCTGACTTGCTAATTTCTACTTTTTCTTCCCACTTAGATGTAGGGGGGAAAACGAAAAAATGAGTCGACTATGGCAGCCCCTTAGAGCAAACATCATGTCAGCCCTTGGCACGTTCTTTGAATGCTCAGTCCCCAAAGACTTGATGCCAACTTTTCACTCAAGATTTTGGGATCGTGTAACTTCAGGCCAATTTAACATGAATGATTCAGTAAAGGAATGAATGAGATTCGTACTTAAATGTTAGACTAAGGAAGTGGGCAATCAGTAATACCCTTTGCTTTAAAACAGTATCACGCTGTGCAGACAAAGCCTGTAGATCATATGACATAGACAGATCTACATACAATCTCATCATTTTCAGTTCTACAAAAGCACAATTGGCTTTTGTTTCTTTGGTTCCATCAAATACGAAGAGCCAGGGTGAATAACCTGTTGCTTTCTCTTCCCCTGTTGATAGCTCTTGGCCTGAAAATGGTTTGAAAACGTCTGAGGTGGGAGACATTATGGTGAGAGGCTGGGTTAAATAGGAAATAAATCAATAGGAAATCAATAGGAAACATTTTATATCTATGAAAAATGGAATATGTATGATAAAATGTGACATTTGATAATGCCAAATTAATAAACAAAGCATGTTCTGTTGGACTAGGAAATGATGAGGCTGTATCTGGTTTTAGTCCATATTTTATGCTCTGTAGGCTTGGTCCACAAAATTGATACTGAAGGGAGAGAAGTGGCCATGGACCAGGACCGTGGGTGGAAGAGTCAGTTGGACAGCTTCTGGAAAAGAGGGATTACTTGAATTTGACCTGAAAGGAAAGAGAAGTTAAATTCTCATTGTGGCCCTGGGGATGATGTAGTTGCTAGAAATGAAGTGAGCAGCTTAGGTCATCAAGTACTTAGGATTATGGAATGCCTTTAGCCTTTGTTGATTTTTAATTCTCTCGTGAGCAGTTTGTGTCACCCCAGGATTCTTACCTGCTGTATTCAGTATGACTGAACTCTTTCCCTCAAGTTAAAATCAAAAGGGCTAAAAAGCCTCTCAATATGCCGGCAAATTTGGAAAACTCAGCAGTGGCCACAGGACTGGAAAAGGTCAGTTTTCATTCCAATCCCTAAGAAAGGCAATGCCAAAGATGCTCAAACTACTGCACAGTTGCACTCATCTCGCATGCTAGTAAAGTAATGCTCAAAATTCTCCAAGTCAGGCTTCAGCAATACGTGAACCATGAACTTCCAGATGTTCAAGCTGGTTTTAGAAAAGGCAGAGGAACCAGAGATCAAATTGCCAACATCCACTGGATCATTGAAAAAGCAAGAGTTCCAGAAAAACTCTACTTCTGCTTTATTGACTACGCCAAAGCCTTTGACTGTGTGGATCACAACAAACTGTGGAAACAGATCAGAATATCAGACCACCTGATCTGCCTCTTGAGAAACCTGTATGCTGGTCAAGAAGCAACAGTTAGAACTGGACATGAAACAGACCAGTTCCAAATCGGGAAAGGAATACGTCAAGGCTATGTATTGTCACCCTGCTTATTTAACTCATATGCAGAGTACATCATGTGAAATGCCAGGCTGGATGAAGCACAAACTGGAATCAAGATTGCTGGGAGAAATATCAATAACCTCAGACATGCAGATGATACCACCCTTATGGCAGAAAGTGAAAAAGGACTAAAGAGCCTCTTAATGAAAGTGGAAGAGGGGAGTCAAAAAGTTGGCTTAAAACTCAACATTCAGAAAACTAAGATCATGGCATCCGGTCCCATCACTTCATGGCAAATAGATGGGGAAACAATGGAAACAGGGGCAGACTTTATTTTCTTGGGCTCCAAAATCACTGCAGATGGCGACTCCAGCCATGAAATTAAAAGACACTTGCTCCTTGGAAGAAAAGCTATGACCAACTTAGACAGCATATTAAAAAGCAGAGACATTACTTTGCCGACATAGGTCCATCTAGTCAAAGCTTTGGTTTTTCCAATAGTCGTGTGTGGATGTGAGAGTTGGACTATAAAGAAAGCTGAGTGTAGAAGAATTGATGCTTTTGAACTGTAGTGTTGGAGAAGACTCTTGAGAGTCCCTTGGACAGCAAGGAGATCCAGCCAGTCCATCCTAAAGGAAATCAGTCCTGAATATTCATTGGAAGGACTGATGCTGAAGCTAAAACTCCAAAACTTTGGCCACCTGGTGTGACGAGCTGACTCATTTGAAAAGACCCGATGCTGGGAACAATTGAAGGCAGGAGGAGAAGGGGACGACAGAGGATGAGATGGTTGGATGGCATCACTGACTCGATGGACATGAGTTTGAGTAGGCTCTGGGAGTTGGAGATGGACAGGGAGGCCTGGCATCCTGCAGTTCAGGGGATCATAAAGAGTCAGACACAACTGAGCAACTGAACTGACTGACTGAAGCAGTCTCTCAAGAAAAAGATTGAGGAACCTTTGTTTTGTCTGCATCATGGGACCCTGTGGAAAGAGCTGTGGCCTAGGGAGCATTAGAGCCTATCAAGTCATGCACGGTATAGCCTTGTGACCTTGGGCGAGTCACATGTCTTTGCAGGACTGTAGGAAGCTGGGAGGGCTGGAGAGCAATGGTCCTCTGGGAAGCGGTTCAGAGACCTGTCTAGTAGACTCGGAGCTGCACAGCCCCAGGGCTCCTTCCAGAAAGGACCTGTGGCCCCACCTGCTGGAAGACACCTTGGCCTCTCAGATCCTCCAGCATTGCCTCTGCTGCAGTGTCACCTAGCCTAATGTCCCTACTTTCCTGGATGACCTGCATCCGGTAACCGGGAAGGAGAGGCCCAGCCTGGCCATTTGGGGCACACACAGTGCAGTTGTGACGAATCATTCAAGGCCCCGAGCTGCCCTGGGGTCGGCAAAGGCTTTCAGGCTGCCGTGCCGGTTCAGTTTCCTATTCAGTCAAGTCCCGCTCTGCCCCTCCCTCCCATGGGCAGTGATCCCAGGGGTACTCCCCAGTGAATAGCCCAGTCTCCATGCCGAAGCTGCCTCCAGGAGCACCCAACCTGCAGCCTTACCTGGACCAAAGGGCGGGCTCTTCGCAGCCAGAGTCTCAGATGCAGAGGACCAAGGGCCCTGCCCGTAGACTTGACTCCTCCAGCCCTCCTCCCTGCCCACAGAGACCGGGCTTGCCCTTTGGCCTCAGACATACTGCACTTGACATTTATTTCAAGGTGTTTTTTTTATCTTTATGCAAATATTACAGGCAAAGTTGCCACCGTTCTGACCCTTAGGGCGGTACTGGATGCTCTCACCCACCCAGCGTCACTCATGTCTGCCCTGAAGCTTTCAAACTTGAACCATCATTGGCTGTAAAGATAAAGGACCGTCTAGTAGTGATGTGCGATTTGTTTTCCTCTCAGCCTCTGAAATTTGTCCTTTTGACCACTGTAGCATGGGGCGTTTTTTAAAATGTAAAAGATGTCTTCTACTCCCATCAAAGGGATTAAGCACTTTTGACCTAGCTGTACAAAGGAAACTTGAATGTTTACATTCATCTCAGTTTAGGTTCTCAGAGCAGGAAACCTTTTTTGAAAATAGGAACTGTTCCTTTTTGCATTATAAAGGAGAAGAAGAAGAATATTTTTTAACAAAAACAAGAACATAGCAACTGTTACAGAACACCCTCTCATTCCTTCCTCCCTGACAGATTTTGAAAATCTGAGGGAGGGAGGGGTAGGGACAGAGGAACTGACAGGAGATAGAAGGGTAACGTGGCTGAAAGAGTGCCAGCCAGAAAAGAGGTCCCGTGGGGAGTACCACGTGGCGCGTGCTAAGTCACTTCTGTCGTGTCCGACTCTTTGTGACCCCATGGACTGTAGCCCGCCAGGCTCCTCTGTCCATGGGATTCTCCAGGCAAGAATACTGGAGCGGGTTGCCTTGCCCTCCCTCCAGGGGATCGTCCCGACCCGGGGATTGAACCTGCGTCTCTTACATCTCCTGCATTGGCAGGCAGGTTCTTTATCACTAAGGGGAGAACCACCTGACCCTCCTAACAGGGAGCTGCATCCCTTGCCCCCTTCTGAGAAGTGCAGGAAAGGGCCAAAGGGACGCTTAACTGTTAAATATGGTTGTTGTTACAGGTTGAAAATACATGGGAAAGAAACTTGGGGTAGTAGGACAGTTAAGTCCTTGGAATCAGACTTAAGTTCAGATTCCCATTTGTCCTTTAGTACGTGCAGAATTCTCTTTTTTAAAACTATGTATAATTGCTTTGCAGTGTTGTGTTAGTTTCTGCCGTACAGCGGTGGGAATCTGCCATATGTGTATATGTGTCCCCGCGCTCTGGATTCCCCCTCCCAGCCCTCTGGGTCATTGAGAGCACTGAGCTGAGCCCCCTGTGTTATAGGGCACTTCCCACTAGCGAGCTGTCTTACACAGGGCATTATAGTGTATGTCAATGCTACGCTGTCAATCCACCCCACCCTTTCCTGCCCCAGCTGTGTCCACCAGTCCATTTGCTACATCTGCACATGCAGAATTTTCTGATCCTCAGTGCTCTCCGCAGTAAACTAAGGTTTGCTCCTGTCTTGTCGGATGGGGAGGTTAACAGTAATGCATGCAAAACGCAGGGCACCATGCTTGAATCCCCAGCAGGCACTTAAGGCGGTACTCACTGATGGGGATTTTTTCCTTCTATTACTCTCAAGGCACAGATTTTGGAATTTGGCTTGGCCGTGCACGAGAAGTTTGTGCCTCAGGATATGAGACCCCTTCACAAGAAGCTGGTCGACCAGTTCTTTGTGATGAAGTCCAGCTTGGGGATTCAGGTATGTACACGAAGGGTCCGCCAGGGGGCAGTCCGACTTCTTCCATTTGCTTTTTGTTAAGAGGAACCATGAAGTATACAACAGTGACATCTTTTGGTTTGTCTGCCAAACTGCACCAAAATTTTACCAGAGAGCCCTCAAATATTAAAATTGTATTAACTTTGGTTTACCACACTTAACTTTCATGAAAATGAAAAAGTAAATGAGGGAAGGCTTAATAACTTACATTCCTAAGTGCCTATATAAAGGTTTTATGACCATCAGAATGCACATCTAGTACCACACAGCACCTCTCGAGTGATTCAGCCCTTACCGTTACAATTCTGAAATATTTTCTTTACTACCTCTTTAGGAATTCTCCGCTTGTATACAAGCCAGTCCAGTCCATTTTCCTAATGGAAGCCCTCGTGTGTGTAGAAACTCAGCACCTGCTTCCATGAGCCCAGATGGCACCAGGGTAATTCCTCGACGCAGGTAAGTCACATTCTGCATTATCTGACAATTTGGCATTCCCACAAGATGATGCGGAACGATTGTCTCGTTCTTTATGGCACAATTTGTCAAATATGCGGTTTCTTAATGAAATAAGTAACCCTAGAGGCAGCTGCAGACATCTGCCACTGGTAAAACAGCAACAGCATGAGAAATAAACTCAGACATTTGATCACATTGAGGCAAACGGGAGGCGACAAAATGGGATGTATATATATTTTTTCCCTTTGGTTTTTATACCATGCCAGCATGTGATAAAGTGCAATGTAGAGACTAAGTTAACGACCATTTCTTTTTCTCCCTGAAAACAGCCCATTAAGTTACCCAGCTGTCAACCGATACTCTTCCTCCTCACTGTCCTCACAAGCGTCTGCTGAAGTAAGCAATATTACAGGGCAATCAGAAAGCTCTGATGAAGTCTTTAACATGCAGGTACTTGATCAGCTGTTTTCTTTTTGTCTGGTCCTGTTTATTCCCTTTCTGTCTCAATCATGAGTGTTTCCATTCACTCTGCTATGCTTAGGAACAGACCTACGAGCGAGAACTTGACCTAAGGACAAACCTTTACACACCTGTATTGCCTTATTGGTCCCTGGAGTCTGCAAAGCTGATTCTCTCAAAGCTGCCCCGGCCACTCTAGGAAGACCTGAGCCAGCGGTGGGCAAGCCCAGCCAGGCCCTACGAGGGGAACTTTGAGCTCTGCCTCTGAGTCAGGTCTTCAGTTGGGTGTCCTGGAGCTTGTCACCACCGACCAGCTGCCTCTTAGCATTCCTAAGTGTTTTGTTCTTTTAAGAAGATACCGTTTAGGGGCCCATTCTAAGATTCCTCTACTTAGGTATATGTTGGAAATTTCCCATAATAAAAAACTGTTTACTAAAGAAAAACAGAGGTTTTTAGGGATTTAAGTGTCAGTGTAACTCTTGGAACAAAAATTTGTGTTTAGATACAGCTAATAGGACATTGATAATCACTCGGTAAGACTCAGCTGAAATTTTCCTCACCTCTGTCTTTGGAAAGGGGCCATAACACATATTGCCAAATTTACGATTTGAATGTATGACATTGGAGAAAAGGCGCAGACATGTTCTCTGCCTTTTAGAAGCACTCATCTGTTTATCTGCCCGAGGCTGGGAGCCTTTCTGCTAGTGCTTTAGTCAGGGAGCCGCTGCTGACTGGTCTTTAGTCACAGGCTGTATGGAGCTGAATTGAACACAAAGGCATTCCTTTGGCAGGTGTCAAAAATCTCAGATTTTTTTTTTTATTAATTCAGACAGGCATCCATATTGGTCTGAGTTAGTGAGATTTTCCCATAATTCTTAATGAGCTTTTTCTACTTTGAAAAAAAAAAAAATGGTGATTTTGTTTCAAACGCATCAGTGTAGTCTGCAGCCTCTAAGCCTTATCTGATAACAGCTCCCGTGTTTTCCAGCCAAGTCCATCTACCTCAAGTTTGAGTTCTACTCACTCCGCCTCGCCTAATGTGACAAGTTCTGCTCCCTCGAGTGCCAGAGGTCAGTGCCAAGGCGTGGGGTGGACTGAGGGTGCCCAGAGGACCTTCTAGCCTCCCGCAGGCTCAGGTTTTCTCCTCCAAATGGTCCCAGCTCACCACCACCCTGAGGAGCCTCTCTTCCCGTCTCTTCCCAGCCTCTCCTTTGTTGTCCGACAAACACAAACATTCCAGAGAAAACGCTTGCCTGTCCCCGAGAGAGCGGCCATGCAGCGCCATCTATCCGACACCTGTGGAACCTTCTCAGGTAGAGTGTGGGGGATGGAAATTCTAGGAAACAAGGAGAAGTCTGGATGCTACTTCCAGGGCTGCAGAAAGTCACGGGAGCTGCCAGAGACCACAGACGGGCCGTGCTGACAAGTCCAGCTGGGTGAAGTCCACACCTCGGCCCCGGGCCTGGTGTTAGGAAGTTCTGTGTGAACCGTCGAATCTGACGTGGATGCCTGGTGGTTGCCCGAGCAGTAGAGCTGAGAGGGAATTGGGAAATGATTTTACCCACTTTGATCTGACTGTTTTGTTGCTGCCACTTGAACATTAAGAGAGGTCACGGGTGAATGAGTTAGAGGCGGGGGTGTCTGTCTGCAGAAATTCGGAGGAACTCCTTGTACTTCGTGTTAGGTCGCTTCGGTCATGTCCGATTCTTTGTGACCCCATGGACAGCAGCCCAGCAGGCTCCTCTGTCTGTGGGATTCTCCAGGCGAGAACACTGGAGTGGGTTACCATGCCCTCCTCCAGGGGATCCTCCCAACCCAGGGTTTGAACCCGCATCTCTTATGTCTCCTGCATTGGGTTCTTTACCACTAGCGCCTCCTTGAGGAGAGGCATGGCTGCCACGGATTGCTTACCGAGGTATCCAAGAGTGAAGAGGGTGTCTTTTTGCCTCTGCTGTTCTTAAATGCACTGAGGAGGGAGTGGCTGAACCCTGGGGCCTCCCCGGCAGCCCTCTTCACCTGCTCAGCTTCTCTTGGCTTTGCAGTGATCTCTCTCAGCCTCAGTGACTGCATGGCCAACGTTTTCACCCTCTGGGCCCTTTAAGCACCTTGAGGCGGGGTTTCAAAGGTAAAGATTCCTATGGAGCCCTCAGTTTTATTGGTTATTTGTGGATAACTGAGGAGCAGAGAATAATCATTGTTTATCCTCCAGCTCATTTTCTGTTTTTCCACACCATCCTGGCAGAAGGCTAGTTGCATCTGGAAATGGATGAGAATGAGGGGAATTTGTCTGGATTGGTTTCTTTGCTGATTCTGATCTTCCCAAAAGTTCCAGGGTACCCCATCCGCACAGCACGGACGCGTTGCAGAAACTGTAGCCGAGTGCATTTTCCTGAACCACCTGGCTGGTTTAATTTCCCCTTGTCACTTGTTGCCCAGGACTTTCAGTTTGTTCCCTCTGCTCCTGGAGAGCAGGTCACCAGCGTGGGGAACTCTGAAAGACTTCCAGATTAGCCTCCCGAGTTTTCTGCTTTTGGTAAAATTTGAAGCAGTGTGTGTTGCCAAAATTTCCATAATACACATTCCTCTGGTGTATCTATTTTTAAGGACTTGGTGCCTTTCATTTAATATATTAGGTAGAACTATGTAAAACTGGCATTTTTGTGGGTTAAAGGTTGCAACATACTAACCATTTCATATGTTTTAACCTAATCTAGGATTTAAAATGTAAAGTTCATTGACTAGAGATTTTTGGAGCTAATATTTCTTCTTTCTTACTTATATTTTATATTGCCAGTCTAGCATTTGTATTTATAAAGAGCACCGTAGCTTAACTGCTACTTACTGTTTATTTTTTCCATATTTTGTTACAAAAATTTATTTGCCAGTTATATTCGGTTGGCCAAAAAGTTCATTTGAGGATGGTATGGGAGAACCCAAACAAACTTTTTGGCCAAACCAATATTTGAAATCCTGTATAGACTTTTAAAACACCATTTAGAAACACTGTTTGAAACCTAAGGGTCTTCTCCTTTTTTTCCCTTAAATATAACTGAGTCATTATTGAACAATAATTCAATAATGATAAGCCAATCATCAACAATGTTAAGCAAGTAATGTTTTATATGGCTTATTTTGCCATATGAAACATTTTTTTAAAACAAAAGGTTCAGTAAGGGCTTCCCAGGTGTCACTAGTGGTAAAGAACCCGCCTGCCAATGCAGGAGACACAGAGCTGTGGGTTACATCCCTGGGCTGGGAAGACCTCCTAGAGTAGGCAATGGTAACACACTCCAGCCTTCTTGCCTGGAAAATTACATGAACAGAAGAGCCTGGTGGGTCAGAGGGTCGCAGACAGTCAGACACGATGGAGCAGTAGCATACACCATTCAGTAATAAAATAATCACCTCGTTTTCTAGATCTCACCTGTCAGTATCTTGCACCATAAAAATAGATTCTTGTGCCTTTCCAGAGGCTGCTGTTTAATCACATTGGAGATGGAGCTTTGCCACGCAGTGACCCCAATCTTTCTGCGCCTGAGAAAGGTGGGTATGAAGCCAGCGTCTTCCAGTCATGGAATGTGTAACAGTGTATTGTCTTCATTTCCTCCCGTCGCCCTCGTGTCCCTGTGGAAGGCAGATGTGCAGACCTTTAATGATCAGGACTGATCTGCTCTTTAGGGGATAGATGGAAGACAGTTATTTCTGATACATTCTTCACAAACTGTTTTCTTGTAGGATTTAGCAGCAGAATCTGAGCAAGGTAGGGACGCCTCTGTTTAATGACTTTTGGTGTCATTCAGAGAGCCACTGAGGCAATCCCAGGGCTACCTGAAACAAAGTGGCCAATTAGGCTACTTGTTCAACACAAGGACAGTAAGCACCTTCCCAGATGGATCCTTGGTCCCACTTTTTGTCTGCCTTACCAAGCTCATTCAGTCAGCTCATCTGTTGCTTGTGGGTGACTCAGATGCTATTGAAAGTTTGCAATCCAGTGCATAATGGAGTGTGCCCTGCCTCAAGGTCATGTGAAAAATGAGAAACCAACATATGCATAGCAGTTAATAGCCAATTAGCATTGGTCTGTGCAACACAGCAGAGGAAGAAGGGTGAATTAAATGTGACTTCCTCAGCTAGCGGGGTGGGGACTGGCAGCAGGGCACTCGTTCACCTCCCAGAGTCAGCCTCAAAAATCAGAGCAGTCCCCGAGCCCGCAAATTAACAGTCACTAATGACATATCCCTGTAAAGTGCATTTTAATTGTCCCCATTAAGATCTCGGCTGCATTGTCATTTGAGTACACCGATACATTAAAACTTTCCTCGGGAGATGGGAATCAGCAAGACTGTAGCCTAAATTATTTTAAAGCACACATTTTGCTTTACGCTACAAGTCAAATATGGATCTCTGTCTGGATAACTTAGAAATGTGGTCGTTTTCTCACCTCTTCTACCAAAGAAAACCCACAAAGCTACCTTTAAAAGGATCAGAGGAAATGTATTTTACGAGTGGTGGTTCCATCCAATTAAAGTGGTAATATAATCACAAAATGTTGAAATTCTGGCTATGTCCACCAGGTGGCAGGGTCTGCTCAGTGAGCAACAGACTGGAACTCTCTAAAGACTTGATTTTGTAAACCTCCTCTCAGAGCAGCTATTTATAACCTTGTATGTCTTGCCCTTGTTCCTAACGGGGTTGTTCCATATTTCTGCATCTTACTGAAGTGTGCAGCAGATAGATTACAAAAAAGGAATGATACTGTCAGCATTGCAAATTATTTTTTTAGGACGTTCTCCACTATAGCCCTTTGACTTGAGGAACAAGGGCCAACAGGATGGTGTGGTGTGGCTGTTCCTTGCCAGTAATTCTGCCAGGAAGTGGAGATATTAGCGTCCACTGCCTTCCCCCTTTTAGGGTGCTATTTGTCCAGAAAATTCCGCTAAAAATCAAGTTTTAAAATAGTCGAGTGACTACATCTTCCATCTGTTATCCAGTGTCTAAACACATTTGTAAATCTCAAGTTTCTACACTCTTTTGTCGAGATGTGTAGTTCTGACTGCTTGAGGGAAAAAGAGAGACATGCTATCACCCAATGAAATGTCAACTATAATTGTGAGGTGGGCAATTAAATAAAGGGTTCGCATTTAGGAAGTTTCCTTATTTTTAATCCAGCTGCTGTGTTCATTCTGGATAACTCTGACTTCTAAGATTGAGTGTTCGCAGGGTGACGTGGACCATGTGATTTTAGCTGTATTATTCCCTTCCAGCTGTGAACCCCACCCCTAGCAGCTGGAGCCTGGACAGTGGGAAGGAAGCCAAGAACATGGCAGATGGTGGGAAGCTCATCTCTCCCCCAGTCCCTCCACGGCCCACACAGACTGGTGGGTATTTGAAGCATTTAATGATCATTTTTATAAAAATAACTTTTATTGACTACTCCGACCTGAATTCCTCAGAAAGGTCAGCGTTTGATGTGTCCAAGGTAAAAGCCTTTGTAGTAGCTACAGAATTCATCTGCAGTGTTCCTTCTTTTTCCTCAACTCCTGTTATACTAAGTCTACAAGCGCACCACTCCTAAACTGTAGAACATTCTTTTCCTAGATACCATCCTCAGAATTGGGGGGGGGCACCCTAACCTTGCTGAACCACTAGCATCTTCTCTATCCTTCGCTTGAAGCACCTCATTCTTATCAGCCTCTGCGAACTCCAGCCACTTTCTGCAGGACTGATGCCCCCATTTCAGGTTGTCCGTGAGTAGGATTGACTGTGATTTGGATAGGCTTGTGGAGAACAACCAACCAGTACCTTGCCCCTATGGCTTAGCCAAGACTGTATTCCAGGGTCATCTTTCTCAAAGGGTTCATTCAAGGCACTGCATCTCCTAGGGAGGTGGTTTAAGCAGCAGACCTACTGAATCAGAATTTTACTATATCTGGGCCAAAGCCCTAGAATCTGTGTTTTACCAAACCTTTCTAAATTTTGAGAGCCACTGAAAATTATTCTTAAGAAACTTCCTGAGTTTATAACAGTAATGGACCCCCTTTTCCTCTTGTAGAAGCCATTGCTGGGTGACCTGCATATGAGGGCAGTTTTTGAGAGAGGCTGTTGCACTTTACTGTGTCCTCTTGATGGGGAGAGCTTTTTCAACACTTCGCCTATATTTAGAGTCGTTTTGAAGCTTTACAAATACAACTAGCCTAAAGGCATGAGAAAATACGACACCTATGTTTTTCATGGATTTTTCTGGATTGATCACCCTGTTTCGTTTGCTGTATTTTAACATCTTTCTAGTTTCTTTTTTTTTAACCAAAGGAAGAAAAATGACTCTCTTTTTAAAATAAACTGTGTGCTACCCAGTTTTTTTTGTCCTTCCCAAAGCTAGAAGTTGCCAGTAGATTTGGAAAGACATGTGAGATCTTCAAACAGAACAAGAAATACCTGTAGCCTTCCTTGATAATCTGCATTGCTAGGTCAGTGTGACCATGGAAGTTTAAAACTCACCGACCAGTACTTGGTGTTTTATTCATGATGTTGGTACATTGCAGCAACCTCCAGCTTAAACCTGGTTGTGTTCCTAAAGTTGGAAACTTGAAAAGTGTTTTCAAAGGGACAATAATATTCATGGTATTTAGTTTCCTAGGCTAACTCTACCTTGTAGGCAAGGACAGGGATAGAACTATTTTAGGTCTTTTCTGGAGAAACATCACTCTAAACATGCAGAGGGTGCAGGGGCTGCTGGGTGGTCCACAGTGGTGGTGTCAGGGAATGCCTAAGTTGAGAGGATGAGGGTCCCAGACAATAAAAAATACCATTTCCCAATCAAGAGGTGCTTCCCTAGACGTCCATGCTCTTCTTCTATACTCGATACCCACAATTGAGAACTAACAGTGGCAATGGAACATGGCACGTGCTGACAGCATGCCCTGGCATGCAAGATGGATCTGCACGACCCCACAGCGGGGGGACCGGCCACTCTCCCTAGTGCCTTAGGCCCAGAGCACGCAGGTGACCGTACCTCTCCCCGGTTACCTTGGCAGCGCTGCCTCCCCTTCTGCACTCACTGCTGTCATGGTCTGTCCTCCTGTCATCCTGTGTGCTCACTGCTGGTGGGATCTGTAACCGTCTCTCTTCCTTCGGCCTTTCTCTGGTTTTCTTACGAGCTGCAAACCCCACTGTGACAGCTGGGAGCATGGCAGCTCATCGCAGAGCAGCAAACCCCGAGCCCACGGAAAACGCTGTAGGCAGACCTGGGAAATCTGGCTTATACTCCCGTGCTGACAGTGTCACGGCTGGCTGTCGTATGTGTGCTTACGCTTTAGAGCTGGATTTGGTCCACGAGGGCACACACACAGCAGTGTCTTCACACTGGCCATGTCCCAGGTGTACGGCTTGAAAATCTGCTGGGAGAAACAGAGAGGGTTCTTCTCATCTTAATGATGACCTCCTAACCCAAGTACAGACATTAGGGAGAAAAATGGAAAACTTCTTACCTTTTATATGGATGTAGCCAAGGGGTTTCTGTCAATTTCAGGAATATTGCATGGGGGGGCAGGGCGAGGGGTGGTGAAAGAGGAGACTGATGTCAGTACATTCCCAGGGACCTATTCGAAGCTGTCTGGGTGACCTGGGTCTTTTCATTCCTGCTCAGCCCAAAGTCTGCTCCCTGGCACCTCACGCGTAAAAGCACCTTTTGAAAGAGACCAGGGGCAGAGAAGCATCTGGGCTTTGAGGAAGTGGAAAGGACGCTGGACCAGTCACTTGGTTAAAGCATCATGTGTGCTCTGGTGACTTTTCACTGATCACCCCATGTCTTGGAGCTGCCATCCTTTGTGGGGAATCCATTTTGGGTGGGCACCATTCAGTCTTTCCACCCACGCACCCACCTTGCCTAGATCCTTGTATGGGTTTGTACACACAGAGGGCTTTTTCAGATAGTCAGCTGTCTGGTTTTCTGAACTGAAATGATCTCTCTCTCTCTTCACAGCTTCACCAGCAAGGCACACAGCGTCAGTATCCCCCTCGCCTGCTGGGCGATCTCCACTGAAGGTACAGGCTCTTGTTTAGATGGGAGCTAGAAATTGGCCCCTTGCTACTTTTTCCCCTGTTACATCAATAAGGTGCTTTCATCTACAAAGACCAGGCAGAGAACATAGAAGGGGGAGAGGAAGATGGGTAAGAAAACAACATTAGACTTTCCCTTTGGGGAGTCTGCCGTTTGGTTTCAGATTATTAGCCTTTTTCTCCAAATGGTGGCAATGAGAATGTACAAACTAGAGTGAGTATATACACTGAATTAGAAAGAAATGGTCCCTAGGTATCTTCTAGGATATTTTCAACTTAAGTGTTTGTTTTTGATGTGCCTTAAACTAAAGGATAATGCTGAAAAATAACCAAGATCTACTAAATATTCTCAAGTGCCTTTTTCATCAGTTTCACTCATTTTGAAAATGCCAAACCCAACTTTTTCTCTTTTAACATATTATACCAAGGCTTCTATTTACATTAGAGGTACATACTTGATCATGAAAAACAAGACAGTAAAATGAATTTTAAAATCTCTGGGAAACAAACTGGAAAGCTTTAAAGGTCAGACATTTGATTTAATATGAAGACATAGGCTATTTAACATCTCTAAACATACAAAATTCCTCCTGAAGGTAAAGAATAATATTTAGTCTCTATCCAAATTGAATCAGACTGGCTGCAAGGATTGTTGGTGCATTCAGAGGTAGGTGTTCAGAGCTGCTACACCAGAGGCTTAAAGATGAAGTGACTATGGAAAGAATGATTTGTTCCTGAATGACTTAGGATTCACATACTCTTGTGTCCTTTTTGTTGATGAGACATTTCAAACTAATGTAAAAGAAAAACAGAAACTAGCTTCTGCAAACACCTAAGGGCAGATTGTGATCCTGTGCATCTGTGGTACTCAGGATTGTTGCTGGTAGAAATTGAGAATCTGGAAGGAAACCTCCCCTCCCCCACCCCATCCCTGCAGTGGAGAAAATTGCAAAAAAAAAAAAGCGTGATTTGCATTGCTGACATTTCTGATGTCAAAATTTGCTAGTGGGTGCAAATTATCTGCTGGTTTGGTTGTCATACTGCCATGCAGCTGTTAATGGTAAAGTTCATGTGACTGCATTCACCCCGGGAGCCACAGACTGTTATCTTAATGTGTTGGAAACAAAGAAACAAGGTGTCCGCATCGTTACATTTCCCCTTACTCACAAAGAACCCCACATGTTGCTATGGGATTCACATATGCATTTTTTAACTTGATTGTATAAATTAGTAATCAGATAAAATTTAAAAAGAATAATTCCTAATAATAGAGTCAAAGAGTTGAAAATATTCAAGTAGCCACCAATTAGCCACTCTTCTTTCCACAGACCTGGCTGTGTTCTTGCTGGCCACAGGTAGCCTTGTAGCAGTATCTACAAATCAGGCTTTGAAAAGATGAAACACTGTGTTGTAACTCCCGGTGACATTAGAGGGCGTAGTGCCACACGTTACTAGCTTTGCTGTGCTTCAGTTCAGTTCAGTCACTCAGTTGTGGCCGACTCTGCAACCCCATGGACGGCAGCACGCCAGGCTTCCCTGTCCATCTTCAGCTCCCAGAGCTTGCTCAAACTCATGTCCATCGAGTCGGTGATGCCATCCAACCATCTCATCCTCTGTCATCCCCTTCTCTTGCTGTGCTTAGAATGCAGAAAACTCCTTAAGAGTTTTTTTCAGCAATTAAATGAGGAAATTAACCCTGTGAAGAAGACTCAGCTTACCTGCCCTATTTTGCACTTGGGGTCGAACTTTTAACAAAAAACACCAGTGAATTTGGATCTTTTAATTGGCCATTCTTGATCTTAGGCTCCTGATAAGTGGAAGGATTTGTGTCTACCAGCATTCTCATGTTTAAAAAGAGAGACCGAGGTAAAGTTAGTGTAGGATAACATTTCTTGGTTTTATAGGCCATTATGTGATAAATGAGGAGGTATAAAAAAAAGGTCTGTGGTGAAATAAGTTTAGCAAACACTGAACTGAACAAAGTCATTGAGGTTCCTTTATTGTCAGACTTTAATGAGCTAATAGGCTTTGAATGGACTCAAGGAGTACATAGGATGCAGTATTTCCCAGTAGAATCCTCTTTTCACAGAGCGCTGTTAGGAGAGAAGGAGAAAGAGGTGGAGAGAGAGAGGGAGAGTGTGTGTGTGTGACTCAGTCGTGTCCGACTCTGTGACCCCACGGACTGTAGCCGGCCAGGCTCCGCTGTCCATGGGATTTCCCAGGCAAGAGTACTGGAGTGGGTTGCTATTTCCTTCTCCAGGGGACCTTGCCCACCCGGAGATGGAGCCCAGGTCTCCTGCATTGCAGGCAGATTCTTTACCCTCTGTTTTACAGAATTAACAACCGAGGCTTTTAAAAACACTGCAGATGAAACATCTGGTCTCTCAGGCTACCTAGCCTGAGGGCTGCCAACCTTCAGCTTTTGAGCCTGGCAAGAGCCCAGAAGTCTCCAGGGCAGGGCCTGCCATGCCTTCCCCAGGGGTGGGGGAGAGAAGGGCTTCAGCCTCTGGGTTTGATGGGGGACGCAGCAGAGCTCATCACCCTGACGCTGAACGCTCTGCCGTTTCCCCTCCGCACAGGGCTCCGTGCAGTCCTTCACCCCGTCCCCCGTGGAGTACCACTCCCCAGGACTCATCTCCAACTCCCCGGTGCTGTCGGGCAGCTACAGCAGCGGGATTTCGTCCCTCAGCCGGTGTAGCACGTCGGAGACCTCAGGCTTTGAGAATCAGGTGAATGAGCCGTCCGCGGCGCCGCTGGGGTCGGAGGAGCCGGTGCGCAAGGAGAGCAAGACGCCGCCGCCCTACAGCGTGTACGAGCGGACTCTGCGGCGCCCCGTGCCGCTGCCTCACAGCCTCTCCATCCCCGCCACCGCCGAGCCGCCCGCCTTGCCCCCCAAGCCCCTGGCGGCGCGCTCGGGCCACCTGGAGAACGGGACCAGGAGGACGGACCCCGGCCCGCGGCCCAGGCCCCTGCCCCGGAAAGTCTCCCAGTTATAAGTCCCTTTTCTACTTCCCTGCGACGCATTCTTTGCCGTTTACAAGACATCAAGAGGTATGGTGAGAAGACATCTTTAGTGTAGGCACTTTAATAACTCAGATTTGTCTTTAGATGAATGGAATTTAAACTCGCTTAATAGAATATGTTGCACAATATTAAAAGTTACTGATCCCCAACGCCAGATGTCCCAAGTATGGCTGAATTTCATGACACCGTTTCTCGTTTGAAAGTGATAAATAGTGATAAAGCCTTCTTTTGTATCTTTTTTTGTTCACTTTTTTTTTTACATAATCTCAACCAGTAAAATATTGTCGAACAATACGAAGCGTGATAATGTTGTATACTTTTTACTGAATACTTGATACTTCATGAAAGCTTATTAAGTCAGTGCACATCCTAAGGCAGTGGTCCTTACTTCAGAAGACTTCTGTAAATAAGGTGAGGTTTCTGACTCTTTCTATCAACAGACAAATGAATGCACATCGTCATAATTAAAAGTTAAAGCAGGCTAATGAGATATACACTAAAGGAGTTGCAAAGATTGGGACTGGAAGCGGTTTTGTTCTTGAAACATACTTCTTGAAGGTTGCTTTTGACCTTGACTGCTGTCTGCATTCTTCAGAAGCTACTATACCATTTGGCTGGTAAACCGTTTAGTACCCTGACACCATGGTATCTACTGTATTTTTTTTCAAGGTGCAATTTACTTCCAGAGTTCCCATCAGGTTGATGAAGCAAAAGACCCCAGGAGAAATGTTTACTTGAATCTTGTGCTTCCTTAGATAATTTCTGCTACCCAATTTGTCATTGAAGAAGAGATGTTCATGTATTAGGTAGGCACAAATTAATGTGTCCCATTAACAAGAATTCAGGAATCAATACAGGACAGTATTAAATCGATAGAGTAAATGAAGAAAAAAAGTAGAGAAAATATATTAGCATGATTAAATGGCAAGAGGACTTTTAAAAGGCAAGGGCATTAACTTTCAGTCCTGCACAAAATAAGAAATTCCTCACAACTCCATTGTTACCAGTGGGGCTTGTCTGCTGAACTAATCCTGTTGTCCTTTTGTTGAAGGAGGATGGCTATAGACTGCGCTAGCTTGAACATTACAACATAGCATCTTAGATCTAGATAGGGATGCTAATGCCACAGTCGTAGGAGTGTGAAAAGAGAAAAGCACCTTGTATGTAGTAATGTATTTTATATCTTGTTTTCTTTACTGACTGTTTATAACACTCAACTGACAATAGATATGAACTGTATTTTAAATCATACTGTTGAATATTTTCCCTCTTTTGTTGGGAAGCTCATTTTAGTTTAACTGTGTGTGTTTTTGTTGATAGCTTACCCAGAAGGCAGTGACCACTTTTTTATATTCCCTTCAAAACCATTCAGCAGGTATATGCTGTTGAGACTGGTTATAGAGGTTTTCTATAATAAATGTTCAAGTATTTTTGTACATAACTGGTTAATTTTAATAAGAGATACCATTACGTGTAAAAAAATTAAAAATAAAAGCAAACTGTTGTGGATGCAGTATGATTGTTATAATTATGCCAAATACTTTATGTATGGAAAAAGAATATTTGTACATATGTGCTTTTAACAATAATTCTGCCATATTGACTACAGTTTTGAATGTCAGAAAAATTAATATATGTTAAAATATTTATGTTTAGTGAAAGTATTCTTAATAGAGAAAAGGAACATGAATTTTAGCTTTGTATCTTGCAAGTTTTTCAGTTGAAAATTTCTTGAACTAGCTTTTGCTTTTGATGATAACACTTTGTGTTTGTAATCACATCCTTAAGTATATATATATCTCTCTATATATAGGAAGATACATATTTCTGTTGCTTTAAAGAAGTAAAGCCTTCCCTCCATTTAAATAAGGTGACATGCTTAAGATAACAAAGCTTTGATTTCCTTTTCTTCTGTAATTTAATAGATTTCTTGACTAGTGCTTGGGCACAGTGTAAATCAGTGTTATTTGCTCTTGAATCCATTTTTTAAAAAAAAAAATTGGGGCAATGAACAGTCGATCATGTGCGTGTATTTCTGAAGCAGCTATATAGCAGAACATTTCAAGAGATTCTATTAGCCCAGATGTTCATGTTGGTTGCTGCTGAGTGGTAAATATTAAATAAAATTACCTGATTAATCTTGGTATTTCTGTCTTTATTCCTGTCATAAGCACATCCTTACTTGAACAGAAGCTGTGTAAATAATTGCCAAATGTACAAAAGGAACAGTTGAGTGCTGCTTTTGCCAGCTGCACAAACTGTCTGCATGCCTGCTTTCTCCCTGATGTTCGTAAAATGATAGGAAATATATTTAACACTGCAAAGTCCATTGACTACCAAATTTGCTAATAAAGCCTGACTTTTAATTTTGTGAGCTGCATCTATATATTGTGTTAGATTTACAACATTTAGGTCACTCAGTGCTAAGCAAACCACTGGCTAAATTAAGTACCAGAACTCACTTAAAGGTCATTGTCAATGTCTTCCTGATTATTTCTCAACATTAAGTGATTTTAGAGCATTTGGGGAACATTTTCATCACCACTGAATCCACAAGTGTTTCGATTCTACAAGCCTAATTACAATATGAATAGCTTCTTTCTCTGCCTTAGTAGTCTTCTCTCTGGATTGATATTGATTGTTCTACAAAATACAACAAAGAAAATAAGTTACACAGCTTTGCCCTTATTTGATCTTTACACATTAAAAGATAGCTCTACCAGAATGAATTCTTAGTTATTAACTGAAATAAACCTTGTCCTCATTACATAATACCATTTTAAAAAAACTTGAAAATTTGACAGTCCCCTTATGTAACTATTATTTTTACATATTCCTTTTGTCTTTTCTCTGTGCATATATTGCACACTTTTCCTACATTGTTAAGTGCTGGTTCCCCAAGTATCCCAACATAATTAATAATACAGGGCTGAGTTCACTGCCAACTGACATAACAGAGAACATCACTTCAACAGAGCTTTGGCAGTATCTCAGAGGGGCAAGGGCAATATCAGATTTTACTGAAATTCCAGAGTTTTGTTTAAGGGAGATCTTTGAAGAAGCAGGGCTTAAGACTGAGTACAGGTCATGATATAATTATTGAGGATTGGTAAGAAACAGCAGGGTTCAGAGAGTCTTAGGACATAACTGTTAGTTGATACTTTCTATTGACAACTTGATGAGTCTGTTGAAAAATTACATCATAAAAATAAAGTTATTTACCCGGCAAAAAGGCTCCTGGAAGAGTAAAGTTATACCAGCAAATGTTGGAATATGGAGGTCATGTTCATGTAAACTGTATGGAGTAGATGGCTTCAGTTTTCAACATCTATGTTTTACATAGTTGTAAGAACAGGGTACTGGGCAGACTACTCAGTTTTTGGTTGTTGTTTAATGTTACAGTACAGTAAGTATTTTCATATTTTTACATGTACATAAAAAGCAAAGTATATATTCCCACCATTTACTTAGCCATTCCCCTATTAATGGGCATGATATTATTTCCAGTTTTGCACCAAAGCAAATAATACCATTGGGACATACAGCTTTTTCCATGTTTTAGATTAATTCCTTAACATGGAATCCTAGACTAAAATTGCAAAGCCAAGGGAAGGATGATTTTTGTTGCTATCTTGCATATTGGCAAATTATTTCTCAGATGTAATTTTAACAATTTTAATGCCACCAGCAATATTCTTCCAAGGTTGAATATCCATGCCGTTATTTTTTGCTATGTGGGGAGAAAATATTGCTACTTTACCTAAAATTTGAGAAAATATTACTCCACTAATTAAGTATTTTACAGAATTGTGTATAAGGAAGTTGATATCTATAAAGGAGAGAGAAGACAACATTAGAGTAATAGGCACTAACACTTAAGCATATCACCTACTGAAGATACTTCATCACAGAGAAGGCACTTTAGATCCTCTATTTGTATGGAATACTAGAAAATCCCCGACATTCTGAACACAAGTACCATCTCACTTATCCAGTTTACCGCGCCCCCCACCCCGGCCCGGCCATCATTCACAACCAGTGAAGAAGCCAAAAACCTGTAAGTGAGGACACTGAACAGCCATAATAAATGCCATCGTCAGCTGAGTGGAATGTCCCAAGAAGATGAGGCTGATGAAATGCTTGATGTTTTTAAACTACTGACAGGAGATGAAACTTTTATAAGACAGTTGAGGGATGGATGAGAGAAGTACCTAGAAATCTACGCAAGTCAAAGGGAAAGGAAAAAACTTCAGAGAAAAAAGAAAAATGTTTAAATAAGTAAATGTAATTATAGTATACCATGGAGTCAGCTCTACATTTTACATAGTCTTAGAAATGTAAAGTATTTAACTCCAAGTTATTTTGGAAAGATGAAGGTAAGGAAGAAGTATGTGGTGAAAGTGAGCAAAAGTTGTTCAGTCGTCTCTGACTCTGCAACCCCATGGACTATACAGTCCATGGAATTCTCCAGGCCAGAATACTGAAGTGGGTAGCCTTTCCCCTCTCCAGGGGATCTTCCCAACCCAGGGATCAAACCCAGGTCTCCCACATTGCAGGCAGATTCTTCCTGCATTGCAGGCTGATTCTTTACCAGCTGAGCCACAAGGGAAGCCCAAGAATACTGGAGTGGGTAGCCTATCGCTTCTCCAGTAGATCTTCTCTACCCAGGAATCAAATCAAGGTCTCCTGCATTGCAGGAGGATTCCTTACCAACTGAGCTATCAGGGAAACCTAAACGTGTAACCCAGAGAAGGCAATGGCACCCCACTCCAGTACTCTTGCCTGGAAAATCCCATGGATGGAGGAGCCTGGTAGGCTGCAGTCCATGGGGTCGAGAAGAGTCAGACAAGACTGAGCGACTTCACTTTCACTTTCAAGCATTGGAGAAGGAAATGGCAACCCACTCCAGTGTTTTTCCCTGGAGAACCCCAGGGATGGGGGAGCCTGGTGGGCTGCCGTCTATGGAGTCACACAGAGTTGGACACGACTGAAGCAACGTAGCAGCAGCAGCAAACGTGTAACCACCTTGAGTGGTAAGAAGGAAAAGTTCCCCTGACCTGCAGAGGGATCAAACCCGTGACCTTGGCATTGTTAGCACCACGCTCGAACCAATTGAGCTAATAGGCCATGATGTGTATGTGGAGAATAACAAATTCTCTCATATAGGGATGTCAATCAGAAATGCCTAAAATTTAAAGACCATCAAAAAGTAGCAATTTAAGATTTTTTTTTAATCTAGATATAAAAGCAAAAATTAAGAAATAACTTGGAAATAATGCCTTCTGTGGAGTGAAATAATGGCTGCAGGACATTCCTGTTTTTCACAGTGGTTTAAGAAACTATATGCATATTTTAACAGATTTTTTAAAAAATGATTTCTACAATGTTCACCACTCCGGCTTCACTCTTGTTTTTTTCCTTCCAAATTCAAAGCAGACCTGGATTTGGAACTCTTTGAGAAGCACATATAGAGCTTGCCAGAAGATTTCTACTTCAAAAGCATGGGTGCGACAGGTTATAGGGAGTAAAGGGGAGTTTGGACCTATATAAAACTCCTCTGGGCGAAGTGATTGGCAGTAATACAAACATTTTAATTCCAATCATGACTTAATCCTGTCCACTAAGTCATTTGCAGTTATTTTTAAGGGGCTGGTCCTCCTTGTGTTTTAGTAGCAGAGTGAGGCAGCCAATAGATAAAATTTTTAGGCCTGTCTGAAAAGAACACTGCACACATCAACAGTTCACAAGTTCCTTTTTTGTCAACAACATGAATTTTCTCATCCCAAAAAACCACTCAGGTCTTAGTGTGACTGACTTGGGAATAACAGTCAATAGTCCCATGTTATTTCCCTTCAAGAGGGAGAAAATTAGGTTATTAACAAATAATTAGTTTTTTTTTTTTTTTAAAGGTAAAAAATGGTGAGCATTAGAACTTCAAGCCTGAAACGAAATTTGGCAGAGGGTCTCCTGGCACATCCATTGTTCATTCCCTCACTATACCTCAACCTCTTGCCTCACCACCCACAACTTATCCAAATCTTTGTTCCAAAACCAGAAAAAGAAGAAACCCCTTCATTGGGATTAAGTTTTTTACCCTAGAGTTGATCCCACTTCATCTCCCTCGGAATCCTTCTTTATCAATGAGGAAGTGAGGGGAATCTGTGACCTTTGATCTACTTAAAGCAATTGATCTTGATGACTGGGTCTGAAGATAAGAACAAATATAACTAAATGTTTACCAGCTTCAGATAACTTTCCCCTCTCTTTTTTTTTTTTTTCTCCTTGGTCAGGCAAATGTCTGAGCTTAAGAATTTATAAGTCAGCATTAAATTTCAAAACTTACATAAGTCAAAGAAAAATATAGCCAAGATGTAAGAGCAAACAGACTAAAAAAAATTGCACCAAATGTGACAGTGTTAATATCCTTGTAAAGAATTCATCTAAATTGATTTTAAAAGTATTCAGACTGTTAAGAGGTATAAGTATTAGAAAGGAGGGGAGAAAATATGCCAACAGGCAAATAAATAGATAATTTACAAAAGATGAACCATAAACATATGGTAAAATAGTTAACTGAACTACTAATCAAAGAAAAACACATGGAAACAATGAAGTAACATTTATTGCTTATGAAATTAGTTGTATGTATAAAATAATAGCACCCAGTTCTGGGAAGACTATGGTGACAAGTTGTCCTCAATGATATTGCTAGTGGCACTAAATTAGGATAACTTTTTGTTTGTAATTTTATTTATTTAAACTTTTTATTTTGTATTGGGGTATAGCTGATTAAGAATGTTGTGATACTTTCAGTTGAACAGAGAAGAGACTCAACCATACATAAACATGTATCTGTTCTCCCCCAAATCCCAAGCATAACCTTTTTGAAATGCAATTTGGCAGAATAGATCCAAAATCTTAAAAATGGTCATGTCCTTTGAGCCATAACTCATTACTGGAAATGTATGAGAAAATAATAATTCAAAATGTAATATGTGTGTATGGAGAAGCAACAGGCAAAAATTTAAAGTCCTAGAAATATTAGTTCCTGGGACTTTAAAGAAGGTGGTTACATAAAATATAACATCCAATCAAAAGAATGGTATATGCTATTTTAAAACATGTATTTGAGGTCAGGACTTCCCTGGTGGCTCAGACAGTAAGGTGTCTGCCTACAATGCGGGAGACCCACGTTCGATCCCTGGGTCGGGAGGATCCTCTGGAGAAGGAAATGGCAGCCCACTCACTCCAGTACTCTTGCCTGGAAAATCCCATGGACAGAGGAGCATGGTAGGCTACAGCCCATGGGGTCACGAGTAGTTGGACACAATTGAGTGACTTCACTAACTAGGAGGAAAGGCTTCCCAGGTGGCTCAGAAGATAAAGAATCTGCCTGCAATGCAGAAGACCTGGGTTCAATCCCTGAGTTGGGACGATCCCCTGGAGTAGGAAATGGCTATCCACTTAAGTATTCTTGCCTAGAAAATTCCATGGACAGGAGATTGTTCTGGGCTACACTCCATGAGGTCACAAAGAGTTGGACATGACTGAGCAAATAAGCACACAAGCACAACAAAGAGGTAAAACTAATAGTGTTTAAAATGCGGGAAAAACATTTAAAGTATATGCACACTGGTGGTATAGTAGAAGAGACAAGATGACAAAGTAAAAGAACATGAGTGATTTCTTCTAACACAAACACCAAAATCACAACAAACTGCTAAATAAACACCAATCAACAACAACAAAAAAAAAATTCTGGAACCTTAAAAAAAAAAAAAAAAAGATACCTTACATCCAAAGCCAAAGAAGAAGCCACAAGAGAAGGCAGGAAGGGTACAATCACAGTAAAATAAAGTTCCATACATTCTAGGTGGCAACCTAAAGACTGGAAAAGAGTTATACCACAGAAGTTCTACCAGAGGAGTGAAAGTTCTGCCTCCCACATCAGGCTTCCCAGGCAACAAGATGAGGAGTCCCCAGAGAATCTAGTTTTGAAGACCAATGGGGTTTGATTGTGGGAATTCCACGGGACTGGGTGAAACAGAAACTCCACCCTTGGAGGACACACACAGAATCTTGTGCAGACCAGGACCCAGGGAAAAAAGCAGGTGACCGCATAAGAGATTGGGTCAGACATATCTGCTAGTCCCGCGAGGTCTCCTGCGGAGGAAGGGGCGGTGGCGGCTCACTCTGCGGACAAGTACACTGGCGGTGGCAGTTCTGGTGAGTACTCATTGGCGTGAGCACTCCTGAGGCAGCCATTTTCTCACCAAATGTGGCCTCACCCAACAGCCTGTCTCACCAAGCTATGTCCCCAGTGCTGTAAAAGTTCTAGGGCCCACAGATTTCCCAACCTGGGGATCCAGCAGAGGGACTGAGAACCCCTAGGGAATTTGACTTTGAAAGCCAGTGGGATTTGATTACAGAACTTCCACAGGACTGGGAAAACAGACTCTTGAAGGGCACAACAAAAGCTTGTGCACCCCAGGACCCAGGAGAAAGGAGCAGTGACCCCAAAAGGAACTGAGCAGACTTGCCTGTGAGAGTCCTGGACTCTCTGGTGAAGGCGTGAGTTGACAGTGGCCTGCTGCAGGGTCAGGGGCACTGACCGCAACAGTCCTGGGAGCCATAACATGCTGCCCTAAGTCCATTTGAAGGGGGTGGCCATTATAGCCATTACTCCTACCATAGTTTGGCCTCAGGCCAAACTACAGGGAGGGAACACAGCCCAAGCCATCAGCAGAAAATTGGATTAAAGATTTACTGAGCTTGGCCTCACCCACCAGAGCAAGATCCAGTTTTCCCAAGTCAGTCCCTCCCATCAGGAAGCTTCCGCAAGCTTCTTATCCTCATCCATCAGAGGGCAGAAAGAATGAAAACAGAAATCACAGAAAACTAATCAAACTGATCACATGGATCACAGCCTTGTCTAGCTCAATGAAGCTACGAGCCATGCCATGTGGGGGCACCCAAGACGGATGGGTCATGGTGGAGAGTTTGGACAAAATGTGGTCCACTGGAGAAGAGAATGTCAAACCACTTCAGTATTCTTGCCTTGAGAACCTCATGAACAGTATGAAAAGGCAAAAAGATATGCACTGAAAGATGAACTCCCCAGGTTGATAGGTGCCCAATATGCTACTGGAGAAGAGTGGAGAAATAACTCCAGAAGGAATGAAGAGGCTGAGCCAAAGCTGAAACAACGCTCAGCTGTGGATGTGTCTGGTGGTGAAAGTAAAGTCTGATGCTATGAAGAACAGTATTGCATAGGAACCTAGAATGTTAGGTCCATGAATCAAGGTAAATTGGACATGGTCAAGCAGGAAATGGCAAGAGTGCACATCAACATCTTAGGAATCAGTGAACTAAAATGGACATGAACAGGAATGGGGGAATTTAATTCAGATGACCATCATTTCTACTACTGTGGACAAGAATTCCTTAGAAGAAATGGAGTGGCCCTCATAGTCAACAAGAGTCGAAAATGCAGTACTTGGATGCCATCTCAAAAACAACAGAATGATCTCTGTTTGCTTCCAAGGCAAACCATTCAATATCACAGTAATCCAAGTCTATGCCCCAACCAGTAATGTTGAAGAAGCTGAAGTTGAATGGTTCTATGAAGATCTACAAGTCCTTCTAGAACACCAAAACAAGATGTCTTTTTCATGATAGGGGACTAGATGCAAAAGTAGGAAGCCAAGAGAGATACCTGGAGTAGCAGGCAGTGTAATTGTGGTGTACAAAATGAAGCAGGGCAAAGGCTAACAGAGTTTTGTCAAGAGAATGCACTGGAAATAGCAAACACCCTCTTCCAACAAAATAAGAGACGACCCTACACATGGACATCACCAGATGATCAATAACGAAATCAGACTGATTTTATTTTTGGCAGCCGAAGATAGAGAAGCTCTATACAGTCATCAAAAACAAGACCTGGAGCTGACTGTGGCTCAGATCATGAACTTCTTATTGCCAAATTCAGACTTAAATTGAAGAAAGTAGGGAAAACCACTAGGCCATTCAGGTATGACCTAAATCAAATCCCAAATCACAAAGTGCTGCACCCAATAAGCCAGCAAATTTGAAAAACCCAGCAGTGGTCACAGGACTGCAAAAGGTCGATTTTCATTCTAATCCCAAAGAAAGGCACTGCCAAAGAATGTTCAAACTACTGCACAATTGCACTCATTTCACATGCTAGCAAAGTAATGCTCAAATTCTCCAAAAACTGGACTTGAAACAACAGACTGGTTCCAAATAGGAAAAGGAGTACGTCAAGGTTGTATATTGTCACCCTGCTTATTTAACTTATATGCAGAGTACATCATGAGAAACATTGGACTGAAAGAAGCACAAGCTGGAATCAAGATTGCCAGGAGAAACATCAATAACCTCAGATATGCAGATGACACCACCCTTATGGCAGAAAGTGAAGAAGAACTAAAGAGCCTCTTGATGAAAGTGAAAGAGGAGAGTGAAAAAGTTGGCTTAAAGCTTAACATTCAGAAAACTAAGATCATGGCATCTGGTCCCATCACTTCATGGGAAATAGATAGGGAAACAGTGGAAACAGTGGCTGACTTTATTTTTGGGGGCTCCAAAATCACTGAAGATGGTGATTGCAGCCATGAAATTAAAAGACGCTTACTCCTTTGGAGGAAAGTTATGACCAACCTAGATAGCATATTAAAAAGCAGAGACATTACTTTGCCAACAAAGGTCTGTCTAGTCAAGGCTCTGGTTTTTCCAGTGGTCATGTATGGATGTGAGAGTTGGACTGTGAAGAAAGCTGAGCGCTGAAGAATTGATGCTTTTGAACTGTGGTGTTGCAGAAGACTCTTGAGAGTCCCTTGGACTGCAAGGAGATCCAACCAGTCCATCCTAAAGGAGATCAGTCCTGGGTGTTCACTGGAAGGACTGATGCTGAAGCTGAAACTCCAATACTTTGGCCACCTCACGCAAAGAGTTGACTCATTGGAAAAGACCCTGATGCTGGGAGGGATTGGGGGCAGAAGGAGAAGGGGATGACAGAGGATGAGATGGCTGGATGGCATCACTGACTCGATGGATACAAGTTTGGGTAAACTCCGGGAGTTGGTGATAGACAGGGAGGCCTGGCGTGCTGCGATTCATGGGGTTGCAAAGAGTTGGACATGACTGAGCAACTAAACCGAACTGAGCTGATACATAGAAAGGGTCTTCCCAGTTGTTGCTAGTGGTAATGAACCCACTTGCCAATGAAGGAGATGTAAGAGATGTGGGTTTGATCCCTGGGTCAGGAAGATCTCCTGGAGAAGGGCATGGCAACCCACTCCAGTATTTTTGCCTGGAGAATCCCATAGACAGAGAAGCATGGTGGGCTACAGTTCATAGGGTTGCAAAGAGTTGAACTAGACTGAAATGACTTGGCATGCACGCATACACAGAAAATCCTAAAGATGCTACCAGAAAACTACTAGACCTCATTAATGACTTTGGTAAAGTTGCAGGATACAAAAATACCCAGATGTCTGTCGGAGTTCTATACACTACCAATGAAAGATCAGAAAGATAAAAAAACAATCCCATTTACTGTTGCATCAAAAAGAGGCAAATACTTAGGAATAATCTTACCTAATGAAGCAAAAGACCTGTACTCCATCTTGCCTGGAGAATCCCTGTCAGGCTTCCCTGTCCATGGGGTCGCAAGAGTTGGACACGACTTAGCAACTAAACCACCACATGCAAAGCGTTTGCAAATGTCTCACATAATCTAAATCTTAAACAAAATGGGTGCACTTCCTCAGATCATCCAACCTTATTCTCTGGTCCAGAGTAGGTAATGAAATGTCTGACCCTGACAGAGGGGAGTTACAGGACTCAGGCTTCTGAGAGGCATCTGCCAGTGGTTGAAAAAGATCCACAGGCCCAGAGGTACATGAAATATTCATGGGAAGGACCTGTGCAACGGGGTTGTCTTGTACTGACTCTCAGACCAGGGAACGAGAAGGGAACCCATCACAGTGGGTGCTCGTCCTTGTCCCTGTCCCCAGAACTACCTCAGTATAGCTAGAAAGGAAAGAGGCTGTATTGAATTGAACTTGGCTAAATTTCCTGTGAGTGGAGGACTTTATGCTACAAGCAAAAGCTGAGAGAATTCAGCACCACCAAACCAACTCTTCAACAAATGCTAAAGGATCTTCTCTAGACAGGAAACATAGAAAGGTTGTATAAACGTGAACCCAAAACAACAAAGTAAATGGCAACGGGACCATACCTAAGACCTGTACTCCAAAAACTATGAGATGCTGATGAAAGAAATTGGAGATGACACAAACAGAAAGATATACTCTGTTCTTAGACTGAAGAATCAGTATTGTCAAAATGACTGTACTACTCAAGGCAATCCACAGGTTCAATGCAATTCCTATCAATTATCAATGGCATTTTTCAGAGAACAACAACAAAAATTCTTAAAATTTGTATGGATATGCAAAAGACCTTAAATAATCAAAGTAATCTTAACAAATAAAATGGAACTGGAGGAATCAGGTTCATGATATCACACTATACAGTAAAGCTACAATCATTAAAGCAGTATGGCACTGGCCCAAAAACAGAAATATAGATCAATGGGAAAGGATAGAAAGCCTAGAAATAAACCCATGCACCTATGGTCCATTAATCTACAACAAAGGAGGCAAGACTATATAACAGAGAAAAGATAGTCTCTTCAATAAATGGTGCTGAGATAACTGGACAACTGTATGCAAAAGAAGAAACTAGAACATACTTTAACACCATATGCAAAAATAAACTCAAAATAAATTAAAGACCTAAATGTATGACTGAATACTATAAAATTCTAGAGAACAATATAGGCAGAACACTCTGACATAAATCACAGCCTATCTTTTTCCATCCATCTCCTAGAGTAATGGAAATAAAAATAAACAAATGGAACCTAATTAAAATCAACAGCTTTTGCACAACAAAGGAAACCATAAACAAAATGAAAAGACAACCCTCAGAATGTGAGAAAATATTTGCAATCAATGTGATTGACAAAATTTACAAATTGCTCAAGTAGCTCAATATATATTAAAAAAAAAAAAACCCCAAACAACCCAATCAAAAAATGGGCAGAAGACCTACATAGACATTTCTCCAGAGAAGTCATACAGATGGCCAACAATCACATGAAAAGATGCTCAATATCTCTCATTATTACAGAGATGCAAATCAAAACTACAATGAGATATCACCTCATATCAGTCAGAGTGGCTATCATCAAAAAGTCTACAAAGAATAACAACTGGAAAAAAGAGAATTCTTTTTTGGAGAAAAGGGAACTCTTCTACACTGCTGCTGGGAATGTAAACTGGTACAGCCACTATGGCTAACAGTATGGAGATTCCTTAAGAAACTAAAAATAGACTGCCAGATGACCCAGCAACCCTAGTCCTGGGCATATATCCAGAGAAAACTCTAATTCATAATGATGCACAACTCCAGTGTTCATAGCAGCACTACTGTTTAAAATAGCCAAGACGTGGGAACAACCTAAATATCCATGGACAGAGGAATGGATAAAGAACATGTGGTACACATATACAGTGGAATATGTAATTTAAAAGAAGGAAATAATGCTATTTCCAGAAATATGAATGGACCTAGGGATTATCATACTAAAAAAAGTCAGACAGAGGAAGACAAATACCATATGGTATCACTTAAAAGCAGAATCTTAAAAAAAAAAAAATGGTACAAATGAACTTATTTACAAAACAGAAACAGACTCAGGCTTAGTGAATGAATTTAAGGTTTCCAGCAGGGATTAGTTGTGGGGAAGGGATAGATTGGGAGTTTGGGATTGACATGTACACACTGCTATATTTAAAATAGAAAACTAACAAGGATCTACTGTATAGCACAGGGAACTCTGCTCAATACTCTAATAACCTAAATGGGAAAAGAATTTGAAAAAGAATAGATACATGTATAACTGAATCACTCTACTGTACGTATAAGACTAACACAACATTGTTAATTAACTATATGCCAATATAAAAGAAAAATATAATGTATATGCAAACTATGATTACACCAGTGTTTTTAAAGTTGTATACTTTAAAAAATATAACAAAGTGATAATAGTAATAGTTGGTTTAAGAAGTGAAATTAAGGGTGACAACATGTATTTATTTTAAATTTTTTAAATTTATGAACACATAGTTTTACAAGATAGGCAGATAATACCACCTTCATGGCAGAAAGTGAAGAGGAATTAAAGAGTCTCTTGATGAAGGTAAAAGAGGAGAGCGAAAAAGCTGGCTTAAAACTCAGCATTCAAAAACAAAGATCAGGGCATCTGATCCTATCTCTTCATGGCAAATAGATGGGGAAACAATGGAAACAGTGACAGACTTTATTTTCTTAGGCTCCAAAATCACTGCAGCCATGAAATTAAAAGACACTTGCTCCTTGGAAGAAAAGCTATGACAAACCTACACAGCGTATTAAAAAGCAGAGGCATTACTTTGCCTCATAGATCCATATAGTCAAAGCTATGGTTTTCCCAGTAGTCATGTACAAATGTGAGAGCTAGACAATAAAAAAAGCTGAGTGCTGAAGAATTGATGCCTTCCAACTGTCGTGCTGGAGAAGACTCTCTGAGAGTCCCTTAGACAGGAGATCAAACCAGTCAATCCTCAAGGAAATCAACCCTGAATATTCATACCCTGGATGCTAAAGCTGCAATAATTCGGCCACCTGAGGCGAAGAGCTGACTCATTGGAAAAGACCCTGATGCTGAGGAAGATTGAAGGCAGCAGAAGGGGACAACAAAGGATGAGATGGTTGGATGGTATCATTGACTCAATGGACATGAGTTTGAGTAAACTCCAGGAGGTGGTAAAGGACAGGGAAGCCTGGTGAGCTGCAGTCCATGGGGTCGCAAAGTTTCAGACACGACTGAGTGACTAAACAAAACAATGTGTGTGTATGTATGTATGTGTGTGTATGTATGTGTATACATAAAGTTTCAAAGGAATTAGAAAAGAAGGCCAAGGAACAACCAACTTATCTAGAAGTGGGAAAATCTGCCGGGACCAGGAGAAGCAGGAGCAGCCCCAGGCCTGGATCTGGTCAAGTTCATCAGTCTCCTGGAATTGAGTGGGGTAGACTGATTCCTCCTACTTAGTAATGCTGGGGACCCTTGGAAACGGAGTGTAATCAGAGCATCTGGAACATAATTTAAAGCAGAGAACTGGGGAGAGACAGAGGTAAGAGGCAAGAAAAGGGGGGGTACTGGCCCACAATGGAATCAGTGCTCCATGGGGTTAAGAAAATGGATGAGTGTAAGCAGAAGAGGCAAAGTACCTGGGGAGGGGAACAGGAGAGAACTGCAGCCTGGAAACTGAAAGACAGCATGTTGAGGATTATGGCTGGGGAAAGTGGCAGGCATGCTAGTGTGGACTAACAGAGTTTCTCAAATTCTGTTGCTTTTCCACTATAAAGTTTCCACACATTTTTTGTAAAATGAAAAAAAAAATAAGAACAATATGATATCGATACATATGTGCTCAGTCGACTCTTTGCAACTCATGGGCTGCAGCCCACCAGACTCCTCTGTCCATAGAATTCTCCAGGCAAGAATACTGGAGTGGGCTGCCATGTCTTCCTCCAGGGATCTTCCAGACCCAGGGACCAAACCGGCCTCTCCTGCATTTCCAGCATTGGCAGGTGCATTCTTTACAACTGCACCACCTGGGAAGCCCCATGATATCGATATATTGGCTTAAATTTCCAATTGTTGTAACTTGGGAAAAACCTTCCTTTGTGTGACCTTTATCTAGGGTGTTACAATTTTTGAACTGTTAGTGGTGGTAGATGAGGGGCTTTTCCCCAATATCTTCACTTGCACAACTAAAAGTTAATACTCTTGTTACTGTTCCCCATTTTCCCATCATACTGCTTCATGAAACCTCAAAGGCTGGGGAGCAGGATAAGATCGATGGAGGTGGAAGTGATAGTTTGTGATGAACTGTGTTGGATTCGTGATCTCTGAAGAAGATGATTTAACTTCAGGATCAGAGACCAGGCTTGATCACTCAAGACATTTTGTATAGCAGAGTTTTTTAAAGTATAAAAAGGGACAGAGAAAGCTTCTGACATAGACATCAGAAGGGGGATGGAGAATGCCCCCCTTGCTAGTGTTAGCAAGGGAGTTATATACTTTTTCAATTAGTTATTACAGTAAATCAAAAGAATGTCTCAAGGTGGTAAAGATCTTACTAGACTCACTCCCATAATTTGCATTTTAAAATAACAGGATTAGCCAGAAGGTTTTCAGGAAGGAGAAACTGTCCTCAAGCAGGATACATTGTTGTTATATAATCCTTAGTACAGAGTTTAAACTGAGTTGCTTGCTGTATAATCATCAGATCCAGGCTGAAAGAGAGAAATGTCTTACATGACTAAGACTAAGGAAAGTAGAGGGGAAAAAAAAGATGTTTGTCCTTTCCTCCTCCTTGAGAATTCCAGACCCCTTTCTCCTCCTTGAGGACCCCAGACTTCTTAACAGCCTGCCTAGAAATTGACTCTCTCAGAAGCCCAGCTCTCTAAATGGAGCATCACGTGGGTATGGGTAGGGGACCAGGGCCTGGAGATTCCATTACTCTTGATAAAAAAAAGATGGGACAGATGCAGAAACTACCTTTAATTCTCCTCATCCAAGAGTCTAAAGGATGAACTGGAGATTATCATTCTAGGTGCAGCCAGAAAGAGAAAGACAAATACCATATGATAATCACTTTTATGTGGAATATAAAATAGGACACAAATGAACCTACCTGTGAAACAGAAACAGAGTCACAGACACACAGAACAGGCTGGTAGTTGCCAAGGAGGAGGGAGGGGATGGAGTGAAATGATGGGGTTAATTTAAGCTTTTATTATAGGATGGATAAACAAGGTCCTACTGTATAGCATAGAAAACTATATTCAATATCCTACGATAAACCAAAATGGAAATGAATATTTAAAGAATGTATATATAACAGAATCACTTTATCATATAGCAGAGATTAACACAACATTGTAAATCAACTATACTTCAATTAAAAAAATTAAAAAATAGAGTCAAAATGTACAGAAAGGAGCTGAGTTATCACTTTAGACTCACATATTTAATGAGATGTAGTTTCTTAATAGTAATTTTCTGTCATGTAGTAAGTTTCAACCTGTTTTACCCCTTCCTCTCTATTTCATCATGCTTAGCTGTGATTTCAAAGCCTTTCTAGGCTAAGAGCCTGGGGTTCATTTTGAACCCTGAATGCTTCACTGCTATAGAATTCCAGTCAAAAGTAGTTGAGTAAACTGGTGAGTGGGTAATGGCTGCCAGAAACTGATTAGTTCTTCTCCCATATTCCTGCTACTGGCTTTAAAAGAACATTCTTATATTCCTTAAATTGGTGGAAGACTGTTATTCAGAAAAAAAGAACATGGTGCTAAAAAAGCTGAAGCCCATAGCTTCAGCTAGTGGGCTGAAGGGTGGGGGCTGGGTGGCAACAGAAAGTATGCAGTTATTTGAACGTTGAAATGGTCCTTGGCCTCCTATATGACTCTTAGCAATGCCAGCTGTCTCAGGCAAGATCATCCACTCATTACCACCCATGAATAACACTGAGTAGGGAGCACCTCCAGCTATATTTAAGGAGTGTGGGAGGCAGTTAGGGCTTCACTCAATTGATCCCTGGGTCGGGAAGATGCCCTAGAGGAGGGCTTGGCAACCCACTCTAGTATTCTTGCCTGGACAATCCCATAAACAGAGAAATCTGGTGGGCTTTGGTCCATAGGGTCTCAGAGTCAAACATGACTGAAGCCACTTAACACCCATGCACAAATGCAGTTAATTATCTCACTTGGTCCTTTATGAGGGATGGAAAACATTAGCAGAATGAGGCCCATGTCCCTCCCTTCCCCCTAGCAGTTTCATGATCAAGATTAGATTTATTGGGGTGATTAAAAATATTTATTGAGGGCCTACTAAGAGCACAACTTCTAGACATACAAGAAAGTATAATCATTCCCATTTTCCAGGAATTTATTCTTAAGAAAAAATGGAGGCATTTATATTAACTAGTTAAAAAAATCATAAGAAGTGCCATGAAGAGCATGAACAAGTGATTAATCACCAAATGAGTGACCCAGCCCATAATGCAGACTTTACATGATATACATCCCATTCAAAACATAGCTTCAGAACTTACGGTTACCACTGGGGAGGGTTGGGGAGAAGAGATAGTTAGGGAGTTTGAGATCAACATGTACACACTGCTATATTTAAAATGGATAACCAACAAGGACCTACTGTAAGGCACATGGAACTCTGCTCGATGTTATGTGGCAGCCTGGATGGGAGAGGAATTTGGAGGAGAATGGATACATGGGTACGTATGGCTAAATCACTTTGTTGTGCACCTGAAACTGTCACAAAATTGTTAATCAGCTATACTCCAACATAAAATAAAATGTTAAGGACAAACAAAAAACATAGGTTCAAACACCCTGTTCATCTTGCTGTTGGGTTTGATTTATTTTCATGAAAACACTGGAACTAAACTTATGCGGGGCTGATGATCCTGATCTGTGTTGTGTTTCCTTATTCTAGACAAGGGTAATCAGCCTGATGACATGAATCTGACACGTTTGATGTGAGGCAGTGATACTTCCAAATGTGGTCCCAGGGACAAAGAAAATAACAAAACTGTTTCCAGCTTGTAGGAGTCTCTACCCTGATGGGAAGGAAGAGAAATAGACCAATACTTAAACACAGGGTGATTCTGCAATTGGACAAATAACTACCAACACACTCTAAAATTCTCCTTGATCCAGAAATTCAACTTCTAAAAGTTTAAGAAAATACCCTTATCAGAAATGTACACAAATATCTATGTATAATCATACTGATCATAATAAAAAACTATGGTCATAAACAACACCGATCATAAGAAAAAATACTGAGATATTCAATGAATAACACTGATCATAATAAAAAAATCTAAGATATTCTAAATGGCTAACAGTAGGGAGTAGCTTTAATAAAATATGTATACACTAATTCTCTGCAGCTATTAAAATTATGATATGTATGTATATTTTTGACATTGTAATATATTTACAACACTAACTCAAAAACTATATCATAGAAAAAAATTTTTAAGTATAATACTCTCTATATAATATAAACCCACTATCAAATAATTATTTATATATAACACATAGAAATATAGTCTTAGGTATATGCCCAAAAGTTAATATTGACTAAATCTTGGTAGAAGAATTTTAGGTTTGGGTTTTTCTTTTTTTTTTATACATATTTTCAATTTATCTATGATTAATTTACTACTATAAAAAATAACTAGCTAAAATGATGAATAAAAAATAGGGCATGATAAGGATTATAAAAGAATCATGAGGAGGCTGTATGGTAGTGCTCAGGCATTTAACTTAGAGTGGGAGTGCTGGGGAAAAGTGGGACAAGAGGAGACAACACAGAGTTGGGAGCCCTTATTCAAAGACTTGAAGAACCACCAAGAATGACACGGCAGGGAAAAGACATTCCAGGGAGAGAAACTTGCGCAAGCAGAGACCTGGGAGCGAGCAAGAGTGTTCAGGGGATGGTAAGTGGGCTCTGATTGTAGGAGCACCTGGAAACAAACTGAGCGAAGAGGAGTGGAGCTAAAGAGGTGGGCAGGGACAAGGTTACAAAAAGCATGGTTTGCCATGCCAGGCATCTTGGTCTTTTTTCTAGTGGTTTAAAGGAGCCTCTAGAAGATTTTAAGCAGGACAAAAGCATGTTCAGACCTATGTTTTAGAAAGGTTTTTGTGCCAGTTTACAGGGTTGAGGAGGACAGACTGGGAGAAGCGAAGAATGGAAGAGGCAGAAAGACCAGCTAGGGGCTCCTATTGGGGTTTTCAGTAAGGGCAATCTGACTAAAGCCGGAAAAGTGGAGAAACAGGAAGGACAAAAAGAACAGATCTGTCTGCAACAGAAATAATAGGATGCATCTGGGAGAGACATAGTTGACCTATAGGGTAGGTCACCTGTAGGGAAGTTGACCTATAAGATAGGCTTCCCAAGTGGCTCAGACAGTAAAGAATCTGCATGCAATGCGGGAGACCCAGGTTCAGTCCCTGGGTTGGGAAGATTCCCTGGAGAAGGGAAAGGCAATCCACTCCAGTATTCTTGCCTGGAGAATTCCATGGACAGAGGAGCCTGGTGGGCTACAGTCTGTTGGGTCACAAAGAGACGGACTTGACTGAGCCCCTGATACACACACACATAGGGTAGGTGAAGATGCTTTCGAAGATAGGAAGGGATTCAGAGGGTAGATAAAGAGGAGGATGTCTCTTCATTTCAGGCTCTTGATGATGACTATAGAACAGTTTTTTAAAGAGATATAGTAAGAATTAATGGGCTTCCCTGGTGGCTCAGAGGATGAAGCGTCTGCCTGCAATGTGGGAGACCCGGGTTCGATCCCTGGGTTGGGAAGATCCCCTGGAGAAGGAAATGGAAACTCACTCCAGTATTCTTGCCTGGAGAATCCCATGGACAGAGGAGCCTGGCTATAGTCCATGGGGTCGCAAAGAGTTGGACACGACTGAGCGACTTCACTACTAGTGGTCCTGTTTTATCCATGTAGTAGACGGAGAATTATTTGCTGAGAGAAAAAGACATCACTAAACACTTATATGTGTGTTACTAAACACATATAAGAATTATCAGGCAGTGAAGGGCCCACTGAGATTAGAAATCATGATTTTGTGATGGCATCAATTGGTGCAATTTTGTAACTTTCTCCAGGAGTACTTAGTGCTCAAGGCCTAACTCCCAGGAGGGCAGATGAAAGTTGCCTTCATATTAGTTCATCATAGTTGAATGTTAGTGGGGCATGAAAGACCAAAGACACACATAAAGCAATGGATCAACTAGGGTGGGTCAGACAGAGAAGGGAGTGAAACTTGTGGGGGTCTAATAGACTTGGAGGAATGTGACTGGATGTTTGGATAAAGCCAAAGAGGAGATGTTGGAAGGAGTGAGAGCTGGAAGGAGAAGTGTTGGGTCAAGAGTAGGATATTGGGGATTATTTCAGAGAGGTTCTGGGGGACCAGTAGTCCACAGGGTACAGTGGAAGTGAATGGTTGATGTTAAAGGAAAGTGAAAGTAAAAATCAAAATGCAGCACAGTATATAATCCTAATGTTTATGTAGATTGGTGTAATGGTCATTGGTGCATTCTTCTTTGGAATACTTTAACTGTTTTATTATTTGTAGGCTAATATAAATTTCTACCCAAAATATACTATTGCTTATGTCTTTGTGTTGTGAAGTGTTAGTCACTCAGTCATGTCCAACTCTTTGCAACCCATTGACTGTAGCCTACCAGGCTCCTCTCCACAGAATTCTCCAGGCAAGAATACTGGAGTGAGATGCCATTTACTATTCCAGCTCATGTCTTTAGAGATGTTTTATTTTCCATTAGTCAAAACACTGAATTATTCCTCCTGTTCTATAGACTCAATTTCTTCAGGGTGGGGGTGAGGGGGGCCTCCCAGATGGCTCATGGTAAAGAATCTGCCTGCCAATGCAGGAGATATAAGAGACGTGGGTTCCATCCCTGATTCAGAAAGATGCCCTGGAGGAGGAAATGGCAACCCACTCCAGTATTCTTGCCTGGAGAATCCCATGGGCAGAGAAGCCTGGTGGGCTACAATACATAGGGTCACAAAGAGTTGGACATGACTAAAGCAACTTAGCAGGCAAGCTCAAGCAAGGGGGTGAGGAGGGGATGAGGTGGGGTCTCCTGGTTCACTCATTGACCCACACTGTAAAGTAGCCTTCTCCAGACTTTAACCTACATTTGGGAGGTTTCATTATAACACCTCGATAGATTCATCACAAGAAGCTTTGGACTCCAAGATCCCTGTTTGATATTACTCAAAAACTCTTCTTCAGTAGAAAGAGCCAAGTTTTCCAACATTTCTATCTCCAAGGAACTGACAGTGAATTAAGTGAACATTTATTGACTCAAACCCATGGAGATACAACCTCAGAGATATTGTTCATGAACTTGTCCTAAGTGAGCCCCTTCATCCATATTTTTAGCTTCTAGGTGGCAATTTGGACGTTCTCTGTACCAACTTTTCTAGAGTTGTTATTCATGCTCCAGCACTTTTTCACTGACTAGTCATCACTGCAAATATGACTCCCCCAAATGTTGATGTGCTACTAGAAATAGCAACAAAAAGATGAAAATGTGTGTTTCCTTATTTTAAAACAAATGAAAAACAGAGAATCATTTTAGTGCCTTGGGAACACTGTCAGATATAATGATTGCAGCATCATCTGGTCAACCACGCATGTGCACTAAAACCAGGCGGTGGGGACTTCCCTGGTGGTTCAGTGGTTAAAAGTCCACCTGCCAATGAAGGAGACATGGGTTCGATCCCTGATTCAGGAAGATTCCACATGCCTCAGGGTAGTTAAGCCTGTGCAGCACAACTACTGAGCCCGTGCTTTAGGGCCTGTGCTGTGCAACAAGAGAAGCCACCAAAGCGAGAAGCGCGTGTGCTGCAACTCGAGAGTAGGCCTGCTTGCCACAGCTGGAGAGAGCCGAGTGTAGCAGTGAAGACCCAGCACAGTCAAAAATAAATAGGTAAAATGAAATAAAATAAAATATAATGGTTTTTTTTTTTTAAAAAAAAAAAAAACAGGTGTGGTGCCCATCAGGCCTGAGTGGATCCTGAGTAGCAGAGGTAGCCACAAAAGGCCTCAAAAACTGGACTTTACATTAAGCTACTTTCCTATTTTCTGCTATGAGTGGTGTCCAGGTCATCTGTGTCACATTTGGAATTACGAGCTTAAATGCTGAGATCATTTTTCCCCCCATGGAACTACAGCCGTAAATCATGGTGTTAATCAGACAAGGCAGCGGCTGGAAAGAATTAAAGACTCCTATTTTCCTTATCAATTACAACCAGACCACACTCCCTGAGTCTGTTCAGAAGACAAGACTCTGAAAAGAGAGCCCTGTCATTACTTTGACCTGTTTCCTGGCCTTAGTGACTTATTATTCATTCATTTAACAACTATTGGGAGTATAATACATGTTCATAAATGTGCATATTAATACAAACAACAATTTCAGGATATTTTAATAACAAAAAATGTTGGCTTAAAAGCAACTAATTACCCCTAGTGGCTGCTAAAATACAAATTAATATAAATTGAATGCTTACTATAACCTAGACACTGTGCCAAGCATGTTTCATCACCATTATCCATATGAGGAAATAAAGCATAGAAGAGTGAAATTATTTACTCAAAGTCTCAAAACGAATACACAACAAAGCTTGAGTTATCAACCAAGATAGTTCCCATGCTCTCGACTCTAATGTTTAATTGCTTTTTCCCTCTAAAGAACAGACAGGAAGAGGTTTCTTGTTCAACAAGACATTCCTCTCTGCACTTTATTGCAACAAAGATTGAGCTGTGAAAAAAACTGGTAAACTCTCACACTTTACCTGTCCCCTGATTTGGTGGACATTGCTGAACTAGTATCCATTTTTTCCTTCTTCCCTGAGGGCTAGAACTTGTTTGTTTTAGCTGGACTCATGGCAAAGACTTTTCCCAGCCTTCTTTTCAACCAGGAGTGGCCATGTGACTAAATTCAGGCCAATGGGATGTGATCATAAATGATGTATACAAATTCTGAGGCAACTTTAACGAAAAGACAAACTGTTGAAACATGTATATTACCCTATGCGAAATAGATCACCAGTCCAGGTCTGATGCATGAGACAGGGCGCCTAGGGCTGGTGCACTGGGACAATCCTGAGGGATGGGATGCGGAAGGAGGTGGAAGGGGGGTTCAGGATGGGGAATACATGTTCACCCATGGCTAATTCATGTCAATGTATGGCAAAAAGCACTACAATATTGTAAAGTAATTAGCCTCCAATTGAAATAAATAAATAAATCTTAAAAAAAAAGAAAAAAGACAAGCTATTTGCCCTGGTCCACAGCCTTTCCTCCTTACTGCCAGTTGGAAATGGGATGAACTATAGCAGTGGCTTTGGGCCTGGAGATGGAAACCACACATTGAGAGCAAAGATTACTAGCCACAGAGTAGAGCCATTTACCCATCCTTAAACATTTGGATTATTATGTGGGGAGAAAGGGAAAAAAATCAAACTTAATCCACAGAATTTAAGCAGCTTAGGCTAAACCCTAACACATGTAGAATTTAAATTAGAGAATTGATGAAAGTGTGTCAGTAAAATTAAATTGTGTTTGCCAAGGGCTTCTTGTTGGATTTTTATACTGCAGCAAGCAGCCATAGGTAGAATGGGATAAATCAAAGCAGATGCTTAGCATATTTTTACATATACAGGAAAGATTATCTTCAGTGAGTCTCTTTAAGTGTGTGTGCATGGCTTGAAAATACTTTAACTCCAAGAATATATGATGCCTTAAAAATACTTTTGAAGATTACATTCTCCCCTCAAAATCCAGGCAGATTTAATTCATACCTCAAACCATCTAGACCAAACATATAGTTAAAAGTGATGGCAAAGCAGATATTTATATGTGAATTTGACTTGATATTGAATCTCTGTCACTTAGTCAAGAAGATGTTATCTAAAACATTCTTTTAAAGTAGACACAAAAAATTTAACAAGTTTATATAGTGTATTTTCTGTTTGGGGAGAAATAACAACCTAGAAACCAATCTCCATTCCCAATTGGAGGATGCCTCCACTGTGGGTAGTATTGATAGGAGGCAGTGCTCAATTTTCCACCGTATAAGCCAAGAGTGCTAGACCTTATTTCTTTATGCTCCCCAGCAGAAAGAGGCCTCTTTAACTGGATAGATCACCTCAGTATTTTGAGTCTTGCTCTAGTGATATAAAGACAAAGTTTCAACTTAGAATTCAGTTCAGACTTCCTCTCAACCCCAATCTACTAATCACACCCCAGCCCCCAACCCTCCCTGTGTCCTCTAACTTCCCAGCACTGATAAACAATGTTTTTAATCTCTTTCCTGAATATTCCTTTAACTCCCTTTTTTTTTTTTCCAGTTCTACCACTTTATTGCTACCAACCCATCTCCCTCCACCCTCATGCACACATACTCAGTCATGTAACCCCATGGACTGCAGCCCGCCAGGCTCCTCTGTCCATGGACTTTTCCATAACTCCCTGTCTTAACTGAAAAGTGACACCTCTGAGATCATCTCCCTTGCAAGTTGCAGCTCTCTCAAGTGGAGACTGTTTTCTCTTATATTCCATGGACTTCAAGACTCTGAGTTGGCTTAGGAGTTCTCCATAGTCCTTCCAATTTAGTTCAGGAGCCTAACCACATTTTACAAATCTTCCAAGGCCACAAATGACTTCTTTGTTGCCAAACCTGTGGGTATTTCTTTGTTTTCACTTTACCTGATCTCTCCCAGCAGGCAAAACACAGTTGACCATGACACTTAGAGCAGGAGCATCTAAATTAAAAATAAACTTGGACTTTATCAAAATTAAAAACTTTATGCTTCAAAGGGCATCACTAAGAAAGTGAAAAGACAACCCACAGAATGAGAGAAAATATTTGCAAAACATATGTTTGGTAAGGGACTTAAATATAAAGAATTCTTACAACTCAATTATAAGAGACAAATACTCCAATTAAAAATCTAGCAAAGGGTACGTCCCTGGTGGTGCACGGTTAAGACTTCGCCTTTCAGTACAAGGAGTGGTTCCAAATCAGGAAAGGAATACGTCAAGGCTGTATATTGTCACCCTGCTTATTTAACTTATATGTGGCATACATTATGGGAAATGCTGGACTGGATGAAGCACAAGCTGGAATCAAGATGCTGGGAGAAATATCAATAACCTCAGATATGCAGATGACACCACCCTTATGGCAGAAAGCAAAGAAGAACTAAAGAGCCTCTTGATGAAAGAGGAGAGTGAAAAAGTTGACTTAAAACTCAACATTCAGAAAACTAAGATCATGGCATCCAGTTCCATCACTTCATGGCAAATAGGTGGGGAAACAATGGCAGACTTTATTTTTTGGACTCCAAAATCGCTACAGATGGTGACTGCAGCAATGAAATTAAGACTCTTGTTCCTTGGAAGAAAAGTTATGACCAACCTAGACAGCATGTTAAAAAAGCAGAGACATTACTTTGCCAACAAAGGTCCATCTAGTCAAAGCTATGGTTTTCCCAGTAGTCACGTATGGATGTGAGAGTTGGACTATAAAGAAAGCTGACCACTGAAGAATTGATGCTTTTGAACTGTGGTGTTGGAGAAGACTCTTGAGAGTAACTTGGACTGCAAGGAGATCCAACCAGTCCATCCTAAAGGAGATCAATCCTGAATATTCATTGGAAGGACTGATGCTGAAGCTGAAACTCCAATATTTTGGCCACCTGATGTGAAGAACTGACTCATTGGAAAAGACGTTGATGCTGGTAAAGATTGAAGGTGGGAGGAGAAGGGGACGACAGAGGATGAGATGGTTGGAAGGCATCACTCAACGGACATGAGTTTCAATAAGCTCCAGGAGTTGGTGATGGGCAGGGAAGCCTGGTGGGCTGCAGTCCATCAGGTCGCAAAGAGTTGGACACAAGAGTGACTGAACTGAACTGAACAAGGAGTGTGGGTTCGATCCCTGATCAGGAAGGTAAGATCCCACATGCCTCTTGGCCAAAAAAACAAAACATAAAAAGAAGCAATATTGTAATGAATTCGATAAAGACTTGAAAAAAATCTAGCACAAGATTTCTCCAAAGAAGACTTATAAATGACCAATTAGCACATGAAAAGATACCCAACATCCATAATCCTCAGAGAAATGCAAATCAAACCTTCACATAGACTAGAAAAGCTATAATCAAAATGATGGACAATAACAAATGCTGATGAGGATGTGGAGAAATTGGGGCTCTCATTCATTTCTGCTGAAGAGAGTAAAATACTATAAATATAAAATAGTGAAACCATTTTGGAAAACAATCTAGCCATTCCTCAAAGAGTTAAACTAGAGCTACTGTATGACTTAGCAATTCCACTTCCAAATATATGCAAGAGATCTGAAGACCTACATGCACACAAAAACTTCTATATTAATGATCCTAGCAGCATTATTCATAATAGCCAAAAAGTCAAACAACTCAAATGTCTGTCAACTGATGCATATCAGATAACAAAGTGTGGTATATTTATATGATAAAATATTATTTGTCAATAAACAAGAGTAAGGTCTTGATAATGCTACATAACTTGATGAATCTTGAAAACATATGTACATGAAGCTAATCACAAATGATGACATATTTCATGATTCCACTGACATAAAATATCCAGACTAGGCCAATTCATGTTTTGAGGGGACCAAAATATTCTGGAATTAGTGGTAATAGATGCTTAGGGTTTCTCAGGAGGCTCAGTGGCAGAGAATCTGCCTGCGTGTAGGAGATGTGAGTTTGATCTTCAGATTGGGAAGATACCCTAGAGAAGGAAATGGCAACCCATTCCAGGATCCTTACCTGGGAAATCCCATGGACAGAGGAGTCTGGTGGGGTCCATGGGGTTGCAAAAAAGAGTCGGACAGAACTTAGCAACTAAAACAACAAACAATAGATGCTGAAGTCGCTGAACTGTATACTTTAAAAGTGTCAACTCTATGGTATGTGAATTATTTCTCAATAAAGCTGTTGCTTAAAAGATCCTCAGTTGACCACCCCAGCCCTCTTGAAGTACTCTGCCTCCCAGAATACCGCACCCTCCTAATTTTCTCTGTGTAGCTCCATTTTCTCAGTCTCCTTTTCATTCCTTTCACCCTCTGCTAGGCCCTCTAGGATGAGTTTTCAAGCTCATCATAAGTTCTCTTCTCTGTCTTTCCTCTCCCCCTAGAAAATCCTCACCCCATCCCCACAGTTTCATATAGTACTGTTAGGCTAACATCATTCCTTCTCCAAGTTCATGACTGCTTGATCAAATAGCTTACTTGAAATCTCTTCTTGAATATCTTAGAAGCATCTTAGCTTTAGTTTCACCCCAAAACTGAACTTGAACTACACAAAGTACACAAACTGTATTGGGAGCAAAACTATAGCTTAGGAGAGCTGCTAGGAGTTCGAGTGGATGATCATTTGAGGGAGGAAATAGAGGGATGCTCCATAGAAATGGGCAAGCTGTAGACAGGAGGCATTCCAAAGTCAATTTGTGCCCTTGAAATCCTTAACTGAGGTATGAGTGCTTCAGTTGTATCTGGGATGAGTGATGCATTGAGAGTATATGTGAATCCTGATAGCTTGCAGCCATCACCACACTGCGTCCATAATGAAGTACACAATAAAGACACAATCCCTCCTACCCACAGGAAAGAGACAAAGAAATGTGGAGAAAGTCTTATGGCAAACAAAATCAGTGTGGTCCAAGTCCAACATTGCAACATTTGTCTGCAAGCAAGGTCTTATGACCTAACTGTATGTTATAACTTGAGTGTCCAGGAAACAACCTCTGAGAAAGAGATTTCGGTACCAGATTTTATTGAGGAATTCAGGAATACAGTTGTAAGCAGTAAGGAAAGCAAGATTAGACAGAGGGAGAAGTTGAATGAAGATGCTCCTGCCAAAGAGCCTGAGCTAATCCCACTGGGAGCTCTGGGGCAGAGGTTATGTAACAGAGCGAGGCATTTCCCTTTGACCAAGTGCAGTTACTGGGGAAAGGGAGAGAACACATCTGTGAGTCAACCCTGCCCCAACTCCTAGTGGCTGGGCAAAGGAACAGCTCTGTCCTGGAAAGAATTCAAGTTGGGTATGACAGGATCACTGCTCTGCCTGTTTACTTGTCTCACTGCTGTTATTATACCCTATCATCAGTCCCCGCAACAAAGAAAGCACTTCAAGCCTCAGAATTCTTTGATGTGCAGTGATTTATTGACTGGATAAAAGAGAAAGGGGCTTCATGTACTCCCTTGGTTTTGGAGCTAGAAGGGAATTGTTTAGATTTCCACCAACTGATTTTGGAAAATTGTTTTCTTGTTCAGGTCAGTTCAGTTCAGTTGTTCAGTCATGTCCGACTCTTTGCGACCCCATGAATCGCAGCATGCCAGGCCTCCCTGTCCATCACCAACTCCCGGAGTTTACTCGTCCGTGATGCCTGGGCGGCCATAAACAGGTTGAGAGGTACAGAACCACGGACTATATTGAGAGATGAATTGTAAGCTCTTGCAGGGCTGCTTGAAAGGGCCTCCACTGAAAAGGGTTAACATTTCATAGGCAATGGATAAAATGCTCTACCCAGGAAGGGAAATGACAGCAGATGGTGAGGTCAGCTTGTTAGCTATATTTATCTAATTAAAGGCTTTATACACATTGTCAGGTAAAAATCAGCTGTCAAAAAGTCCACCTGGTCATAATGGGTCCTTATTAATAAGTCTGTTCTAGTCCCTGCTGCCAAATCTTTGTTATGATCACATAATCTCAATTAATTAAGAAAACAACTCAAATAACAGAGCTTGGCATTACTCCCCGCAACAGGAGTGATGACTGACAGCAGGGAGGGGGATGGGATGGGATGGAAAATGCTTGTCATATGGATGTATTTTGATTCTACAGCCAGGTACCATTATAAATCAGAGAGCTATGGTCAAACTTCTCTGTTGGGACTGAATTTGATTTTGACATGCATTGTGGGCACAGCAAAGTATTGATGAAAACAAATGAGTCTGGAATTCCTATTTGCCCTTTGAAACCAAATCCAGTTTGGGGCACTGTCTTGACCTTTATTTTAGATACCTTCACCTAAAATATCAATTTGCATTAAATCCATCGAGTAAAATTAGCCTTACTTGCTAAGAGAGAAAGCTTGATATCTGGTCTCTCTTCAGAGAAGCAAGGAAGACTGATTAAGAATTTTCATTTGAAAGGAATTCCAAGAGCCAAAAGAATGTATTTCATCAGTTCTTAAAGGTATCAACTAACTGGTGAAATTCAACCCTTTGGTATGGCTACTCTACCCTCTTACATGCATTTCAAAAGCAATTTATTAGTGTGATAGAGCAAAACCAGAACATATGCATTTTTTTCCTGTTCATTCTGCCAATGCTGTGGACTTTATAGTTGCTTATATAACACATATCCTAATATTTTAAATACATATTGGTATATTTTTAAATTATGTCTATTACAATGTCCATTTTTCCAGGAGTACATCAACAAATTTTTTCTTAAAAACTAGGCAGTTGTGACAAAGTAAAGCTAGCATGGGATTTGCACCTATCCATTAATACACCATCCACCAGAATTTTCAGACATCAAGGAACTAAAAAGAAGAAAAACAGGAGATCATATAAGGGTAATATGCCTAGAAACATGGTCCAGTTTCTAAGATGGGCAAAACTCCCTTTGAAGTCAAATACAGTTTTACTTACCTAAGAATTAAAGTATTTAGTTCCCAAAGAATATTATATGAAATAATGTTAGCTTAAATTAGCTCTCAGCAAGCAGGAATTAGACATGCCTATAATTGGCTTTGTCATATAAAAAAAAAAATCACATCAACTCAGACCTTCGAGCTCTGTAGATTATATTTTCTTGTAAAGCAAATTTCTCAGCCTCTGGGCCTGTTTTAATCCCATTGGGATAGTTTTGATATTCCCAATGAAAATTTCACTGAAAGTGATAGATGATTTTAAGTAAAATATTGAAGTTTATCTAATACTTTCCAAAAATGACTTCAAAAATATAATATACTCAGCAATTCTTCTTCTTGCTTTTAAATTATATTTTCTTGGTCATTATGTGGGAACAAACTTGAAATGTTCAAGGAACTAGCTTAGCTCTATCATATTTAACCAAAAATCAGTGTTATATATTAGGAACTGCATATTGAAATCTTGACTTTTTCTTTTCTATAAGTGGGATATTTAGGAGAAAGTTATAATAGATCTCTGACATTACCAAGTTTAAAAATCACAAACTTGACTTGTTAATAGTGACCTTGGAAGTCTGTGATATTATAAATTGGAACTTTGTTAAGACAGTTTATTTTAATTGAAGTGTAGTTGATTTACAGTGTTGTGCTAACTTCTGCTGTACAGCAAAGTGATTCAATTATATATATATTAACTATATATACATATACACATTCTTTTTCATATTCTTTTCCATTACAGTTTATCACAGGATATTGAATATGGTTTTCTATGCTATATAGTAGGAACTTGTTGTTTATCCAACCTATGTATATACTTCCCCCAGTGACTCAGTGATAAAGAATCTGCCTGCAATGCAGGAGCCACAAGTGATTTGGGATCGGTCCTTGGGTCGGGAAAATCCCCTGGAGAAGGGCATGGCAACCCACTCCAATATTATTGCCTGGAGAATCCCATGGACAGAGGGCAGGCTACAGTCCATAGGGCTGCAAAGAGTTGGACATGACTGAAGTGACTTAGCGCATACACACCAACACACACATATATATACTAGTTTGTATCTGCTAACTCCAAGCTCCCAATCCAACCCTCCCCCTGTTGGCAACCATATGTCTTCTCTGAGACACAAATTTGAATTCCATAAATTTCCAGTTACATAGTTAATGTATGAGCCTAGTTCACTCCCTACAGAATCCCTATCTCAGGTCAACTTTTTTGTTATCTAAATTTAACATTTATTTAGCCGTTACTATGTACCAAGTACTGTGATAAAACCTATCACTTAGGTATCTGCTCTGTTCATTAACTGCTGTATTTCTGAGATCTATCTTCTATCTATAATGACAAACCCTGAGACCACATATATACCACACACTCATGAGCATCCAGAGCAGGTATGGACACCTGACCAAGCTCAGCCAACCAAAACCCTTTGTCAGGAGTTTAGAAATCTGGACAGGGCTTTAAGCCTGCATATAGACCTTTGAGGCAGCACTGTATGTGGAAAAGCCAAGATAACTCATCTGCAGACAGAAGAATGAAGCCGGTGGGCTGATTACAGGTACAAAAGGACCGTGTGGCCACAGAAATTGAGATATACAGAGAGACAGACAAAGCCGTGGAGAGAAACAGAATGGCTGCCTGATGGCTCTCCCAGTCTGGATTCCCCCAGACTTGACTATACTTCCTGCCTTGGATTTTGTGAAACAACTCTGCTAGAACTTAAGAGAAATTCTACATTGTTCCTATGCTGGTTTGCAATGGTTTTTATTTTTTTGATTCACAAACACAAGAGCCCAGTTCTCCAAGCAGGAGGTTACACGGCCCCAACTGTGGAGGCCAGAAAGCCAGAGTGTCAGGGCATCATGTCAATGTGCATAGAGGTCTCTAAAGAAGGTTTTGACATTTTTTTCCAAGTTCTGAATCACAGCTAATATTCATCACATAGTAGAGAATGAATAGAGGGAGTCCTTGTTGAAACTTCAGTGCTTAACACAGAATAATTTGTTAATGTAATTGATAAGTGTTGTCACTGAGTCAATGAGTTTCAGACCAGGAAGGACTTTCCTATGATTCCCCTAGCAGATGGCCACATAGCCGCTACTTGGCTCATCTCGCCCCCTCATGAAACATTGTATTTTCTTATTGAGAAGTTTGGGGGCACTTTGACAGAGCCAAAGGCTTTCTTGCTGAATCTTAGCCCACTGATTCTTTGGGAAACAAGTGTCTCTGTACCCAAGGACAACTCTTCTTGTGTTTAAATACATCTTAGTCTGGTTGGTGCCAGATTATACATTCCTCCAAACATTCTATGGGCCATGGATCCAGGATCCCTTAGTACTCTGAGATAAGCTCTAGCAGTTATCTCCTCCACAGTGTGCTCAGAACCAAAGTGAGGTTCCCGTAAGCTCTATGAGAATTATACATATACAGTTGCACACATTTTAAGAGAGACCATTATTTACAAAAATCTGAAACTCCAGACATATATACACCTTAGAATGCCTTAATGATTTTTTAATGTACTGATATGATTTAATAATGTGTTTATTTTTATTGTGGTAAAAATACATGAGATCTGTTTTTAAAAATGTGTTAAGAGTATAGTACAGAATAGTAACTATAAGCTCAATGCTGCACAGCAGACCTGTAGAACTTTTTCATCTTATGTGACTGAAACTCTAAACTCACTGAATAGCAACTTCCCATTTCCTCCTTCCCTCGGCCCCTTGCAATCACCATTCTATTTTCTGTCTCTCCGAGTGTAACTGTTTTAGATACCTCATGTAAGTGGAATCATGTGGCTTTTACATAAAATGGAAATTATACGTAATTACATAAAAAGGAAATCTTGTCATACACTATGACGAATCAAACTGAGGATATCATGCTAAACGAAATAAACCAGTCATAAAAGGACACCCAGGACAATTTTTTTCATTGGTGAATCATATCCAACAATTATAGATGAATTAAATCCAATTTCTCCCAAATCACTCCAAAAGAAAAAGAAAAAAAATGAAAGAGGAGGGAACACTCCCAAACTCATTTTATGTGGCTGGCATTACCCTGATACTAAAGCCAGAAAAGGACACTGCAAGAAAAGAAAACTATAGGCCAATATTTCTGATTAATATAGACCAAAAAAGTTCTTGCCAGAATACTAGCAAACAAAAATCAACAACACATTAAAATGATCACATACTGTGATCAAGTGGGATTCACCCCTGGGATACAAAGATGGTTCAACATGTGCAAATCAATCAGCGTGGTGTATCACTTAATAGAATGAAAAATAAAAGTCACAATCACCTCAATAGATGCAGAAAAGGCATTTAACAAATTAAACATCCATTCACGATGAAAGCTCTCTAATTGGGTTCACAAAGAACATACTTCAACAAAGAACATACTTCAACAGATCTTCCCAACCCAGGAACTGAATCCAGGTCTCCTGCATTGCAGGCAGATTTTTTACTATCTGAGCCACCAGGAAGCCCACTTCAACATAACAAAGGCTAAATGTGAGAAGCCAACATTATACCAGATGTTCTATGCTTAGAACATTATGCTCAATAGCAAAATCTTAAAAGCTTTCAGAATAGTGCTGGAAGTTCCAGCCAGAACAATCAACCCCTGCCCCTCAAAAACAGAAAGAAAAGGCATGCAAGTAATCAGGAAGAAGTAAAGTTTCTCTATTTGCATATGAAATAATCTTTTATAGAAAATCCTAAAGCCTCCACCAAAAAACTGTTAGAACTAATAATCAAATTCAGTAAACTTGAAGATTTCAAAATCAATATTCAGGGATTCCCTGGTGGTTCAATGGTTAAGAATCCACCTGTCAATGCAGAGCACATGGGTTCAATCCCTGGTCCAGAAGATCCCATGTGCCACTCAGCAACTAAGCCTACACAGCCAAAAACAAATAAATTGTTTTAAAAAATCAGTATACAAGAATAAGTTATATTTCTTTAAGTAACAATAAATTATTCAAAGAAGAAAATTTTTAAAAAGCAACCCCGCTTATAATTGCATCAAAAACAGCAAAATACTTAGGGATAAATTTAACCAATTAGGTGAAAGATCTATACGCCCAAAACATTAAAACGCTAATGAAAGAAACTGAAGACGACACAATAAATGAAAAGATAACAGTGCTCGTGGATTGGGGGAGTCTACAGCACCTCACCTTTTAAAGAGAACAGTGTCAAAGAATTTGTGGCCAAGTTTTCAAACCTCCACAATTGACCCAGTGGCCATAAATATGTAAATATTTACATACATAAATATACTTACATTCTTATGACATATAAAACATACTCACTCTCTATCAAGAACTTACAAAAGTCCCATTATTTTACAAGTTTAGGTTTGAGGTTAGTTGTCAAAATCAGGTCTGGATGTGGATGAGACTCCTGGGGTATAGTTCCTAGGATATGATTTCTCCTGATTTAAAAACCTGTGAACCAAACAGACACGCTAACTTCCCCCTATGTGGCAAACATATCGAGGCATGACAAGTCTAGAATTACTGTGATACTCTTGATCAAAAAGAGGGGAACTAATAAATAAGCCACTTAATGGATTACAACTTTGTTGTGACACAAGGGCAGCTATGAGCCCTGCCATGCAGGACCAACCAAGATGGACAGGTCCTAGTGCAGAGTTCTAACAAAACATCAACTACTGGAGGAGGGAATGGCAAAACCACTATAGTATTCTTGCTGAGAGAACCCCATGAACAACATGAAAAGAAAAAGATATGACACCAGAAGATGAACCCCCCAGGTTGGAGGGTGTCCAATATGCTACTGGGGAAGACCAGAGGGCAATGACTAATAGCTCCAGAAATAATGAAGCAGCTGGACCAAAGCAGAAATGACACTAAGCTGTGGATATGTCTGATGGTAAAAGTAACATCCAATGCTGTAAAGAGTAATATTGCCTAGGAACTTGAAATGTTAGCTCCATGAATCAAGGTAAATTGGACATGGTCAAGCAGGAGATGGTAAGAGGGAACATCAACATCTTAGGAATCAGTGAACTAAAATAGCCATGGACGGGAATGGGGGAATTTAATTCAATGACCATTATATCTACTACTGTGGGCAAGAATCCCTTAGGAGAAATGGAGTAGCCCTCATAATCAGCAAGAGTCTGAAATGCAGTACTTGGGTGCAATCTCAAAAATGACAGAATAATCTCTCTTCCTTTCCAAGACAAACCATTCAACATCACAGTAATCCAAGTCTATACTCCAACCACTAATGCCAAAGAAGCTGAAGTTGAACAGTTCTAAGAAGACCTGCAAGATCTTCTAAAACAGACAGCAAAAAAAGAGACATCCTTTTTATCATAGGGGATTATAATGTAGAAGTAGGAAGTCAAGAGATACCTGGAATAATAGGCAAGTTTGGCCTTGGAGTACAAAGTGGAGCAGGACAAAGGCTAACAGTTTTGTCAAGAGGATACATTGGTCACAGCAAACACTGTTTTCCAACAACACAAGTGGTGACTCTACACATAGACATCTCCAAATGGTTAATACCAAAATCAGATTGATTATATTCTTTGCAGCCAAAGATGGAGAAGCTCTATACAGTCAGCAAAAACAAGACCGGAAGTTGACTGTGGCTCAGATCATGAACTTATTACAAAATTCAGACTAAAATTGAACAAAGTTGGGAAAACCACTATGCCATTCAGGTATGACCTAAATCAAATCCCTTACGATTATACATTGGAGGTGACTAATAGATCAAGGGACTAGATCTGGTAGACAGAGTGCCTAAAGAACTATGGACAGAGGTTTGTAACACTGTATGGGAGGCAGCAACCAAAACCATTCTGAAGAGAAAGAAATGCAAGAAGTCAAAGTGGTTATCTGAAGAGGCTTTACAAATAGATGAGGAAAGAAGAGAAGCAAAAAGCAAGGGAGAAAGGGAAGATATACTCAACAGAATTCAGAGTACCAATGAACAATTCAAAGAAGTAGAGGAAAACAAGAGAATGGAAAAGACTAGAGATCTCTTCAAGAAACTAGAGATATCAAAGGAACATTTCATGTAAGGATGGGCACAATAAAGGACCTAACAGAGGCAGAAGAGATTAAGAAGAGGTGTCAAGAATGCAGAGAATTGTATTAATAAGTTCTTAATAGGATAACCAGGATGGTGTAATCACTCACCTATAGCCAGACATCCTGGAGTGTGAAGTCAAGTGAGCCTTAGGAAGCATTACTATAAACAAAGCTAGTGGAGGTGGTGGAATTCTAGATGAGCTACTCAAAATTCTAAAAGACGATGCTGTTAAAGTGCTGTACTCAGTATGTCGGCAAATTTGGAAAATTCAGCAGTCACCACAGGACTGGAAAAGGTCAGTTTTCACGCCAATCCCAAAGAAGGGCAATGCCAAAGAATGCTCAAACTACCAGACAATTGTGCTCCTTTCACATGCTAGCAAGGTAATGCTCAAAATCCTTCAAGCTAGGCTTCAGCAGTGTGTGAACTGATAAGTTCCAGATGTACAATCTGAGTTTAGAAAAGGCAGAGCAAGCAGAGATCAAATTGCCAAAGTCTGTTGGATCAAAGAAAAAGCAAGAGAGTTCCAGAAAAACATCTGCTTCATTGACTACTCTGGAGCCTTTGACTGTGGATCACAGCAAGCTGCGGAAAATTCTTAAAGAGATGGAAATACCAGACTACCTTACCTGCATCCTGAGAAACCTGTATGCAGGTCAAGAAGCAACATTAGAACCAGACATGGAATGACAGACTGGTTCAAAATTGGGAAAGGAGTATGCCAAGGCTGTATACTGTCACCCTGCTTATTTAAATTATATGCAGAGTACATCATGTGAAATGCTGGGCTGGATGAAGATCAAGCTGGAATCAACACTGCTGCTGGAAGAAATATCAATAACCTCAGATATGCAAATATGCAGATACCACCCTAATGGCAGAAAACTAAGAGGAGTTAAAGAGCATCTTGATGAAGGTGAGAGTGAAAAAGCTGGCTTAAAACTCAACATTCAAAAAACTAAGATTATGGCATCCAGTCCCATCATTTCATAGCACATAGATGGGGGGAAGAAATGGAAACAGTGACAGACTTTATTTTCTTGGGCTCCAAAATCACTGTGGATTGTGACTGCAGCCGTGATATTAAGACTCTTCCTCCTTGGAAGAAAAGCTATGACAAACCTAGACAGCATATTAAAAAACAGAGACATCACTTGGCTGACAAAAGTCTGTATAGTCAAAGCTATGGTTTTTCCAGTAGTCATGTACGGATGTGAGAGCTGGACGATAAAGAAGGCTGAGCGTCGATGAATTAATGTTTTTGAATTGTGATGCTGGCGAAGACTGTTGAGAGTCGCTTGGACAGCAAGGTGATCATACCAGTCAATCCTCAAGGAAATCAGCACTGAATATACCTTGGAAGGACTGATACTGAACCTGAAACTCCAATACTTTGACCACCTGATGCGAAGAGCTGGCTCACTGGAAAAGACCTGATGCTGGGAAAAATTGAGGGCAGGAGGAGAAGGAGGTGACAGATGAGATGGTTAGATGGCATCATCAACTCAATGGACATGGATCTAAGCAAATTCTGGGAGATGGTGAAAGACAGGGAAGCCTGGTATGCTGTAATCCATGGGATAGCAGGGTCGGATATGATTGAGGGCATGAACAACAACCACCAGTTTGCCAGCAAACAAGTTTTGTGGTTTTCATCTAGCATTCAGTGTTATTTCTGCTGAACTCTATTGTTGAAATCTTCAAAACCTACCCAAATTCCATGAGATGGGTACAGACTTCCCCTCTTAAGGGGAGGAGTGTCAAACAATGTGAGGCCAGATTGCAAAAGCTTTTAAACAACCACAAACTTATTTTATCAATTTGACCATAGTTCAGAAATTGAAGTCCTCTTAAGTTTCTTTGCTTGACTAGCACATCTCTTATTTTGAAACACAAAAGCGTATCCAACCACACATGAATGGAATGAGATGTCGTGAATTGGAATTTCAAATGAACAATAAGTATCATCATGTAGCTGCAGGAAACAGTTCAAATAACTTCAAGGAGCTGCTGAAATTAGATCTTGACTCAACATTAACCTCAATAAAAATGATATATAACTTGGGGAACAATTGTATTTAACCTTATGAAGTAAGATCAATGCAATTAAAATGAATTTTCTCTTGAGACTGCCACATGACTCTGCTTGCTCTTATTTCATCTGCCTTTGGTTGGGGGAACAGAGAAGCAAAACTCTCCCAGAAAATACTCTAATTTGGAGCAAGTAATTTTAGTTTTCAGGACCGACTTTTTTTTTCTTTTTTACTAAGAATCAGTATGCAAATTGTAAGCTTAGAATATTCTAATTATGAATAACTCAAAGAGGAAATACTTCTTAGAACTTCATTCTCTTAAATTATGAGTAAGAGTTTTTATAGGGAAAAATCACCTATGCCTTCCCCACTTTAGAACACAAGCTAACAGTTTTAAATTTAGCCATAATAATATGTGTATGTTTTCACTCCCTTTCTGCCAAACATATTCCTTGTTTATATCAACAATTATATCACAGGAAAGAATTTTATTTTCTTTGTCTGAATATTAGAAAACCTTCTCAGATACTTCTCAGACCTTCTCAGATACTCATTGGAAATCTGTTTGCCAACTAGTTATCTGAGGACTCCTTAAGTGTATAAAGAAAGAAAAATGATTATTTGGTGCCTTAAAAACCATAAATTTTCAAAATCACTTTTATTGAATCCAAGTTAACAATTTAAATGGTAAAACTCTTAAACAACCAAAGTTGTTTTTGAACATTTAAACTGGTCTTCAAATGGAAAAAAATTTGATCTATGAAATCAGAAATTAATTATGTAATCCATTTCATTTTAGACTTGTTCATTCAGAGGCAAACAATTTTGGATTTAGCAATCACAATTACAAAAATTGGTAAAACCTAATATATACTTTGTGAAATTTATTTTTAGCAGGTTATAAAATCTCATGGAGGCAGACAGTTCTGGTGGCTGTTTCCATGAAGCATGTAAGGCAGGAAAACCTTTCCTTTTTCCATTCATAGGGGAGCAAAATTTGCCATTCCAAAATATGTTTCTTTGGCATATTTTAAGCTGGTTATTTTCTAAGAAATAAGCAGACATAGTATAAACTGATAACCATGTAGGAGTTACTGTTTTGTAAGAAACAATTACACTTACATGAGAAATCTCCATTTGTAAGGGTTCTCATTAGGAACTTAAAGATGGAGAAGGCCAGGACTTAAACCTGCATAACAAATTTACCCTCATTTATTGCACTTTTCCTGGTAACTTCTCTGACTACCCATGTTCAACATCTTTTGTCCATAGCTGTGTATGGTTAGTTGCTCAGTTGTCTGACTCTTTGAGGCACCATGGACTGTAGCCTGTCAGATTTCTCTGTGAAATTTTCTAAGCAAGAATACTGTAGTGGGTTGCCATTTCCTACTTCAAGGGATCTTCCTGACTCAGGGGTCAAACCCACATCTCTTGTGTCTCCTGCATTGGCAGGCAGGTTCTTTAACACTGCGCCACTTGGGAAACCCTTTGTCTGTAGCTAAGGATGATATTCAAAGTGACAGCTTTAGCTGCTTTGCTGAATTACTCAGTTATCGTGAGTCTCTCCCATGTAAACATGTTATTAAGCTTCAGTTTGGTTTTCTCCTGTTAATTTGTCTCACGTCTATTTAATTCATATCAGCAAGAACCTTAAAGGGCAGAGGAAAAGTTCTTCCTTCCAACATCCTCTCTGTTCTTTGGTTGGCTTAATCATTAAACTGACGTAAGATGGATTCACAGAAGAAAAACAAAATTTGAACATGCTGGAGTATAATCAAAACACCAGATTCAAAGTTATCAGCCAGGCAACTGATGCTCATGTTCATCTGAGCTAAAGGATGGGAGAGGAGCCTGGGGCTTCAAAGGAAAGGAAGACAAATCACAGGCAGATGTCAGGGAAACAGCTGTGTGACATGCCATGCAGGTGAGGCTTTCTCTTTAAAAATAAATAAATAAATAAATAAATCTTTATTTGTCTATTGCATTCGGAATCTTAGTTCCCTGACCAGGGACCAAATCATGCAGTGGAAGCTCAGAATCTTAACCACTGGACAACCAGGGAAGTCTGCAGATGGGTCCTTCTGACATAACAAGTTATCTTTGGTACTAGCTTGTCCTGGTCCAGGCCCTCTATACAAATTCTTTTAGGCAGTTGAGAGAGGCAGAGAGGCTTTTCTTGAGTTTGCTGGGTCTTAATTGCCTTTAGCTCAAAGCAGTCCATATGTCAAAAGTGGCACATTTTGGGGTGGCATATTGCTGCGCCCTCTTAGGTACTTACATTAGTTTATGTTATATCACCTTAGGTAGGTAGATAATTCTGGGTTATGTAAAGAAGAGAAATAATAAGGTTTGCCAGCACCTTCACAAAATTGAATTTAAATTTTAAAACTTGGGTGGCGCAAGAAATAATATGAAACCAAAAAGCAACTTTATATTATAAATAAACTGCAAAAATAGAAAGCATGCAAATGCTAACTGGGAAACTGCTGAGCACAGATTTATTTACAGAAAAGATTATAGCAAGCATCACAAATGCATGGTACTTGTGCTGCCACACCCAGCTCCAGAACCCATGGGAGACATTTCTAATTAATTATCTTTTCCTGAGAAACCTTGAAACTCTGTCCCAACGCAGAGCTTCTGCTTGTTTTTTGACATGGACATTCAGATGAAACCTATCTGCCATCTCTGAATGAAATGGTCATAGTGATCCCAAAATGAAAATGAGTTAGGGGCATACTGATTTGATTTTATCACTTGGAATATAGCAAGCAGAAACTTCAAGGCAGTGGTACTGTGATCCTCAGCCATGAGGTGACTACTGAAAAAATTCCAACTCGTTCTCAGAGGCAGCACCAGTAGGGGTGAACCAACAGGCCAGTTAAATCCCTTGCCGGGGTCCAGCCCCAGCAGGATCCAGGGGAACCCTCAGGATGAACAGCGTTGGCGAATGAGAGAGAGAGTGAGACAAAGCTCGGGGGCTAAGTCTGAAGTTTATTTTTGCACGGCCCCTTTATACCCTTAACAACATCTTTTTGGGGGAAGTGCATATTGCTTATACACAGGTCATCTCAAAACATTACAGCAACTTGACCTTCAACAGAAACAGAATGTCACCCACATACTTTTCGTTCACAAGACTCTTATCATTTGGCCTTCAGGCCTGCTAACATTTTATGGCTTGCACCTGGTGTGACTTAAGCAACTTCAGTAGCCGACCCTGTTTTTCTTATAATTAATCTATTTTCTTTCTAATAAGTGTCATCTCCATGGGAACTAGATAGGATTACATTTTTACAGAACAGAAATGCGAAGGACTGCAAAAACAGCAGATATGGCACAAAACAGGCTCTAAGTTTAAAAGTTAACTACCTGCAAGAAGTCGCCAGCTAAACTCTATCTAAACTATTTTCTGTTAGGCACATTTGTGGCTATAATATTTGTGGAGCTTTTCTCACCCCGTGAAGGGGCCTTTGCTTAATAGTTTCTTTTGTTAGCATATTGTGCTTAGGATGTTTAGAACAATCAAGAGCATTTTTTGCAATGAGAGCACACATTTATCAAACAAACCAGAATGCCAGCAAAAGGGTTTGAACTGAAGCATTTCCTTCATCCCTGGCCCCTTCATAGGGTAGCAGTGTCCAGGAGATTTATTAATTAGGGTTTTAAGTTGCTCCTCATCCAGTGAAAGAGGAGCAGGAGAGCTCTTGGCAGGCAATACAAGAATCTGCAACAGGGCAAACAAGAACGACAGCAGAAAAAGGGGGGAGGATACAGGGTGAGGTAGAGGCCGAGGCCAACCTGGAGGGTCCCTTATCCTAGACGGCCTTGCCTGTCAGGTTTTGTCCTCGTGACCTTGTCATGGATGGGGTCCTGGACGGTCTTGCCTGCCCAGTATTTTCTTCATGACCTCGTCACGGGCGGGACCCCCCATAATGGCTCCCGGCAATCCCTATCTCTATAATGGACAGCAGAATTTTCACAGCATCTGTAGAACAGGGATGATGCCTATTTCTCAAGTTTGTTATGAAGATTAATAGAGACAGACCATGTAAATTACCTTAAATAGGTGCTAGCTCATCGACATGACTTAGCGACTAAACAATAACAAATGTCAGCTCCAAATTCTAACAGCATGACCTTTAAAGGGACATGAAGAAGGGCCCACTTCCTAGGTGGTGCTAGTGGTAACAAACCCACCTGCCAGTACAGGAGACGCGGAGATGTGGGTTTGATCTCTGGGTTGGGAAGATCCCTTGGAGGAGGGCATGGCAATCTGCTCCAGTGGTTTTGCCTAGAGTATCTCATGGACAGAGGAGTCCGTGGGGTAACACAAGGTTGGACATGGCTGAAGTTACTGAGCATGCATGCCCGAGGAGGGGCCAGAGCAACACATATGAAGTGGTTAAAAGTGTTGGAAAGTAAAATAGGAAAGATATTAATCAGAACTGTTTCAGGCACAAAAATGAAAAACAATCAGGAATTCCTACTCAACACAGATAGCAACAAGGTTTTCACCTGTTCTGATGCTGGGAACTCCAGCAATGTCATCCAAAGTGTGGTACGTGTATTAGCAGTGGTGCATGACCAATGGTGTCAATAAAAAATTAATAGTTGATATAAAGAAAAAAATGGGCATTCTTATTCAAGCCAATCTAAGGGTTATAACCTGGGAGACAGTCTCTCAGAGAGTTCTGAGAACTGAACTGAAAAGGCAAAGGGGGAGGTCAGTATATATGTGATTTTGGCAAAAGAGGACAGTCAATGAAGCACACATTTCTGTAGAAGGTTGCTGCTAGCCGTTAGGAATAGATACCCTAATGGTTTAGTGGTTTCTAAGATATGAGAATTCAGATTCATAAAAAGTAGCTCCTGAAAACATCTGACTATCTGAAACCCCATTCTTCCAATTTTCCTAGAGCACAGAGCGCTTCATCCTGATCTTTGCCCTGAATTCCTTGCAGGATGTGATGTGGGTCAATGACTACAGTGGCTAAGTGGCTAATGGCTTGGTTCTCATAGAACTGAATGGTGGGCAACATTATGCCACAATCCTTTCCCTTTTTATTTTAATTTCAACCAAAATTTGGGAGGCATTTCAGGACGAATTTGTCCCACAGTGTTGGGAATGCTCATTCCCAGGTCAGGTAAGGATTTCATTGACAGGCCCCTCAACTAGCTCTTACTGGACTAGGCTCTGTTAAGAGTAGCCAAAAGCCTTTCGACCCACTGTCTTACTAGTCTGTTATGGTCCAAGAAGTGGTTCCCTTTAGCCACTTCTTCCCATATCTAGAGTTACACTGTTACAATCATTGATCTTATAGAGCTACATAGTTGGTCAACTGTTTCAAGTCACCTAATCATTAATTTGATCTGAGTTTCAGTCACATGTTTAGTAATTCAAGAAATGATCTAGGGCTTCCCTGGTGGCTCAGTGGTAAGGAATCCGCCTGCCAATGCAGGAGATACCGGTTCAAGCCCTAATCTGGGAGGATTCCACATGCTGCAGAGCAACTAAGCCCATCTGCACAACTATTGAGCCTGTGCTCTGGAACCCGGGAGCCACGAGTGCTGCAACTCCTGGAGCCTGCACACTCTAGAGCCTGTGTTCCGCAGTGGGAGAAGCCACTTCAAGGAGAAGCTCATGCACTGCAACCAGAGTAGCCCCCACTTGCTGGAACTAGAGAAAAGCGTATGCAGCAATGAAGACCCAGCACAGACAAAAATTTAAAAGAAACAATCAATCTAGTAAAATAGGCAGAATACAGGTAATATGGTTAGTAACACAAATAAGTCATAATCAAGTATTTAAGCTAAGAACTTCAATTAGGTGAGACTCAGTATCCCCCCATGCCATGCCTGCCCCAAGTCATCTGACCAATCTGTTCTAAATCAATTGCTGTCTTTAAGGGGAATGATATATTAGCATTGCACATAAAGTTCAAAGATGTCTGCACATGCAATTGAGTGGTGGGTCATCATTAACCCCTTACAGAATTGAAAAAAGAATGTTATCTTCTAAGGTATTGGCCCCAGAAAGAGAAAAAAAAAACAAAACTGATGTTCATGGTTAAGCAGGTATTTCTACTACTGAGGAGGTCTGGTTAGCACATAATGCAGATGTACAATGCTTACTGGGGGTGAGGGCAGAGGCCAAAAGAGAAAAATTTTATGTTTAAATTTTTCTTGCCTTGCCTTAAAATGGTGACTTGTTAGTTGTTGTTTTAGTTGCTAAGTCATTTCTGACTTTTTGCGATCCCTTGAACTGTGGGCCAACAGGTTCCTCTCTCCATGGGATTTCCCAGGCAAGAATATTGGAGTGGGTCACCATTTCCTTCTCTAGGGGATCTTCCCAACCCAGGGATGGAATCCGAGTCTCCTGCACTGGTGGGCAGGTTCTTTACTGCTTCCCCAGATTTGTTAGCTACCTGGCTTTAGATAGGACCTGAATGATAATTTGAAACACAGCCTTTCACCACATCCAAAGAAGATAATCAAGGGGAGAAACCTCTAGAGGTAATCAGGACCCTAGGGAGGGGCCCCATGAATTTTTCTGCTCTGTCAGGGTGGAGCAGATTTCTTGGCAGGCTAGAAACCTAGGATATGTTATGTACTTTGGGGGTGACTTTTGGCTCATGACAAGTAATATTGGTTACTGTTTAAGGTAGTCACCTCAAATTTGCCTCTTGTGTGCATTAAGAAAAGACACGAGCCACATAAAAATATTAATGGGACACAAGAATGGAAGAAATTTTTAAAGTATATCCTCTGTGGTAATGACTATAATTTGGCAAGGAGTAAACTAAAATGTGAAGGAGAAAGAAGGAAGGTAAAAGAGACAAGAATGTAGGTAGGACCCTCTCATTCAGGTAGTCCAAGGTTTTCTTCATGGGACCCTGCTTTTGACATTATAATGCCTGTCCCCCAGCTCTAATCCAGAGCTGAGGATGAGTCTCAGGATTCAGCATGGCCACTTTAAACAATTATCAGGTCATTTAATTCAATTGTTTCCTGCCTTTAATTAAAAGACAATTCATGCTTTGCAATTTAGTCCCTTTTGACATTTAATTAGGGCTTCTCATCTGGGTGAGAAGTCATCAATCAAATCAGAGCAGCAGCAATGTTCATTCTCACATAAACAGCACAGAGGTGGTTACTGTCAGAGCCAGTCCGCTTTAAACCTGTGATCATTAATCAGGCAGATTTTTTTCCAGCAAACATTTATGGAGTACTTTCTCATCAGCCACTCCATATGTGAGTCTAATAGTGTTTTACCCATTTTAAGATAAGTAAAAGGAGGACTTGTAACACAGTATGCCCAAAATAGTGTGGTAAGTACTCTGATGTAGGTAAACAAAATGCGGAGTTGTAGAGGGGGTCGAGGAAGACTTCCAAAAGAAGGGAAGAGCTCATTTTAGTCCTAAGCAATGCTCCGGGACCAGCTGGAAGATGAGGTGGGCAAGGAGTTCTGCCCAGATGGTGTAGCTTATGCAGAGAGACCCAGGAGAACATGGTGCTAATAATCAGATGCAAGTAGACTGTGGGGCTGGAGATTAGGGCTTGTTGGAAGAGTAGCAAAAGGAGAGTCTGGACTTGGACTGTGAAGGGCCTTCTGGGAACTGCGAAGGAGTTTGGACTTGTGAAAGAAAATGCATCCAGCAGTTAAGGAAATGATTTATTCAGGCAACTGCAATAGAGAGAACATTCATTAATGAGGACAGTCTCAGGAAGAGAGACAACTAAAGGTTTTATAAAACAGGCAAGTCACTGAGGAACAGTGAAGGTGGGTCTTATCTGGGAACAGGCAAGGTCAGGCTGGTCCCTCAGTGAGTCTTTTCTCAGAGCATAGAGGGATCACAAGGATAGAAGGGTGGTTTCTCTACCACTGCTGCGTCTTGTAGCATATGTGGGGTGGGTGGGTGTGTGTGTGCGTGTGTGTATGTGTGCATGTACATGCTCAGTCATGTCCAACTCTGTGACCCCATGGACTATAGCGCACCAGGCTCCTCTGTCTATGGAATTTTCCAGGCAAGACCACTGGTGAAAGTGAAAGTCGCTCAGTCGTGCCCAACTCTTTGCGACCCCATGGACTATACAGCCCATGGAATTCTCCAGGCCAGAATACTGGAGTGGGTAGCCTTTCTGTTCTCCAGGGGATTTTTCTGACCCAGGAATCTAACCAGGATCTCCTGCATTGCAGGTGGATTCTTTATCAACTGAGCTATGAGGGAAGCCCAAGACCACTGGAGTTGGTTGCCATTTCCTTCTCTAAGGAATCTTCCTGACCTAGGGATTGAATCACATCTCCTGCATTGGCAGGCAGATTTTTTACCATTGCACCACCTGGGAAGCCATGATAAAGTTCAGGATTATCAGATTTGAAGTCCTGGTTGTACCACAGAGGATAATCAAGTTGAAACAAGAGGGAAGGGTGCAGGATTCAACCTTTAAAAGAATGACATATCCATAGCACGTAACAAAAACTGCTTGGAACCAATTAGGTTCAAGATAGTGGAAGATTTGACTTCTGGTGGATCTTGAAGCCCATTATACACTAACTGTAATATATTAGCATGCTAATTGACTCACCCACAAGCACCATCACAGTTCCAAGGCTAACCAAAGACCATAAAATGGATGGTGGCCCAATTCCTGGAAATCTCCACCCCTTCCGCAAAATAATTGGAATAATTCTCCCACTAATTAGCCTGTGAAATTACCCAGCCCATAAAAATTAACCACACCATATTTGGGGCCTCTTTCTCACCTTCTGAGATGGCCCACACTATGCCTGTGGTGTGTGTTTCTCTTTAAATAAATCCACTTCTTACCTATAACTTTGTCTCTCACTGAACTACTGCTGTGACGAGACATCAAGAACCCAAATTCACCAGGAACAGAGGTATTCAAGGTTTGTAAGCAGAAGTGAGACCTGATCAGATGAGTGCTGTAAAATGATGGATAAACAAGCCAGCTGCCACCACTTGCCCTCTCAGAAAAACTTGCCCCTGGCCCCTGTTCCTTGCTTTTGAAACTGAAAAGAAAGTGGAAGTCGCTAAGTCATGTCCAACTCTTTGCAGCCCCATGGACTATACCCTCCATGGAATTCTCCAGGCCAGAATACTGGAGTGGGTGACCTTTCCCTTCTCCCAGGGATCTTCCCAACCCAGGGATTGAACCCAGGTCTCTCACATTGCAGATGGATTCCTTACCAGCTGAGCCACAGGGGAAGCCCGAGTCCCCTTTAAAACCGAACTCCTTGCAGAGTTTATGATTAACCTCTTTCTCAAGAGAAGTAATTGTACTAGATCAGCAATAAGACAATCCTAGCTTTTCCTCAAGGAATATACCTAACAATCTGACTCATATCTTTGAGTTGTTCTGAGAAACTAAGACAGTGGTCCAGGTGGCTACATGCTGACCACAAACATAAACCCCAGACTGGTTGGAACCAGAAGGTTGATTATCAAGATTCCTGGAATACCACTCTGTTGCTTCACCACCAACCAATCAGAAGAAAGTCATGTACCCCTCAGCCCTAATGTTACCTTTAAAAACCGTTCCTTGAAGGCCAGCAAAGTGCATGGGTCTTTTGAATATGAGCTGCCTATTCTCCTTGCTTGGTTCCTGCAGCAAACACAGTCGTTTCCTCCACTATAACCTGGTGTCAGTAAATCAGCTTCACAGTGAGGCGGGCAAGCAGAATGAAGTTCAGTTTGGCAACACTTTCATTTTTGACGTCATCCCTGTGTTCTCTGGATCCCAGTCCAAGCATCATGCCTTAGTTTGACGACCAGGGGGTCTCTAGTTCCTACCTCTTACCTTGGGACTTGTTCACACCTGAGACCTAACTAAATCATTACCATATTTTTACCTGTTCTCTTGGAGAACCTTATCTTTTCAATCTCCTCCATTTCATTCCCGGTCACAGTTTCCAATCCATTCTATCAATGTCTTGGATCAACACCTCTTCCTGGGCAAAGAAAGATGTTGGCAAATCCTGCATTGCTGCAGCAGCCCATCTGCTCTCCCAACAGTTGGGGTGTTGTCCCACAGCCTGGACAACGGATGGCCCTTGGGATCTAGACTCCAGCTCCTGCAGGTTGGGGTATAAGCTGACTTGGCTTTGGACCCACGAGAAAGCACAGTTCTGAATTTGGCTGCTCAGTATCTGGCCATTCAAGCCCTGAGCCACACAGTAACAAGGGTTTGCAAACCTTGCCTTCTATGAATTAGCTCAAATAATTATTCTACTTAATCCATAAGCCCTGAAATGAGAATCAATAGATAAGATTAACCTTGTACCATAAGATGGACTGGGTGGGGGCAGGAGGTAGAGAAACCACTACGAGTTATATGGGTTATGAAATTGTGTTACTAAATAAACAAGTTCAGTTCAGATGTTCTGTTTAAAAAAAAAAAAACTAATAAAATGCTAGTCACTTCTGATGTTGCTGAAGTTTCTCAAGGAGTAATCAAACACAAATAAGCAGCACTGACAGGCATTCAAAAGATATGTGGAGAAGGGAAGACCTCAAAGTAAATCCAATTATGATCGTGGTGGTTGGGGTGTGTTTCCTGGTTCAGCTTCACAGAAAACTAAAGATCCTCATGCACAAGGGCTTTTTTAGGAGACAGATAACAAATAAACAGCAGATCTTAATCTCTGTAAAAAATGGTTTTAATGGAGGTGGTTAGGTTTGTACTAATATTATGAATTTAAACAAAATTAAACTGAGTCATGACACTCTTTATACCTTGGATTTATAGACCACTATTCTTGATAACTCCCTTTATTCCTGGGTGCTTATAAAATTGATTTGCTTCTGTCTGACATAATTTTCAAAGCAAAGCATAAGATTTACCAATTAAACTCCCTTCCTCTCCCAGTAAATTTTACTAGCATTTTCCCTCACAATAATCTTTTGCAGTTACATAGTGATTTCTATAGAAGGTCCTTCAAGTGTTTTGCAAACATTAATTAAGCTTTGCAATACCCCAGCAAGGGAGAAGGCCAGCATCACACCCAGGAGTCCTCCTCCTGCAGAGAGGGTGATTGGAATGACATTTGTTCCTGTCGCTCAGAATCAGCACATGGGGCTCTAACCTGTGGGAGGAGAGGATGTGCGGATCCTGCCAGAATTTCAGATGACACTATGATGCCTCTGCTGGTGCTAACAAGGGAAGATGGGGCGACTCTATAAAGTCATCTTACTTTATTTTTAATCTATGATTCTGAATAAATGATACTTTGTTTTATTAAATAAATGTTTGAAATCAGCTGAAATTCAATGTTCTACCTACCCTGTTTCATTCATAAATACTGCTTGAGTAGCACCACTTTATGCAACCAGCTATTTGAAAATGAGAAATTACAGAGTATAGCTGGAGAAGTGTCTGCTTCTAGATAATATGGATTTCATTCCACCTTCAAAAGTTCACATATAACCTTAGCTTAAAGCAACTGGCAATTAAACAAAAATCTACATGTATATAATAACCTATATGTAGAAAAAAGTCTGAAAAAGGATATATATATATCTGAATCTCTTTGCTGTACACCTAAAACTAACACATTGTAAATCAACTATACCTCAGCTAAAATATATTAACAAACAAATAAAAAAGAAAACAAACAAAAAATCACTAAAAAAAAACTAGGCACACTGAAAAAAATGAAGAAAAGATGGTACTGAGTAAATGATACTGACTCTTCTCCAGTCATGAGATATGAACTGCAGAGATCAAGATGCTTCAAGTTAAACAAATAGATCTTTATTTATTAACCTAACTTAAACTTTCCGCGGGAGTTTTTAAAAGCCATTTTCTTTCTAATGTTACTTTACCAGTTATTACAGTGATCTCCTCTGGCCCAGAAATCTAGGCTGCCTATTTCCCGGTAGACAGACAGCACAGCTGGCCTGCTCCAACCACCAGCACAGTCTTGGCATCTAATCCTGGAGGTGCCTGCTTCGCCCTCCCATCCCTCATCCAGTCCAGGGAACTTGACTGCTGCCCAAGTTCCACGGGTGGACACTGTCTGCTAAGTAGGAGGTCTTCTTGGCTCTCAACCCTGACTGCCCCTCACAACCACTTGGGGAGCTCTTTGTAAATACATCTGCAACTACTACATGCCAACTAAAACACAGTATTTAGGAATGAGGCTGGCTGCGGGCATTTAAAAGTCCTCAAGAGGTTGCTCCCTGTGGCCCTGGTTAATGGACCTTGGGGAGCAACTGAGGGGCTCATCAGGAATGAGGTGAACCTGCCAAGCTTTCCCTGCAGGGTAACAACTATGCAACCAATTCTCAGAAAAGTCTGCTGCTCAAACCTTTGAAAGTTTTTGCACTTGTCCATCTCATGTTGCAAGTACCTGGTTGTTGGCTTGACACATTGGCCAGTGATAGGGAAGGACTGCCTGGGTTTGAATCTCTTCTCATCTTTGAGGTCAAGGTGTGTTCCTACTGATGTGTGATCCTGGGGGCATCACCTAGTGCCCATCTCAGGTTTTGCTTGCCACCCCCAGGATGATGCTCCAGGCTCAGTGCCTAGAGTCCTTATTGAGCCAAAGAAGTTTTGCAAAAGAGGATGAGCTTAGCTTTGAAGAGAAGAAGGCAGATGCTGTTGTAAGATATAGGTCAACGGACCAAGGGATACACACTACAAATGTTGTTTGCAGAAATACTGCAAAACAGATCAACTGGGATGATCCCAAAGATGTTATCTAGGTTAGCTTTTAGTGAAATAAAGTTTTTTTTCACTCCTATTCCATAGCTAAATCTTCTCATAAGTCAGATTTTCTGCATGAATCTTAGTGGTGGAAGATGTGCAATGTTAGTTGCTTCACAGCTGTTTGATACTTCTGATGGTTTTAGGTGGTGCCACGGCAACTGCATTACGTATATGTTGAACTATTATAAGGAAATGTTTTTTCCGATTCTTTTTCAGTTTTTTTAATATTCAAAATTCTTTTAATTTTCACCAAGTCTCAGTTTGGCGTTATTAAATCTTTAAAATCTTTCTGGTACTGATAATATCTCCAACAAAAAAAAATTGGGACGTAATGGTAACCAGCTGGAATTTAACAACAATTTTTATTTGCGTTTATCTTTTACTCATGACAAACAATAATGTTATCCAGTTTATAGTAGTGATTTGGAGCTTTATAAATTATGCTTAAACTCTGAGTTGTTTTAAAGAGATAGTTTCACATATATAGCAAAAATTGTGAAAGGGGAAGCTAAAAAGTATCTTACCATCACTTTTTTTTTTTTACAGTGGTGCATGATTTTAAAACAAATATCATTGCTAACTTGACCCTAGGACAAATGTAAAAAGTGTCAGGCCTAATTTTAAAAAAATAATTAATACTTTAAATTTAAATATACCTACCCTAGATGTATCATGCACACCTATTCCTAACTTTGTTTTCAAGTGGGAGCTCTGGTCATATTTGACCATGCAAAAATCCTCAATAAATATTGGCAAACTGAATTCAACAATACATTAAAAGAATCATACACCATGATTTATTCCAGAGAATGCAAGGATGACTCAACATCTGAAAATCAATAAATGTGATACATCATATCAACATAACAAAGGACAAAAGTCATATAATCCTCTCAATAGATGCAGAAAAAGCATTTGACAAAATTTAACATTCATTGATGATAAAAAACTCTCAATAATCTGGGTATAGAGGAACTTACTACAACATAGTAAAGGCCATATATAAATCCACGACTAACATTATACTTAATGATAAAATGCTGAAAACTTTCAAGACAAGGAACAAGATTAAGGTAACCACTCTCATCACTTTTATTCGATATAGTACTGGAAGTCTCAGCCAGAGCAATTAGGCAAGATAAGGAAATACAAGGCACTCAAATGGGAAAAGAAAAAGTAAAATTGTCTCTATTTGCAGATTACATTACATTTAATCAGAAAACTCAAAAGACAACACCAAAAAAACCTGTCAGAACTAATAAATTTAATAAAATTGCTGAATACCAAATCAATGTAACATCACCTGTATTTCTATATACCACCACCGAACAGAAAGAGAAGAAAACAATTCCATTCACAGTAGCATCAAAAACAATACCTATGAATAAATTTAACCAAAGAGGTAAAATATCTGTGCTATGAAAATTATAAATGATGAAAGAAATTGAAGAAGACAAAAGTAAATGAAAAGATGTTCTGTGCTGGTGGAGTGGAATAATTAATAGTGCTAAAATGTCCATATACTCAAAGCCACCTACAGATTCAATGCAATTCCTATCAAAATCCCAATGGTATTTTTCACAAAAATAAACAAAACAATTCTAAAACTTGTATGGAATCACAAAAGAAGCAAAATAGCTGGAGGAATACTGAGAATGAGGAACAAAGCCAAATGTATCACACTTTGATTTCTACTTTACAAAGCTACAGTGATGGTGGCTCAGATGGTAAAGAACTTGCCTGTAATGTGGGAGACCTGGGTTCCATCCCTGGGTGGGGAAGATCCCGTGGAGAAGGGAATGGCTACACAGTTCTCCAGTACTCTTGCCTGGAGAATCCTATGGACAGAGGAACCTGGTGGGTTACAGTCCATGGAGCTGCAGAGAGTCAGACACAGCTGAGTGACTAACACACACATAGCGATCAAAACGGCATAGTACTGGCATAAAAATTGACACGTAGACAGATGGAATAGAATAGAGAGCCCAGAAATAAACGCATGGATATATGGTCAGGGCTTCCTTAGTGGCGCAGTGGATAAGAATCCACCTGCCAATGCAGGGTGCACAGATTCAATCCCTAGTTCAAAATATTCCATGTGCTGCAGAGCAACTGAGCCCATGTGCCACAACTACTGAGCCCACATCCTGGAGCTCATGAGCTGCAACTACCGAGCCAGCATGCTACAACTACTGAAGCTTGTGTGCCACAACAACTCAGGCCCATGTGCTAGAGCCTGTGCTCCTCAACAACACTGCAATGAGAAGCCCTCACACCACAAAAAAGACCCAGCACAGCCAAAAGTAAATAAAAGCTAAAAAAAAAAAAAGCAAAGTCTACAAAAGCAAAATAACCAAAGTAGGACTACATCAGATTTAAAAGTTTCTGCCCAGCAAAGGAAACCATCAACAAAATCAATAGACAACCAAGAAATGGAAGAATAGCAATAGCAAACCAATAGCAAACCCAGAGATAAACCTATGCACATATGACCAACTAATCTATAACAGAGAAGGTGAGAATATACAATGGAGAAAGGACAGCCTCTTCAATACGGGTTATTTGACAGCTAAGGTAAAAGAATGAAATTAGAAAACTCCCTAACACCATACTCAAAAATAAATTCAAAATGGATTAAAGACCTGAATGTAAGACCAGACAGTATAAAACTCTTAGAGGAAAACACAGTAAGAATACTTATTGACATAAATTGCATCAAAATCTTTTTTGACCCACTTTCTAAAGAAAATAAAAACAGAAATAAACAAATGGGACCTAGTTATACTTAAAAGCTTTTGCACAGCAAAAGAAACCATAAATAAGATAAAAAGACAACCCTCAGAATGGGAGAAAATATTTGCAAATGAAGCAAATAATAAAGATTAATCTCCAAAATAATACAAACAGCTCATGCAACCAAATATCCAAAAAAACACAAGGAAAAATGGGCAGAAGACCTAAATAGACATTTCTCCAAAGAAGACATATACAGATGGTCAACAAGCACATAAAAAGATGCTCAATACCATTAATCATTAGAGAAATGCAATATGAAATTTATAAAGATGGTAACAATGACCCTATATGCAAGACAGCAAAAGAGACACAGATGTAAAGAACAGTCTTGGACTCTGGGGGAGAAAGCGAGGGTGGTATGATCTGAGAGGGTAGCGTTGAAACGTGTATATTAGCATATGCGAAGCAGATCGCCAGTCCAGGTTTGATGCATGAGACAGGGTGCTCAGAGCTGGTGCACTGGGATGACCCTGGGGGATAGGATGGGGAGGGGGGTTCTGGATGGGGAACATGTGTACACCGTGACTGATTAATGTCGATGTTTGGCAAAAACCACTACAAGAGTCCCTTGGACTGCAAGGAGATCCAACCAGTCCATTCTAAAGGAGATCAGTCCTGGGTGTTCATTGGAAGGACTGATGCTAAAGCTGAAACTCCAGTACTTTGGCCACCTCATGTGAAGAGTTGACTCATTGGAAAAGACCCTGATGCTGGGAGGGATTGGGGGCAGGAGGAGAAGGGGACGACAGAGGATGAGATGACTGGATGGCATCACCGACTCAATGGGCATGAGTTTGAGTAAACTCCGGGAGCTGGTGATGGACAGGGAGGCCTGGCGTGCTGCTATTCATGGGGTCACAAAGAGTTGGACACAACCGAGTGAATGAACTGAACTGAACTACAATATTGTAAAGTAATTAGCCTCTAATTAAAATAAATTAATTAAAAAAACTACAAAGAGGTATCACCTTGCATGGTCAGAATGGCCATCATTAAAAAATCTACAAACAATAAATACTGGAGAGTGTATGGAGAAAGGGGGACCCTCTTGCACTGTTGGTAGGAATGTAAACTGACAGACTATGGAGAACAGTATGGAGGGTCCTTAAAAAAACTAAAAATAGAAGTAACATATGACACAGCAATTCCTCTACTGGGTATATAGCCAAAGAAAATCATAATTCAAAAAGACACCTCAATGTTCATTGGAGCACTATTTACAATAGCCAGGACATGGAAGCAATCTAAATGTCCATTGATAGATGAATGTATAAAGATGTGGTATGTACACACAATGGGATATTACTCAGCCGTTAAAAGGAATAAAATTGGGTCTTTTGTAGAGAGTGGATGAACCTAGAGACTGTGATACAGTGTGGAGCAAATCAGAAGAAGAAAAACAAATATCGTATATTAGCACATATATGTGTAATCTAAAAAAATGGTACAGATAAATTTATTTGCAGGGCAGGAACAGAGGTGCAGACATAGAGAACAGACATGTGGACACAGGTTGGGGGAGAAGGGGATGAATGGGAATACTGGGATTGGCATGTAATAGTTAAAACAGACACTAGTGAGAATATGCTGTATATAGCACAGGAAACTCTACTCAATGCTCTGTGGTGACCCAGATGAGTATGGGGGGTGGGGTAGGAGGGAGACCCAGGAGCGAGGGGATATTTGTATACATACAGCTGATTCATTTCGTTGTACAGCAGAAACAAACACAATATTGTAAAGCAATTATACCTCAATAAAAAATTCAAACCACATATCTGATAAGGAGTTAACATCCAAAATGTGTAAGGAATACAGTTCAATAGCAAAAAGTCAAGCAATTCAATTTTAAAATGGACAAAGGATCTGAATAGACATTTTTCTAAAGACAACATACAGGTAGCCAATAGGTACATGAAAAAGTGCTCAACATGGCTAATTATCAGGGAAATGCAGAATAATACCAAGGTGACATCCCCTTATACCTGTTAGGCTGTCAATTATCAAACAATGACAAAGCAAGGCTATAGAGAAAAGGAAACCCTTGTACACTGTTGGTAGGAATGTAAACTAGTACAGTCATTATGGAAAACAGTATGGAGTTTCCTGAAGAAATTTTATCTAGAACTACTGTATGATCCCAGCAATTCCACTTCTGAGTATATATCCCAAGGAAGTGAAATCATCTCAAAAAGCTATCTGCACGTCCATGTTCATAGCAGCATTATTCACAATAGACAAGGTACGGAAATGACCTAAGTGCATGACAACTGATGAATGAAATAAAAAAAAATGTGGCACACATATATGTAGGCACATATATATACATATATGTGAATATACACATGTTTACGTATATAATAGCTGAATATCATTCAGTTATAAAAAGAAATCCTCTCATCTGTGACATCATAGACAAAGCTGGTGGGTATTACACAAAGTGAAATAGACCAGGCAAAGAATGCCGAATGATATCACATTTATGTGAAACCCGGAAAGAAAGTCAGACTCAAGTTTACAGTATAAAAGTGCTTGCCAGGGGTTGGTGGATGGGAGAAATAGGCAGAGGTCTGTAAATGGGTACAAATTTTCAGTTATATAGCTATAAAATAAATAAGGTCTGAGGGTATAATGTATCACATGGTGACTACAGTCACTAACACTGTATTATATAATTGAACTTCGCTAAGAGAGTAGAACTTAAATATTTTCAACAAAGTAAATATGTGTATTGAGGGATGTATTAATTGACCTGATGGTGGGATTCTTTCACAGTGTATACATTTATCAGATACATCAATTCCTCACATTGTACACTTTAAAAACCTTATTTCACTTGTGAAATATAGCTCAATAAACCTGGAGAAAAACTTGTTTGTAAAAACAAATGAAATAATCATATCTTTTTGCAGAAACTGGTGTTTTTTTTTTAATTCTGTGTTTTTGTGATCTAGACATTGAATTGAATCAAAGAGTAAATTTCACAGCAATAACACTCTTGGCATTTATCCCAGATTAACAAAAACTTATTTCATGCAAAAGCCTGTATATCAGTGTTCACAACATTATTTTTAATAGCCCCCAAATGGTAATAACTCAGAATACAATTTCAACAGGTAACAGTCAAACAAAATGTTAGATCCATACAATGGAATGCAACTCAGTAATAAGGCATAAGCTACTGATACACGCAAAAACCTAGGTGGACATCAAGATCACTATGCTGATGGAAAAAAGCCCATCTTAACAGGTTTACTTTGTGTGATTCCATTTAGATTGTTGTTTAGTCACTGAATCATGTCCAATTCTTTTGCAACCCCATGTACTGTAGCCTGCCAGGCTCCTCTGTCCATGAGATCTCCAGGCAGGATTACTGGAGTGGATAGCCATTTCCTTCTCCAGGGGATCTTCCCAACACAGGGATCGAATCTGCATTTCCTGAATTCCAGGTGGATTCCTTACCACTGTGCCACCTGGGAGCCTGCGTACTATTCAACTCACCTACAAATCCGTGATCCTCACAACTTCACTCTCAGATTCAATAATTTGCTATAATGATTCACAGAACTCAGGGAAACACTTACTTACATTTACGGGTTTATATTAAAGAATATGACAAAGGATACAGAAGAACATCCAGATACAAAGGTACAGAGAGTGACCTTGTGTGTCCTTGCTCTGTCTCTCTGCAGGATCCTCCTTGGCCCTGATGGGTCTACAATAATCTTGGGGGAAGAGTAAAACATTTCTCCTTTCTCCCTTGGGAAACTGATTACAAACCTAAAACAAACACTTGTCACCCACAGTGAAACTTGGATCCCCCATCCCACTACAGCCAATTTCCTTGTTTTCTTTCCCTGGCTTTTGTCTAATCAGCCCCTCAGCGTGCAGTCACTCTGTTAGATTAGAAACGGGTATTCCTGTGTAGTGACCCTGCCTTCACCCCCCACTCACCCCTTAATGAACTTGAAAATTCTCTTCATCTAAAACCCCTGGACTTCAAACTCAGAAATCAGGTCTGAAGCAAAAACAACAAAGGGAGCTTAATATCAAAGCAGACTCTCATCCTTTCAGGTGGTGTCACCTGCAAAACGGAGGGAAGAATCTGGAAATGAGCTTCGTTCTGTGGCGTGAATTGTGCTTTGGGGATCCTGTAGTTGCTGCAACACCAGAATGAGCTTCCTTTGGCTCCTACCTCTCAGTACACTGGAAGGTCTGAGGGTTACATTCATGTATACATCAAACAAGAAAAATTGAGGTTCATACCTGAATAATTCGGGCCTTCCCAAACTTCTTACCTGTTTTACCTCTCAGACTTAGGCTTAAACAGCTCACTTTACTCTTCCCATGTGGCTCCATAAAGCAATTAGAATATTCTGGATTCTGAGGAACACTAGCATTTTATTGGCTTCCCTGGTGGTTCAGTGGTAAAGAATCCACCTGCAATGTGAGAGACTGCCTGCAACGCAGGAGACCTGGGTTCGATCCCTGGGTCAGAAAGATTCCCTGGAGAAGGAAATGGCAACCCACTCCAGTATTCTTGCCTAGAGAATTCCATGGACAGAGGAGCCTGGTGTGCTACAGTCCATGGAGCCGCCAAGAGTCAGATACAACTGAGTGACTAAGCACACACATACATCAGATGATCACCTCTATGGTGAACACAGATTGAACACCCATAGACATGAGTGTGTGCAACCCAGCAATGACTTTGGTGCTCAAATGATGTGCTGTATATCGATGACCTTGTGGTTCACTTGCTGGTTTTTTGGAGTTTGGTTCTTCTATTTACCCATGGCCAGGAGTTAGGCAATTATTTCTGGGACCATTTCTCAAAGACTATCCTCCCCTGATTGTCTTACACCCAAAATGAAACTTTTTCTAATGATGAGGCAGGTATTTTTAAAAAACAACAAGATCACAACAGACAACACTGAAATACAAAGGATCATAAGAGACTACTACCAGCAGCTCTATGCCAATAAAATGGACAACTTGGAAGGAATGGACAAATTCTTAGAAAAGTATAACCTTCCAAAACTGAACCAGGAAGAAATAGAAGATCTTAACAGACCCATCACAAGCAAGGAAATCGAAACTGTAATCAAAAATCTTCCAGCAAACAAAAGCCCAGGACCAGATGGCTTCACAGCTGAATTCTACCAAAAATTTAGAGAAGAGCTAACACCTATCTTACTCAAACTCTTCCAGAAAATTGCAGAAGAAGGTAAGCTTCCAAACTCATTCTATGAGGCCACCATCACCCTTATTCCAAAACCAGACAAAGATGCCACAAAAAAAGAAAACTACAGACCAATATCACTGATGAACATAGATGCAAAAATCCTTAACAAAATTCTAGCAAACAGAATCCAACAACATATTAAAAAAATCATACACCACTACCAAGTGGGCTTTATCCCAGGAATGCAAGGATTCTTCAATATCCGCAAATCAATCAATGTAATACACCACATTAACAAATTGAAAGATAAAAACCATATGATTATCTCAATAGATGCAGAGAAAGCCTTTGACAAAATTCAACACTCATTTATGATTAAAACTCTCCAAAAAGCAGGAATAGAAGGAACATACCTCAACATAATAAAAGCTATATATGACAAACCCACAGCAAGCATCACCCTCAATGGTGAAAAATTGAAAGCATTTCCCCTGAAATCAGGAACAAGACAAGGGTGCCCACTCTCACCACTACTGTTCAACATAGTGTTGGAAGTTTTGGCCACAGCAATCAGAGCAGAAAAAGAAGTAAAAGGAATCCAGATAGGAAAAGAAGAAGTGAAACTCTCACTGTTTGCAGATGACATGATCCTCTACATAGAAAACCCTAAAGACTCTACCAGAAAATTACTAGAGCTAATCAATGAATATAGTAAAGTTGCAGGATACAAAATTAACACACAGAAATCCCTTGCATTCCTATATACTAACAATGAAAAAACAGAAAGAGAAATTAAGGAAACAATACCATTCACCATTGCAACAAAAAGAATAAAATACTTAGGAGTATATCTACCTAAAGAAACAAAAGACCTATACATAGAAAACTATAAAACACTGATGAAAGAAATCAAAGAGGACACAAACAGATGGAGAAACATACCGTGTTCATGGATTGGAAGAATCAATATTGTCAAAATGGCTATTCTACCCAAAGCAATCTATAGATTCAATGCAATCCCTATCAAGCTACCAATGGTATTTTTCACAGAACTAGACCAAAGAATTTCACAATTTGTATGGAAATACAAAAAACCTCGAATAGCCAAAGTAATCCTGAGAAAGAAGAATGGAACTGGAGGAATCAACCTGCCTGACTTCAGACTCTACTACAAAGCCACAGTCATCAAGACAGTATGGTACTGGCACAAAGACAGAAATATAGATCAATGGAACAGAATAGAAAGCCCAGAGATAAATCCACAAACCTACAGACCCCTTATCTTTGACAAAGGAGGCAAGGATATACAATGGAAAAAAGACAACCTCTTTAACAAGTGGTGCTGGGAAAACTGGTCAACCACTTGTAAAAGAATGAAACTAGAACACTTTCTAACACCATACACAAAAATAAACTCAAAATGGATTAAAGATCTAAATGTAAGACCAGAAACTATAAAACTCCTAGAGGAGAACATAGGCAAAACACTCTCCGACATAAATCACAGCAAGATCCTCTATGACCCACCTCCCAGAATATTGGAAATAAAAGCAAAACTAAACAAATGGGACCTAATGAAACTTAAAAGCTTTTGCACTACAAAGGAAACTATAAGCAAGGTGAAAAGACAGCCCTCAGATTGGGAGAAAATAATAGCAAATGAAGAAACAGACAAAGGATTAATCTCAAAAATATACAAGCAACTCCTGCAGCTCAATTCCAGAAAAATAAATGACCCAATCAAAAAATGGGCCAAAGAACTAAACAGACATTTCTCCAAAGAAGACATACAGAAATAGCCAGGACATGGAAGCAACCTAGATGCCCATCAGCAGATGAATGGATAAGGAAGCTGTGGTACATATACACCATGGAATATTACTCAGCCGTTAAAAAGAATTCATTTGAACCAGTCCTAATGAGATGGATGAAACTGGAGCCCCTTATACAGAGTGAAGTAAGCCAGAAAGATAAAGAACATTACAGCATACTAATGCATATATATGGAATTTAGAAAGATGGTAATGATAACCCTATATGCAAAACAGAAAAAGAGACACAGAAATACAGAACAGACTTTTGAACTCTGTGGGAGAATGTGAGGGTGGGATATTTCAAAAGAACAGCATGTATACGATCTATGGTGAAACAGATCCCCAGCCCAGGTGGGATACATGAGACAAGTGCTCGGGCCTGGTGCACTGGGAAGACCCAGAGGAATCGGGTGGAGAGGGAGGTGGGAGGGGGGATTGGGATGGGGAATACGTGTAAATCTATGGCTGATTCATATCAATGTATGACAAAACCCACTGAAATGTTGTGAAGTAATTAGCCTCCAACTAATAAAAAATTAAAAAAATAAAAAATAAAAAATAAAAAACAACAAGAGTGTGAATCATCAACCTACTCTCAAGTGGTGCTGGTATGCAATTGAAAACAGCTTCTACCCTAGAATTTGAATATTTCCAATCGATGCTTAAAGATTAATATGTGGGGCTTTTGAATACCTTGGCGTCAGTCATCACACATCCAGAAATGCATGTACTGGAAACGTTAGGAAATAAGAGGCTTATTTTCTAACCCAAAACAAAAAGATGAAGGGCCTAGTATTACTTTTCTATTTCTGGCCTAACAAACAACCATAGCCACTTAAAACAGTACAAACTTAACTATCTTACAGTTCTGTAGACCATAAATCCGATATAATTGTCACTGGGCTAAAATCAAGGTGCTGGCAAGAGGAGGCTTGGGAATAGAATTTCTTATCTTACCTTTTCCAGTGTCTTCCCATGTTCCTCAGCTCCTGGCTTCCTTCCTCCATTTTTCAAACCAGCAAGAGGTGTTCAAGATACCCTCCTGCCGCTGTTTCTCTGGTTTCCCACAGCTGAGCGTGGTTCTGTTTTTAAAGACTTGGTTGAGTACATTGGCCTCACCTGGATAACTTGGACTAATCTCCACATCTCCAGGTCCTTAACGTTAATCATACCTGCTGGGTCCCTATTGCCATGAAAGAAACATTCACAGGTTTGGGAGTAAGATGTGGGCATCTTTAGGGGGCATTTATGCTGCTGACCACAGACCTCTGTGCAGAAGCACACCAGGCTAGTATTTCACAGTTATCTGAAGGCTAGAAGTCTGAGATAACTGTGCCAGCTTGGACAAATTCTAATGAGAGCCCTCTCCTGGGTTTCAGACTGCCAGTTTCTTATAGAAGAAGCACGCTCTCTCCTGTCTTTTCATAAGGTTATTAACCCCATTTGTGAGGACTTCACCCTCATAGCTAATTACCTCCCAAAGGCCCCACCTCTGATTATCATCATACTGGAGGTTAAGATTTCAAAGTATGAATGTGGGGACACAGCATTCAATTTAAAGAACATAATGCAGTCTCCTAGTGCTCCTGTTTTAAGAAAACACTGGTAATCGAGAGCTTACAGGATGACTGCTGTCTACTCTCATCAACTGTTACTATTAGAGATTTACACTCCAAATCACACACAGCCTGATGAAAGCCCTGTTGCCTTGGTGACAAAGCTGTAGACCTTCTCTCAACAGTACAACCTGAGGATTTTTAGATCATGTGTTGGGAAAGTCGTGATGCAAAATCCGAGAGGAAGAGGGGTTTACATTAATTACATTTCTACTCTTAAAAAAATTTCACCTTTATGGACTGTACCTCACAGGTGCCTTTGCCCTCTACCTTAGGGTTGAGTTTGGACAAAAGGATGCACTATCTGCTAGTGACTAGCAGATCAGAGGGCTTGAAGAGTTCAAAGAGTATATTGTCAATCTTCATCCTTTTGGGCCTCAATGTGCCAGTATCTGCTTTTCTCTCCCTAAGATGACAGTGTCTATTGGGTACCCCCTCTCCTGTGACTGCAGGTCTCTCCTGGTTGCAGGGAGTGCTTCCTGCTCTTGGTCTTGGAGGCCTTGGGGTGGGCATCTTTCCCATCGCTGATTCTGCCTGTCCCTGCCCACACCTCAACAAGCAGATCCTTCATTAAACTAGCCCCCATTATCTTGTTTAGGTGTACCAAGCTTCTCTGGCCAGGGCCCTGTCTGATACACCTGAGGGTGATAGCATCTCATGATCTTGGACAAGTTACTAAAACTTTCTCAAACCTCAGTATTTTCATATCTGAAATATAGATAAAAATAGTTACCTTGTGGGGTGATGATCACAACTAAATTATTTAATTCATATATATCTTAATACAACGTTTGGTGCACAAACACTTAAATGCTTAAATGCTTTTTTTTTTTTTTTTTTTTGCCAAAATAAAGGGAATGGATTCTCTGAGGAACTGAAATTTCCACCTGGATTCAGATGTTCCACCATTTGTAACTTTACACAATGCACTTTTTACTCCAATGAAAAAGAGCTATTTTGAGCAACTATTAGACTAAGGTCTTGGGATTTACTGATAAACAATTGCTAGTGATACTGCTGGAGGTACCCAAACAGTGCCCACTTACTTACTGAGAGATGTTTAAATTCAAGCATCTTTACTTTATAATCTGATGTTTCTGAAATTTTCTAATTCAATACTGAGACTCTGCTTTCTAGTATTCTGGATATAGAATGATTTAAATAATGTAAACAGAGAACTATTACAGTAGAATAGGTAACAATTGTAATAAAAGTCTGTCTACAAATCAGCTCAGATACATTAACTACTTCTCAGGTTACAAAGTCTGCACCATGATCTGCTTATAAGACTATAAAGGTAGAATTTTGCAAAGCACATTCAATTTTTAAAAGGTAATGCTTATTGCAAAGGATAAAATTGCAAAAAACTTCAGAAAGTCTTCAGCATTTTGGTGCATGAAAATCTAAGTTCAGAGACAGAAGTAGATTTGGATTTGGAACTTTCCATGTCACCTTTTCAAATATAGATGGAAAAACTAATTTAACAGCTTGCACTAGACCCTTTAGGCAGTGTTGCTGTTGTTGACTTAAGACTACACAGTGAAAGATCATGCTCAGAGGGAAGACAAGACCCCCTGAAGGTGTGATCTAGAAGAAGACTAAACTACTCTGAATAAGAAATAAAAGAAATTTGGTGATGAGGGAAAGCAGAGAATGGAAGGAAGCAAAGATGGGGGTAGGAGATAAAAGAGGAAATAGTTATGCTAGATGCTGCTGCTGCTAAGTCACTTCAGTTGTGTCCGACTCTGTGCGACCCCATAGACGGCAGCCCACCAGGCTCCCCCGTCGCTGGGATTCTCCAGGCAAGAACACTGAAGTGGGTTGCCATTTCCTTCTCCAATGCATGAAAGTGAAAAGTGAAAGGGAAGTCGCTCAGTCATGTCCAGCTCTTAGCTACTCCATGGACTGCAGCCCACCAGGCTCCTCCATCCGTGGGATTTTCCAGGCAAGAGTACTGGAGTGCGGTGCCATTGCCTTCTCTGATGCTAGATGCTAGAGCTGTGTAAATTTAAAGTTGCTTGCCTTCTTGGCATTTAACCACCCTTTCCCCAAATCTTCAATAAAGACTAGCTCCCCATCTATGTGCTTTTCTCAAGAAGGAAATGGGGCTATCATCCACATCTGGGTCAGCACTTAGCAGAGAAAAGTGGAGAAGAGGCGAGGATGGGGGCCAGACAAAAGTGACACCGAGAGGTTAACAGAAGTGAGAACTCAGAGCAGATATATCCATACAGATGTGAGTCCTAAGACCTTTGTGAAAATACCAGGGAAAGCATTAGCCTTCCCACAGGGCAGAACAAAGAGACTTAGACCAGTTTTATTTAAATTTGAAAGGGCAGGATGACCAAAGCTGATCCCTTAATTACAATTTATCAGGGATCCAAGTGAACAAATAGAAATATGAAATTGGAGCTACTGGTGTCAATCTGTTAGGAGACCTGTATTCATCTATCAATCACCTGCTGTCCTGAAAATCAATGTGCCCAGGGAGCTTATAGATAATTGAAGAGACAAAGGAGGCAAAGGCTATATATATATATGGAATAACTTACCTCTGAGGCCTAATTTTATAGACCTGTGATGTCAACTTGCTGGGCCTAGATTTTGTCAAATATTTCTGTGAAAGTTTTTTTTTTGTGTGTGTGTGTGTGTGTGTGTGTCTGGGTGTGGGATTAACAATAAAGCTGGTGGACTTTGAGAAAAGCACATCACCCTCTGTAATGTGGGAGGACCTCAACAAAAAATCAAGCCTTAATAAAACAAAGACTGATCTCTCCTGAGAAAGAAAAAATTGTGCCAGCAGACTGCCTTGAAACACAAACTACAACTCTTCTCTCAGTTTCCAGCCTACCTTGCCAAGTCTGTACAATCATATGAGCCAATTCCTTAAAATAAATCTCTCTCTCTACACACACACACACACGCACACACACACACAAACAAAAATCTGTTGCTTCTGTTTTTTGGATAACCCTAATGAATATACTTGGAAAAGGCAATAACAACCCACTCCAGTACTCTTGCCTGGAAAATCCCATGGACGGAGTAGCCTGGTAGGCTGCAGTCCATGGGGTCGCTAGAGTCAGACATGACTGAGCGACTTTACTTTCACACATTGGAGAAGGAAATGGCAGCCCACTCTAGTGTTCTTGCCTGGAGAATCCCAGGGACAGGGGAGCCTGGTGGGCTGCTATCTATGGGGTCGCACAGAGTCGGACACAACTGAAGTGACTTAGCAGCAGCAGCAATGAATATACTACTGTTTAGGTAGTTCAGTTCAGTTCAGTTCAGTCGCTCAGTCGTGTCCGACTCTTTGTGACCCCATGAATCGAAGCACACCAGGCCTCCCTGTCCATCACCAACTCCCAGAGTTTACTCAAACTCATGCCCATCGAGTTGGTGATGCCATCCAGCATTCTCATCCTCTGTCGCCCCCTTCTCCTCCTGCCCTCAATCCCTCCCAGCATCAGGGTCTTTTCCAATGAGTCAACTCTTCGCATGAGGTGGCCAAAGTACTGGAGCTTCAGCTTCAGCATCAGTCCTTCCAGTGAACACCCAGGACTGATCTCCTTCAGGATGAACTGGTTGGATTTCCTTGCAGTCCAAGGGACTCCCAAGAGTCTTCTCCAACACCATAGTTCAAAAGCATCAATTTTTCAGCGCTCAGCTTTCTTCACAGTCCAACTCTCACATCCATACATGACCACTGGAAAAACCATAGCCTTGACTAGACATATATTTGTTGGCAAAGTAATGTCTCTGCTTTTTAATATGCTATCTAGGTTGGTCATAACTTTCCTTCCAAGGAGTAAGCGTCTTTTAATTTTATGGCTGCAATCACCATCTGCAGTGATTTTGGAGCCCCAAAAAATAAAAGTCAGCCACTGTTTCCACTGTTTCCCCATCTATTTCCCATGAAGTGATGGGACCAGATGCCATGATCTTAGTTTTCTGAATGTTAAGTTTAAGCCAACTTTTTCACTCTCCTCTTTCACTTTCATCAAGAGGCTTTTTTAGTTCCTCTTCACTTTCTGCCATAAGGGTGGTGTCATCTGCATATCTGAGGTTATTGATATTTCTCCCGGCAATCTTGATTCCAGCTTGTGCTTCTTCCAGCCCAGCGTTTCTCATGATGTACTCTGCATATAAGTTAAATAGCAGGGTGACAATATACAGCCTTGATGTACTCCTTTTCCTATTTGGAACCAGTCTGTTGTTCCATGTCCAGTTCTAACTGTGCTTCCTGACCTGCATATAGGTTTCTCAAGAGGCAGGTCAGGTGTCTGGTATTCCCATCTCTTTCAGAATTTTCCACAGTTTATTGTGATCACACAGTCGAAGGCTTTGGCATAGTCAATAAAGCAGAAATAGATGTTTTTCTGGAACTCTCTTGCTTTTTCAATGATCCAGCAGATATTGGCAATTTTGATCTCTGGTTCCTCTGCCTTTTCTAAACCGCTTGAACATCTGGAAGTTCTCAGTTCACGTATTGCTGAAGCCGGCTTGGAGAATTTTGAGCATTACTTTACTAGGGTTGAGATGAGTGCAATTGGTGGTAGTTTTGAGCATTCTTTGGATTGGAATGAAAACTGACCTTTTCCAGTCCTGTGGCCACTGCTGAGTTCCAAATTTGCTGGCATAATTGAGTGCAGCACTTTCACAGCATCATCTTTAGGATTTGAAATAGCTCAACTGGAATTCCATCACCTCCACTAGCTTTGTTCATAGTGATGCTTTCTAAGGCCCACTTGACTTCACATTCCAGGATGTCTGGCTCTAGGTCAGTGATCACACCATTGTGATTATCTGGGTCGTGAAGATCTTTTTTGTACAGTTCTTCTGTGTATTCTTGCCACCTCTTCTTAATATCTTCTGCTTCTGTTAGGTCCATACCATTTCTGTCCTTTATCAAACCCATCTTTGCCTGAAAATGTTCCTTGATATCTCTAATTTTCTTGAAGAGATCTCTAGTCTTTCCCATTCTGTTGTTTTCCTCTATTTCTTTGCATTGATCGCTGAGGAAGGCTTTCTTATCTCTCCTGGCTATTCTTTGGAACTCTGCATTCAAATGGGAATATCTTTCCTTTTCTCCTTTGCTTTTCACTTCTCTTCTTTTCACAGCTATTTGTAAGGCCTCCTCAGACACCATTTTGCCTTTTTGCATTTCTTTTCCTTGGGGATGGTCTTGATCCCTGTCTCCTGTACAATGTCATGAACCTCCATCCATAGTTCATCAGGCTCTCTGTCTATCAGATCTAGTCCCTTAAATCTATTTCCTACTTCCACTGTATAGTCATAAGGGATTTGATTTAGGTCATACCTGAATGGTCTAGTGGTTTTCCCTACTTTCTTCAGTTTAAGTCTGAATTTGGCAATACGGAGTTCATGATCTGAGCCACAGTCAGCTCCAGGTCTTGTTTAGGTAGTTAGAATAGGGAAAAGGAGTCCAAAATGGCGGTGGCTAAAAGACAAGGAAGGGAAAAGCCTGGGAAAATAGAACAGAGGAAGGTCAAAGGAAGGTCTGAGGACTGGAGTGAGGACTTCAGGTAGAACAGCGCTCCTGCCTAAGCCCAATTTGCATAGGACAGGCCCCGGGGGTGGGCGGGGTGGGGATCATATAAGAAGAGGAGCTAAAATAGTCACCCTGCTTTAAGCTGGAGAGTGAGGAGATAAAGTGCGTCTGTGGGATTTTATATCAAGTGTTTGGAGTAAGTGACATTTTAGCAGAAAGAAATCTGAATGAAGTGAAAGAGAGTCATGAGTGGGAGAAGATCCCAGCACAGAGAGCGCCAAAGGAAAGGGCTGTGGGGCAGAAATGTGTGCAGGGAATTAGGGAAACACAAGGAAGGCAGTAGGCTGAGGAGGAGTGAGCAGGGGAGCGTGGTAGGAGATGAAGCCCGGAGTTCCCAGGACTTGACCATGTAGGGCCTTTTAGGTCATAAAGACTGAAGATTTTGTTTGGAAGGAAATGGAAAACAAAGGGAAGGTTTAGAACAGAAGCTTTGCATAATTGAACTTAAGCTTTAGCAGTCTCCCTTAGGCTACTCTTGATGAAAGTGAAAGAGGGGAGTGAAAAAGTTGGCTTAAAGCTCAACATTCAGAAAACTAAGATCATGGCATCTGGTCCCATCACTTCATGGGAAATAGATGGGGAAACAGTGTCAGACTTCATTTTTTTGGGCTCCAAAATCACTGAAGATGATGATTGCAGCCATGAAATTAAAAGATGCTTACTCCTTGGAAGGAAAGTTATGACCAACCTAGATAGCATATTAAAAAGCAGAGACATTACTTTGCCAACAAATATATGTCTAGTCAAGGCTATGGTTTTTCCAGTGGTCATGTATGGATGTGAGAGTTGGATTGTGAAGAAAGCTGAGCACTGAAAAATTGATGATTTTGAACTGGCTGTTGGAGAAGACTCTTGAGAGTCCCTTGGACTGCAAGGAGATCCAACCAGTCCATCCTAAAGGAGATCAGTCCAGGGTGTTCACTGGAAGGACTGATGATGAAACTCCAATACTTTGGCCATCTCACATGAAGAGTTGACTCACTGGAAAAGACCCTGATGCTGGAAGGGACTGAGGGCAGAAGGAGAAGGGGCGACAGAGGATGAGAATGCTGGATGGCATCACCAATTCAATGGACATGAGCTTGAATAGACTCTGGGAGTTGGTGATGGACAGGGAGGCCTGGCGTGCTTCGATTCATGGGGTCACAAAGAGTCGGACACGACTGAGCGACTGAACTGAACTGAACTGAACTTAGGCTACTCTAGAGACTGGAGTGTGTGTGTATACAGAGTACATGCAAAGGTCAGGGAGAGAAATGGTGGAAGAGCAGTAATCCTACCAGGAAATGATGATAATGGGACAGTAGAGTTGGATATCTTTCAAAAGTGGGGCTGGAAGAACAGAAAAAGAAAGAGGGGAGTCAAGGATGACCACATGTTTTTTCTCTTGAACAAGTAGAAGAATGGAGTTGACTTTATTCAGATGCAAAAATCTGGGAGAGGAAAAACGGAGGGTGTACACAGGGGAGTGAATTAAGGAACTGGTTTTGGACATGGTGCACTTGAAGTGTCAATCAGACAATTAAGCAGAAAGGTCAAGAAGGCAGCTAGATATATTAGTGTGGAATTCAGGGGTGAGGTCTCTGCCCAAGATATGTATTCAGGAATTGCTAGTGTTTAGGTGGTTTAGAAAGGTCATGAGATTGGATGAAATACCCCAGAGGGTAAACATAGAAACTGAAGAGGAGAAGTCTAAGGTCAAAGTCTTGGGACACTCCAGTGTTTAAAGGGCAGAAGAGGAATTGTGCCAAGGTAAAGACACTAAGAAGGAGCAGCCAGTGATGTAGAAGAAAAAGCCAGAGAAAGTGAGGTCTTAGAGGAAAAGTGAAGGAAGTGTTCCAAATAAAGGAACATGATCAACAGACAGGTCAAGTGTAATGAAGACTGAGACTTAGTGACTGGATTTACCAATGTGGAGGTTTATCAGAGTCTTGCTAACAGGAGTTTGACTATGGTAGAGAAAACAAAAGACTAATCAGAGTCTATTCAAGAATGACTTAGAGGAGGAGTGTAGATGAAAACTTAGGTGACTCTCTTCAGAGTTTTGAGGTTTGGAGAGTGGGGAAACTCTCTTTTGACTGGCCAGTTTATTTCAATAAAGTAAAAGCAATAAGGAGAGAGTGAAGATAGGGGAAGAGATGTTAAATGCCAGGAACTTTCTTTTTTGACAGTGGTTCTCTATTTTCTTCAGTTTAATTTAAGGAATTGGGAGCAGGAGACTATCTTATCCTCTCCAAGAGAAGGGTTTATGACTGAGAACATCTTTGAGTTTATTCTGGAAAAAAGTTGCCCAAGAACATCTACCAGATTTCTCATTGCCTAACCTGCTGCCCTTCCACTGCTATAGGCACCAGGGTCTGTTCAGAGTCATTGTTAATGGGAACACAATCTTGAATTTCTATCTCAGCCTAGATAAGAGCTTATGAGTGGTCCTGTTAGCAGTCCCTTCTTGATGGCTAATAACTTTTTTGCTCTAGTAAGGGCTGAGCCTTCAAGCACGACCGTCATTTAATACAGATATTGACCAAAGATGAGTTCATTCTGCCCTGGAAATGTAAGTGGTGTGCCACTGATATGTATTTATAAAATTCAAGCAGGCTATCTTTTTATAGCAATAAAGATTGAAATATAGCAGCACAATTCATGATTGCCAAGGCATGGAAACAACCTGAATGTTTGTTGACAGATGAATGGATAGACACGTGGTACATACATCCAATGGAATACTGCTCAGCCATAAAAAACAATGAAATAATGCCATTTCCAGCAACATGGATGAACCTAGAGATTATCATACCAAGTGAAGTCAAAAAGAGAAAGACAGGCACCATATAATACCACTTATATGTGAAATCTGAGATATGACACAAATGAAGTTATTTAGAAACAGACTCACAAACATAGAGAATAGACTTGTGGCTGTTGAGGCAGAGGAGAGTTGTGGGGAGGGATGGAGTGGGAGTTTAGGGTTAGCAGATGAAACCTACTATATATAGAATGTATAAACAACAAGTTGTACTATATAACACAGGTAATTATATCCTGTGACAAAACATAATGGAAAATAATACTAAAAAAGTGTGTGTGTATATAACTGTGTCAACTTGTTATGCAGTAGAAGTTAACACAGCACTGTAAATCAACTATACTTGAATAAAATAAATTTTTAAATGGAAAAAAATAATTTAGGAGTAAAACTGTGTTCTAGGTACTACACTGGCTCTTGTTACCAGTCCTCCATTTTCAAAGAAAAATCTTATCCCCAAAGGTGTTAAGAACACCTGCTTTGGAATACAATTAAGCACTGATTTTAAAAAAATCATTTCTCTGACAACTTACAAGGAATATAAAACAAGTACCTATTGAGTATCCACTATATGCATGATACTAAGTTTTTGTAAGATCCATGAAGCAAAAGAAGCAATAATTCTCTGATTCCTATAACTGCTGAAGGTAAATGTCTTAAAATTCTTCAGTTCAGTTCAGTTCCTCAGTTGTGTCCAACTCTTTGTGACCCCATGAATCACAGCATGCCAGGCCTCCCTGTCCATCACCAACTCCTGGAGTCTATTCAAACTCATGTCCATCGAATCGGTGATGCCATCCAGCCATCTCATCCTCTGTCGTCTCCGTCTTCTCCTGCCCTCAATCCCTCCTAGCATCAGGGTTTTTTCCAATGAGTCAACTCTTCACAGGAGGTGACCAAAGTATTGGAGTTTCAGCTACTGCATCAGTCCTTCCAATGAACACTCAGGACTGATCTCCTTTAGGATGAACTGGTTGGATTTCCTTGCAGTCCAAGGGACTCCCAAGAGTCTTCTCCAACACCATAGTTCAAAAGCATCAATTTTTTGGTGCTCAGCTTTCTTCACAGTCCAACTCTCACATCCATACATGACCACTGGAAAAACCATAGCCTTGACTAGACATATATTTGTTGGCAAAGTAATGTCTCTGCTTTTTAATATGCTATCTAGGTTGGTCATAACTTTCCTTCCAAGGAGTAAGCATCTTTTAATTTCATGGCTGCAATCACCATCTGCAGTGAGTTTGGAGCCTAAAAAAATAAAGTCAGCCATTGTTTCCACTGTTTCCCTATCTATTTCCCATGAAGTAATGGGACCAGATGCCATGATCTTAGTTTTCTGAATGTTGAGCTTTAAGCCAACTTTTTCACTCCCTTCTTTCACTTTCATCAAGAGGTTTTTTAGTTCCTCTTCACTTTCTGCCATAAGGGTGATGTCATCTGCATATCTGAGATTATTGATATTTCTCCCAGCAATCTTGATTCCAGCTTGTGCTTTATCCAGCCCAGTGTTTCTCATGATGTACTCTGTATATAAGTTAAATACGCAGGGTGACAATAGACAGCCTTGATGTACTCCTTTTCCTATTTGGAACCCGTCTGTTGTTCCATGTCCAGTTCTAACTGTTGCTTCCTGACCTGCATATAGGTTTCTCAAGAGGCAGGTCAGGTGGTCTGGTATTCCCATCTCTTTCAGAATTTTCCACAGTTTATTGTGATCCACACAGTCAAAGGCTTTGGCATAGTCAATAAAGCAGAAATAGATGTTTTTCTGGAACTCTCTTGCATTTTTGATGATCCAGCGGATGTTGGCAATTTGATCTCTGGTTCCTCTGCCTTTTCTAAAACCAGCTTGAACATCTGAAGTTCATGGTTCATGTATTGCTGAAGCCTGGCTTGGAGAATTTTGAGCATTACTTAACTAGCGTGTGAGATGCGTGCAATTGTGCCATAGTTTGAGCATTCTTTGGGATTGTCTTTCTTTGGGATTGGAATGAAAACTGACCTTTTCCAGTCCTGTGTCCACTGCTGAGTTTTCCAAATTTGCTGGCATATTGAGTGTAGAACTTTCACAGCATAATTTTGAATAATCCTTGAAAAAGTATTCTACTTGATGGTTAAGATAATGTTAAGGGGAAACCAGAGGGCATTTTAAGGTTCAGTACCAGTATTTATGTTTCTAGGAAGATCCTTTTTAATTTTTCTGTATCAAATTCTAGGCTTTCCCTTCCCACTGCTGGTTACACTATAACAAGGATAGGAAGACAAGGAGGAAGAGGGAAACTAACATCTTGCATCCAATATCTCTCTGGTGGCTCAGTGGTAAATAATCCACCTGACAATGCAGGAGATGTGGGTTCTTTCCCTGGTTTAGGAAGATCCCCTGGAGAAGGAAATGGCAACCACTCCAGTATTCTTGCCTGGGAAATCCATGGATAGAGGAGCCTGCTGGGCTACAGTCCAAGGGGTCACAAAGACTCTGACATAGCTTAGCGACTAAACAACAAGAACAAATCTGTCAGGCATTATCCAGGAGTTAATTAAATTTTAAAAGAATATGGTGAGATTCATGTTGATGTATGTATGGCAGAAGCCAGCGCAATATTGTAAAGCAATTATCCTTCAATTAAAAGTATATACATTAAAAATAAAGAATACGGTGAGACATGTCTTTGAGTTTCCATTTTGCACATTAGAAAACTAGTACAATAAAAGTAGCTCTAAACCACTTGGCATCATGGAGAGCTGCTAATTAATTATAGTGCCTTAGAAAATTTTGGAAACAAAACAGTACTTCCATTTACTGCAACATGCCATAAGCCCTCCTGCATAGAAAATCTGCCCACTGTGTCTTGGCCTGGCATCCTGGCTTTGAGATTGTTCCACTCTACCAGCCCGACTTAATCAAGGTCATTGAAAACTGTTCCTCTCTTGCCAGGTGTAAGAGGCTGCTCCAGATTGGTGTTATCAGCAAATTTATTGAACTTATGTTCCCTTCCATCACCCTGTGGATGACTCTGGCCCTCAACCAACCCTTATAGATGGACACTACTTGATAAATGTCCTCAGGATGACAAGAAGTCACTGATAGCTCCTCTTTGATTGCAACTCTTCAGCCACTTGACAGCACTGTGAGCCAAGCTATGTATTACAGTCGTTGAAAAGAAATGTCATGTGATATGGTAGCAAAAGCCTCTCTGAAGTCTAGATATATGATATCTATTACTCTTCCTTTGTCAATGTGTCAAAGAAAGAAATTAAACTTACTTTCCTGGTTGCTTCCTACAGATATGTAGGTGACTATCCAACACCTCTTATTTATTAATTTGCCAATGAATGGCTTGTTTGTATCTTACCAGAAGCTTTTGCATGTCAACTGCAAGCATCCCTAATACAATGTTTTAAAAATCTTCAGACACTTTTAGACTGTCTTTCACTAGATTTCTATTCTGACTCTGTGCAGTATAGAAATAAGCCCTTAGGACCCAGGAGTAGTGAAAAGATTCCTTTTGTCCATTCACAAGTCCTATTGTTGTTTGTTGTTGTTTAGTACTAACTCATGTCCAACTCTTTGCAACCCCATGGACTGTGGCACTGTGGTTCAAAAGCATCAATTCTTTGGCGTTCAGCCTTCTTTATGGTCCTGTCCAACTCTCACATCTGTACATGACTGCTGGAAAAACCATAGCTTTGACTATATGGACCTTTGTCAGCCAAGTGATGTCTCTGCTTTTTAATACGTTGTCTAGGTTTGTCATGGCTTTTCTTCCAAGGAGGAAGCATCTTTTAATTTCATGGCTGCAGTCACCATCCACAGTGATTTTGGAGCCCACAAAAATAAAATCTGCCACTGTTTCAACTTTTTCCCTTTCTATTTGCCATGAAGTGATGGGACTGGATGCTGTGTTCTTAGTTTTTTGAATGTTGAGTTTTAAGTCGGCTTCTTCACTCTCCTCTTTCACCTTCATAAAGAGGCTTTTTATGTTTAAGGCCATTTCAAACAAATAAGTACTGGCCACTAGAGAATGGTTGTCTTTACATTCCACTTCTGACTGCAGAATCTCAGGGCAAAGTGTCCTTATTTGAATGAAATCAGCCAGCTTTGTGAGATGAGGAAGACTGAGGGTGTGAGTGTATGTGTGCTTGCGAAAGATGGTACACAGGAAGGAAGCAGTCACAGTTTTTGAAGGCAAGGTGGATTCTTTCTTATCACTCTGCTTTGCTTCCTTTCCTTAAATAAACCAGAGAGATTTCCTCCAAATTTTCTATATCACTAATGAGTATAAATCAGTCCATAGTATAGAAAACTAAACTCAGTGCACTTATATTTTGAATGATAGAATAAAGGCTTGATTTATTCTAAGTTTTCTATCATCCCCTGAGGAGTCATCTCTTTTTCCTGACACCACTTCCTGCTTCCTTGCTACCAAGTCTTCTGACCTATTATTCAATATCCTCCTATTTCAGGTGGAGATCATTAGGCTCTGGATTTGATGCTGAAGCTACTCTTTTCCATGGGCTTCGTGGGTGGTGCTAGTGGTAAAGAACCTGCCTGCCAATGCAGGAGACATAAGAGAGGCAGGTTTGATTCCTGGGCTGGGACATGCCCTAGAGGAGGGCATGGCAACCCACTCCAGTATTCTTGCCTGGAGAATCCCGTGGACAGAGGAGCCTGGTGGGCTACAGACCACAGGGTTGCAAAGAGTCGGACACGACTGAGTGACTTAGCACAGCACTACTCTTTTCCATCTCATGCCTCCCATCATGATATTCTGCCTTCTGGGCAGGGCACAGGGCAGGGTTGATAAAACATATGGCACTCGTCTCCCATGAACATAGCAGACATAGAAAATAAATCTTAGCACTCTTTCCTTCTAGGACTAGTTGAGGCCTTCCCAACACAATACTCCAGACAACAGTCTTCCCAACATAATACCCCAGACCAGGAATCACCAAACATTTTCTGTAAATAAAATGTAAGTAAATATTTTAGGCTTTTCGAACCAGACAGTTTTTGTTGCAACGACTCAGCTCGGCCCCTTTAGGGTGAAAACAGTCACAGACAATAAGGAATGAATGAATGTGGCTGTGTTCCAACAAAACATTATTTACAAGCAATGAGTGGCTGGCTGGATTTGGCCTCTGGGTTGTAGTCCAGTGGTTTGTTGGACATAGTTTGCAGGCCCCTGCTCTAAATACCTACCACCAGTCAGAGTTGCCATCTAAAATTGGAACCTATCTGATGTTCCTGGGCTGAAGTACATGATGCTACAATGTTTCAGGTTTTACTCCCTTCATGAATTGACTTCCACCTGAGGAGCTGATTTAACTGAGTTTGGGGCCCTCAACTCTGAGTGTCTTGAAGTTAAAAGTCACTTTGGGACCAAGGAGAACAAGTTTCAGGGCTTCCCTGGTGGCTGAGTGGTAAAGAATACCTGTCAAAGCAGGAGACTTGGGTTTGATCTCTGCATCAGGAAGATCTCCTGGAGAAGGAAATGGCAACGCACTCCAGTATTCTTACCTGGGAAATCCCATGGACAGAGGAGTTTGGCGGGCCACAGTACATGGGGTTGCAAAGAGTTGGACATGATTTAGCGACTGAACAGCAACAACATTCTCATTCTCTTTCATTTTGTCATTGCTGGGGCCAGCACTGGGTTTCTTTACATTCTGTTTTCAGAGATATGAGAAGAAATGACATGAAACACCTCAAAGCCTTTGCCTTAGAATAGGTACTATCATATATAGCAGTTCAATCACCAAAATCTTTGCTCCTAAAGGATTACAAAGAAGGAAAAAAAAAAATCCTAAACAAACCTAAATTAAATTATAATGGGATAGGATGAAATCAACTGAAGCCTAGCAACCATACACGTCATCTCAATTATTTATGAGACTTAAAATGTGTGGAACTATTTGAGGGTTCTGTTCCTGTTTTCTGTGGCTGTCTCCTTAGACAAATGAATGTCTGAAGAGAAGGTAGGTAAGGCTTTGAAAATCTAATGGGGCATTTCAGGCAGAAAATAACATAAAATTTAAAAAAAAGAGAGAGAGATGTTAATTATTCTGAGAAGAATATTGCCTGAATGGAATTTATATTTTATTGTCTTCTAGTAAGGATAATTAACAAATGTCTTAGAACTGTACATCTTTATATTTTAAAAAGGAAACTATTATTTAAATGATAGAATGTTAACATGGGCCATCTTAGGAAGTAATTTAACAGAATTCATTCTCTTCTCTCAAGTTTTTACTTATCCCCTACCTGTTTTTGTTTTTTCTTCTTTTCTTGACATCATTGCAGCAGTCATAAATGTCCACTTCTCAAAATTACTATACAGAAGAAAAAGTACAAAATACCTCATTTGATCCTTTCAAGCCTGACATTATATGAAAAGACAAGAAATCTATTTTTATATTCACTCATTACCTTCAAACTCTCTTTAATGTGACTTTATCAATTTGGACAATAAAATCTCATTAATTTGTACTTCAGCACTTTGGAATTTGAGATCATTTGGGCAGGGCTAGCTTAAAGACGATCTATTCAATATTTATTGGAAAATAAAATTATTCAAGCTGCTGATTAATGCAAATAACTTACCAAAGCAAGATAATGTTCAACTGAGATTATTAAAGTCTAAATGCTTTTAACTAACCAGAACATACTCTCCAGCTTCATTAAACCAACTCCATGTAGTTTCTGTCATTGTTTTTGTTCAGTTGCTAAGCTGTGTCCAACTCTTTGTGACCCCATGGACTACAGCTTGTCAGGCTTCCCTGTCCTTCACTATCTCCTGCAGTTTGCTCAAATTCATGTCCACTGAGTCAGTGATGCTATCTAACCATCTCATCTCTTGCTGCCCCCTTCTTTTGCCTTCCATTTTTCTCAACATCACAGTCTTTTCCAGTGATTCATCTCTTCGCATCAGGTGACCAAAGTATTGGAGCTTCAGCTTCAGTATCAGTCGTTCCAATGAATATTCAGGGTTGATTTCCTTTAGGATTGACTGGTTTGACCTCCTTGCTGTCCAAGGAACTCTCAAGAGTCTTCTCTAGCACTACAATTTGAAAGCATCAATTTCTTGTCACTCAGCCTTCAAAGCCAAAGATCATCCTGTATTCTCCTTTTTTACGCCTTCTTTGTACTCTTCTCTGTATTGGGAATGCTCTTTTATTCGTCTTCTATTTATTTATTTCAAAATTCTATTCAGAGGGAAGTCCCAGTGTTATGCCCGATGTCCGAATACCCGAGCGGGAAGAGAGAAGGCCTCCAAGACAATGCAACTCGCAGGAAGGGAAGTTTATTACTGACTCGAGCCAGGACTCTGCCCGCAACCAACGCAGTGGTGTGAGTCAGAGAGCCCGGAGCCCAAGCTGTTACACAAATTTATAGGGTGAGAAGAGGATTGGTTACACGTTTGCAAAGCAATTTCATCGGTCAATACTTTCGTAGGCGTGGGACTTTCCTGGGGGTTTCCGCCCCGTTCCTAATTTCCTAATTGGCAAACATCGGTGAAAGCTAATTGGTCCTAATTGGCAAACAGTGGTCATTGTTAAGCGAAAGCTACCTGATAGTAGGAAGGCCTACTCCTAATCTAAGTTGCGTTACTTCTGCTCGCCTCACACCACAATGGTGGAGGAATAGGTTGGGAGATCACTTTCTCCCCCACAAATTCATCAAAAGATCATCTGAATGCTGAGCAACTTCCACAGAACAACTTCTGAATGCTCGCGAAGGACACCAGGCACCCAGAAAGGCAGCCCATTCCCTTCAAAAGGAGGTAGGACAAAATATAAAAGACAAAAAGAGAGACAAAAGAGTTAGGGATGGAAACCCATCCTGGGGAGGGAGTCGTGAAGGAGGAGAAGTTTCCAAACAGTAGGAAACGCTCTCACAGGTGGGTCTATGGGGAGTTTTGGAATCTCAGAGAGCAACATAACTGGGAGGAAAGAAAAAAAAAAAAAAAAAAAAAAACCCACAGAATACGCACCTAATTGCAACTGCCAGCAGAGAAGCAGCCCAGATGCTCATGTCTGCCACCAGCCAGTGGAGGCAGGACAGGGAGGGGCGGGCTGCAACAGTGGTGCTTAGGGTAAGGACCAGGTCTGAATGCCCTGAGGACAATCTGAGGGAGCTAAGGTGAGGTAGCAACCCAAGCTGTGGGATCGCCAGAGAGGGGAAAAAGAGAGAGAGAGAACTTTCCTGTGAAAGGCTCTAATGTGCAGCCTGGCCGGCTCACAGAACAAAGGATTGAGTGAATGCCAAAGGTGAGCTAACCAGCTACATACAGGCCCCTCCCTTCTGCGGAGGCAGAGAGGCAGGCGAGCCACCGCCGGAGGCTAAAGGAAGGGGCTGCTGCAATCTCAGCCAGAGACCAGCCTACTCCACCAAACTGTGAGCAGGCTCCCAGTTGCTAATCACATCTTCCTGGGATCCTGGACAGTTGATATCCACCAGGAGGGTCGCAGCCTGAGATCAGCTCCCCAGAGGAGACACACGGCACACCTGAGACCGTGCTGTCACAGCGCACTCAGGAAACTGAGTGGCCAGGACTGGGGAGGTGATTAGGACACACGGTCCACCTGGGACAGTGCGCTCGCCAAGCACCTGGTCACCTGAACGGCTGGAACCTGGGAAGGGCAAAACATGCACGCCCAGCCGAGTCTGTGCCCCTGCGGAGTACCTGAGAACCTGAACGTGAGCGGCTTAGACCTGGGAAGTGCAAGAAATGCAGGGCCCGCTTTGGATGGTGCTCCTGCAGACCTGGAGCCTGAGCAGTGTAGACCCAGAAAGCACACACCAGAGAGCTGGGACAAACCCATTGTGGGCCATACACCAGGAGCACTCCCCACACGCCAGAGATATTTATTTGCAGTGTCCCTCCCTCCCCACAACACAATTGAACAAGTGAGCCTAAATAAGTGACCACCTTCACCCCCTTGTGTCAGGGCAGAAATTAAACACTGAAAAGACTTGCAAACAGAGGAAGCCAAAATAAACAAAGAAGAGGGAACTGCTCTGGAAGTGACAGGTGCAACAGATTAAAACCCTGTAGTTATGTTCATCGCAGCACTGTTTATAATAGCCAGGACATGGAAGCAACCTAGATGCCCATCAGCAGATGAATGGATAAGGAAGCTGTGGTACATATACACCATGGAATATTACTCAGCCGTTAAAAAGAATTCATTTGAACCAGTCCTAATGAGATGGATGAAACTGGAGCCCCTTATACAGAGTGAAGTAAGCCAGAAAGATAAAGAACATTACAGCATACTAACACATATATATGGAATTTAGAAAGATGGTAACGATAACCCTATATGCAAAACAGAAAAAGAGACACAGAAATACAGAACAGACTTTTGAACTTTGTGGGAGAATGTGAGGGTGGGATATTTCAAAAGAACAGCATGTATACTATCTATGGTGAAACAGATCACCAGCCCAGGTAGGATGCATGAGACAAGTGCTTGGACCTGGTGCACTGGGAAGACCCAGAGGAATCGGGTGGAGAGGGAGGTGGGAGGGGGGATCGGGATGGGGAATACGTGTAAATCTATGGCTGATTCATATCAATGTATGACAAAACCCACTGAAATGTTGTGAAGTAATTAGCCTCCAACTAATAAAAAAATAAAATAAATAAATAAATAAATAAATAAACAGTGCCTGGCACATGCCAGGCATTCAAAAATAAATAAATAAATAAATAAATAAAACCCTGTAGTTAACATTAAGCATTAGAGGGGGGCCCATAGACCTTGAGAATAAGTACAAACTGGAAAAAGGAAATATTTGAAACTGAACTGACCCTACACTGCCCACAACAGCTCCAGAGAAATTCCTAGATAAATTTTTACTATTATTACTTTTTAATTTTTTTAAAATTTAAGTTCTTTATTACTCCTTTAATTTTCATTTTTATAACCTAATATTACTTGAAAAAGAAAGACCCTATTTTTAAAGACAATTTCATATATATATATATTTTATAATTTTTGTGACAGATTTTGTTTTGTATTTTAATGTTGTATTTTTGAGAGTCTAACCTTTATTCTAGATTTTTAATCTTTGCTTTTTGGTATATCAATTGTGTACCATTAAGAATCTAATCAGTACCCATTTTCACTTAGGGGTGAGGTTACTGACTTGATTGCTCTCTCCCCTTTTGACTCTCCCTCTTCTCCCCCAGGGATTCCCTGGTGGCTCAGAGGGTAAAGCATCTGCCTGCAATGCAGGAGACCTAAGTTTGATCCCTGAGTTGGGAAGATCCCCTGGAGAAGGAAATGGCAACCCACTCCAGTACTCTTGCCTGGAAAATCCCATGGACAGAGAAGCCTGGTAGGCTATAGTCCATGGGGTCACAAAGAGTTGGACACGACTGAGTGACTTCACTTTCGCTTTTCACTTTCTCCCCCAGGTCACCTCTATCTTCTCCCTCCCTCCTTCTCTTCTCTATTTAACTCTGTGAATCTCTCCAGCTGTTCCAGGCTGTGGAGAACGCTTAGGGAACTGATTACTGGCTAGATTGCTCTTTCCTCTTTTGACTCCCCCTCTTCTCACCCTGGTCATCTCTATCTCTCTCCTCCCTCTTCTCTTCTCCATGTAACTCTGTGAACCTCTCAGGGTGTCCCTCGCTGTGAAAAATTGTTTCACCATTAACCTAGATGTTTTATCGTCTGTGCTGTATGGATGGAGACATCTTGAGGCTACTGTAAGAATAAGAATGAAAGTCATAGGCAGGAGACTTAACTTCAAAACCTGAGAACATCAGAGAACTCCTGATTCCAGGGAATGTTAATAGACAAGAGCTCATCCAAAAGCCTCCATGCCTACAATGAAACTAAGCTCCACCCAAGAGCCAACAAGTTCCAGAGCAAGACATACCACTATAATTCTCCAGCAAAGCAGGAACACAGCCCTGAGCATTAAAAGATAGGCTACCCAAAGCCTTGCCAAACCCATAGACACCCCAAAACCCACTACTGGACAATTCATTGCACTTCAGAGAGAAGAGATAAAGCTCCACCCACCAGAACACAGATGCAAGCTCCCCTAACCCAGGAAACCTTGACAAGCCACTAGTCCAACCCCACCCACAGGGAGCAGGTTCCACGATAAAGAGGAACCACAAACTTCCAGCCTACAGAAAAGGCATCCCAAACACAGCAATCTAAACAAAATGAAAAGGCAGAGAAATATTCAGCAGGTAAAGGAACATGATAAATGCCCACCAAACCAAACCAAAGAGGAAGAGATAGGGAATCTACCTTAAAAAGAACTCAAAGTAATGATAGTAAAGACGTCCCAAATTTTTAAGACAAGGATTGAGAAGATGCAAGAAACGCTTAACAAGGACTGAGAAGAGATAAAGAAGAGTCAATCAATAATGAATAATGCAATAACTGAGATCAAAAGCAATCTGGAGGGAACCAACAGTAGAATAACTGAGGCAGAAGACAGGATAAGTAAGGTGGAAGATAAAATGTGGAAATAAATGAAGCAGACAGGAAAAAAGAAAAAAGAATTAAAAGAAATGAGGACAACCTCAGATACATCTGGCAGAATGTTAAACACCATTCAAATCATAGGAGTCCCCGAAGAAAAAGGCAAAAAGAAAGGGCATGAGAAAATACTTGAGGAAATAATAGTTGAAAACTTCCCTAAAATGGGGAAGGAAATAGTCACACAAGTCCAAGAAACCCAGAGAGTCCCAAACAGGATAAACCCAAGGCAAAACACCCCAAGACACATATTAATCAAATTAATGAAGATCAAACACAAAGAGCAAATATTAAAAGCAGCAAGGGAAAAGTAGCAAATAACACACAAGGGGATTCCCATAAGGATAATAGTTGATCTTTCAATAGAAACTCTTCAGGCCAGAAGGGAATGGCAGGATATACTTAAAGTGATGAAAGAGAAAAACTACAACCGAGATTACTATATCCAGCAAGGATCTCATTCAGATATGAAGGAGAAATCAAAAGCTATACAGACAAGCAAAGGCTGAGAGAATTCAGCACCACCAAACCAGCTCTTCAACAAATGCTAAAGGATCTTCTCTAGACAGGAAACACAGAAAAGGTTTATAAACTCAAACCCAAAACAATGAAATAAATGGCAATGGGATCATACTTATCAATAACTACCTTAAATGTAAATGAGTTGAATGCCCCAACCAAAAGACAAAGACTGGCTGAACGGATACAAAAAGAAGACCCCTATATATGCTGTCTACAAAAGACCCACCTCAAAAAAAGGGACACATACAGACTGAAAGTGAAGGGCTGGAAAAAGATATTTCATGAAAATGGAGAAAAAAAGAAAGCAGGAGTAGCAATACTCATATCAGATAAAATAGACTAAAATAAAGGCCATGAAAAGAGACAAAGTAGGACACTACATAATGATCAAAGGATCAATCCATGAAGAAGATATAACAATTATAAATACATATGCACCCAACATAGGAGCACCTCAATATGTAAGGCAAATGCTAACAAGTATGAAAGGGTAAATTAACAGTAACACAATAATAGTGGGAGACTTTAATATCCCACTCACACATATGGATAGATCAACCAAATAGAAAATTAGCAAGGAAGCACAAACTTTAAATGATACAATGGACCTGTTAGACCTAATTGATATCTACAGGACATTTCACCCCAAAACAATGAATTTCACCTTTTTCACAAGTGCACACAGAACATTCTCCAGGATAGATCACATCCTGGGCCATAAATCTAGCCTTGGTAATTTCAAAAAAATTGAAATCATTCCAAGCATCTGTTCCGATCACAGTGTGGTAAGATTAGATGTCAACTACAGGAAAAAACTATTAAAAATACAAACATATGGAGGCTAAACAACACACTTCTGAATAACCAACAAATCACAGAAGAAATAGAAAAGGAAATCAAATATGCATAGAAACAAATGAAAATGAAAGCACGACAACCCAAAACCTAAGGAATTCAGTAAAAGCAGTGCTAAGGGGAATGTTCATAGCAATACAAGCCTACCTTAAGAAACAGGAGAGAAATCAAATAAATAACCTAACTCTACACGTAAAGCAACTAGAAAAAGAAGAAATGAAGCACCCCAGGGTTAGTAGAAGGAAAGAAATAATAAAAATTAGGGCAGAAATAAATGAAAAAGAAACAAAGGATACCATAGCCAAAATCAACAAAGCTAAAAGCTGGTTCTTTGAGAAGATAAATACTAGACAAACCATTAGCCAGACTCATCAAGAAAAATAAGGGAGAAGAATCGAATCAACAAAATTGAAATGAAAGTGGAGAAATTACAACAGACAACACAGAAATACAAAGGATCATAAGAGACTACTATCAGCAACTATATGCCAATAAAATGGACAACTTGGAAGAAATGGACAAATTCTCAGAAAAGTATAACCTTCCAAAACTGAACCAGGAAGAAATAGAAAATCTTAATAGACTCATCACAAGCACAGAAATAGAAACTGTAATAAAAAATCTCCCAACAAACAAAAGCCCAGGACCAGATGGCTTCACAGCTGAAATCTACCAAAAATGTAGAGAAGACCTAACATCTATCCTACTCACACTCTTTCAGAAAATTGCAGAGGAGGGTAAACTCCCAAACTCATTCTATGAGGCCATCATCACCCTAATACCAAAACCAGGCAAAGATGCCACAAAAAAACAGAACTACAGGCCAATATTACTGATGAACATAGATGCAAAAATCCTCAACAAAATTCTAGCAAACAGAATCCAACAACATATTAAAAAGATCAAACATCATGACCAAGTGGGCCTTATCCCAGGGATGCAAGGATTCTTCAGTATTAGGAAATTAATCAATGTGATACAGCACATTAACAAATTGAAAGATAAAAACCATATGATTATCTCAATGGATGCAGAGAAAGCCTTTGACAAAATTCAACACACATTTATGATAAAAGTCCTCCAGAAAGCAGGCATAGAAGGAACATACATCAACATAATAAAAGCCATGTATGATAAACCCACAGCAAACATTATCCTCAATGGCAAAAAGTTGAAAGCATTTTCCCTAAAGTCAGAAACAAGACAAGGGAAAGCTTTGGAAAGCCCACTCTCATCACTGCAATTCAACATAGCTTTGGAAGTTTTAGCTATAGCAGTCAGAGAAGAAAAAGAAATAAAAGGAATCCAGATCAGAAAAGAAGTAAAACTCTCATTGTTTGCACATGACATGATCCTCTACATAGAAAACCCTAAAGACACCATCAGAAAATTCCTAGAGCTGATCAATGAATATAGTAAAGTTGCAGGATATAAAATTAATACACAGAATTCCCTTGCATTCTTATACACTAACAATGAGAAAACATAAAGAGAAATTAAGGAAACAGTCCCATTCACCATTGTGACAAAAAGAATAAAATACTTAGGAATATATCTACCTAAAGAAACAAAAGACCTAAATGTAGAAAACTATAAAACACTGATGAAAGAAATGAAAGATGACACAAATAGATGGAGAAATATACCATGTTCATGGATCAGAAGACCCAATGTAGTGGAAACGAGTATACTACCCAAAGCAATCTATAGATTCAATGCAATCCCTATCAAGCTACCAACGGTATTTTTCACAGAATTAGAACAAATAATTTCACAATTTGTATGGAAATACCAAAAACCTCAAATAGCCAAAGCAATCTTGAGGAAGAAGAATGGATATGGAGGAATCAACCTGTCTGTCTTCAGACTATACTACAAAGATACAGTCATCAAGACAGTATGGTACTGGCACAAAGACAGAAATATAGATCAATGGAACGGAATAGAAAGCCCAGAGATAAATCCATGCACCTATGGACACCTTATCTTTAACAAAGGAGGCAAAAATATACAATGGAGAAAAGACAATCTCTTTAACAAGTGATGCCGGAAAAACTGGTCAATCACCTGTAGAAGAATGAAACTAGAACACTTTTTAACACCATACACATAAATAAACTCAAAGATTAAAGATTGGATTAAAGTTCTATTAATCCAAAGATGGATTAAAGATCTAAATGTAAGACCAGAAACTATAAAACTCTCAAGAGGAAAATATAGGCAAAACACTCACTGATGTAAATCACAGCAAGATCCTCTATGATCCACTTCCCAGAGTAATGGAAATAAAAGCAAAAATAAACAAATTAAACTTAAAAGCTTTTGCACAGCAAAGGAAACTATAAGCAAGGTGAAAAGACAGCCTTCAGAACAGGAGAAAATAATAACAAATGAAGCAACTGACAATGAATTAATCTCAAAAAATTACAAGCAACTCCTGCAGCTCAATTCCAGAAAAATAAATGACCCAGTCAAAAAATGTGCCAAAGAACTAAACAGACATTTCTCCAAAGAAGACATGCAGATGGCTAACAAACACATGAAAAGATGCTCAACATCACTCATTATCAGAGAAATGCAAATCAAAACCACAATGAGGTACCTTCTCACACAGGTCAGAATGGCTGCTATCCAAAAGTCCACAAACAATAAATGCTGGAGAGGGTGTGGAGAAAAGGGAACCCTCTTACACTGTTGGTGGGAATGCAAACTAGTACAGCCACTATGGAGAACAGTGTGGAGATTCCTTAAAAAACTGGAAACAGAACTGCCATATGACCCAGAAATCCCACTGCTGAGCATACACACCAAGGAAACCAGAATTGAAGGAGACACGTGTTCCCCAATGTTCATCACAGCACTGTTTACAATAGCCAGGACATGGAAGCAACCTATATGTCTATTGGCAGATGAAATATCAACAACTTCAGATAGGCAGATGACACCACCTTTATGGCAGAAAGCAAAGAGGAACTAAAGAGCCTCTTGATGAAGGTGAAAGAGGAGAGTGAACAAGCTGGCTTAAAACTCAAGATTCAAAAAACTAAGATCACGGCATCCAGTTGCATCACTTCACACCAAATAGATGGGGGGAAATGGAAACAGTGGCAGATTTTATTTTCTTGTGCTCCAAAATCGCTGCAGATGGTGACTGCAGCCATGAAATTAAAAAGACACTGGCTTCTTGGAGGAAAACTATGACAAACCTAGATAGCATATTAAAAAGCAGAGATATCACTTGGCTGACAAAGGTCCATATAATCAAAGCAATGGTTTTTCCAGCAGTCATGTACAGATGTGAGAGTTGGACCATAAAGAAAGGTGAGCCCTTATCTTTGACAAAGGAGGCAAGGATATACAATGGAAAAAAGACAACCTCTTTAACAAGTGGTGCTGGGAAAACTGGTCAACCACTTGTAAAAGAATGAAACTAGAACACTTTCTAACACCATACACAAAAATAAACTCAAAATGGATTAAAGATCTAAATGTAAGACCAGAAACTATAAAACTCCTAGAGGAGAACATAGGCAAAACACTCTCCGACATAAATCACAGCAGATCCTCTATGACCCACCTCCCAGAATATTGGAAATAAAAGCAAAACTAAACAAATGGGACCTAATGAAACTTAAAAGCTTTTGCACTACAAAGGAAACTATAAGTAAGGTGAAAAGACAGCCCTCAGATTGGGAGAAAATAATAGCAAATGAAGAAACAGACAAAGGATTAATCTCAAAAATATACAAGCAACTCCTGAGCTCAATTCCAGAAAAATAATGACCCAAATCAAAAAATGGGCCAAAGAACTAAACAGACATTTCTCAAAGAAGAACATAAGATGGCTAACAAACACATGAAAAGATGCTCAACATCACTCATTATTAGAGAAATGCAAATCAAAACCACAATGAGGTACCATTACACGCCAGTCAGGATGGCTGCTATCCAAAAGTCTACAAGCAATAAATGCTGGAGAGGGTGTGGAGAAAAGGGAACCCTCTTACACTGTTGGTGGGAATGCAAACTAGTACAGCCACTATGGAAACAGTGTGGAGATTTCTTAAAAAACTGGAAATAGAACTGCCATATGACCCAGCAATCCCACTTCTGGGCATACACACTGAGGAAACCAGATCTGAAAGAGACACGTGCACCCCAATGTTCATCGCAGCACTGTTTATAATAGCCAGGACATGGAAGCAACCTAGATGCCCATCAGCAGATGAATGGATAAGGAAGCTGTGGTACATATACACCATGGAATATTACTCAGCCATTAAAAAGAATTCATTTGAACCAGTCTAATGAGATGGATGAGCTGGAGCCCATTATACAGAGTGAAGTAAGCCAGAAAAGATAAAGAACATTACAGCATACTAACACATATATAGATTTAGAAAGATGTAACGATAAGGCTATATGCAAACAAAAAGAGACACAGAAATACAGAACAGACTTTTGAACTTTGTGGGAGAATGTGAGGGTGGGATATTTCAAAAGAACAGCATGTATACTATCTATGGTGAAACAGATCACCAGCCCAGGTGGGATGCATGAGACAAGTGCTCCGGCCTGGTACACTGGGAAGACCCAGAGGAATCGGGTGGAGAGGGAGGTGGGAGAGGGGATCGGGATTGGGAATACATGTAAATCCATGGCTGATTCATATCAATGTATGACAAAACCCACTGGGAAAAATAAATAAATAAATAAATAAATAAAAAGAAAGGTGAGCACTGAAGAAATGATGCTTTCAAACTCTAGAGAGCCTCTTGGACAGCAAGGAGATCAAAGCAGTCAATCCTAAAGGAAATCAACCCTGAATATTCATAGGAAGGACTGTTGCTGAAACTGAAGCTCCAGTACTTAGGTCATCTGATATGAAGAGCTGACTCATTGGAAAAGACTCTGATTCTGGAAAAGACAGAGGGCAGGAGAAGGGGGCAATAGAGGATGAGATGGTTGGATGGTATAATCAAGTTTGAGCAAACTCTGATGAGAGTGAAGGTCAGGGAAACCTGGAGGGGTGTGGTCCATGGGGTCGTGAAGAGTTGGACTCAGTGACTGAACAACAACAATCCTTGCTAAAAATCTTTCTTTTCACTATAGCAGAAATGAGATTAAAAGAGGGATTTAAAGCTTTTGAAAACATAGAATTCTCTATCTGGGCAATTTTAATACCAGATTTACAGTTTGAAAGAGACAACGCAGTCAACATATTATACAAATATGTATCATCTATAAGATTCAGGCAATGTTCTTTATTTACAGTAATAAAAACTGGATAGATAAAATGTATTAAATTTTAATGCATAAAGTTAATGAAATACTGTGCAGCAATTTAAAAGAATGAAGTAGAACTTTATATGCTGTAGAGAGAGTTTGAGTTATATATTAAAAAGATGGAGAACAGTAAACATAGTATGATTCAATTTCTGGGCATAATATAAAGTATACACATATATATGGCAACATTTTTCTGGAGATTAACAAGAAACTTGATAGTGGTTATTTGGAGAATCAGGAGTATTTATGTGTTTTGGAGGGGTGCTGGTGATGAAGAGTGTGACAAGGAGGGAGATATTACCTCTAATTTTCTATTTTGCTGGAATTTTTAATGTACATTTTAATTTTTATAACAAAAGCAGTGTTATGTGTCATTTTTCCTTTTTTATATGTCCCTGTATTAAAAGTAGGTATGAAAATTACATTGAAAATGAATATTCTCTATTTCTGCTTTGGAAATAGGTTCATCTGTGGACACAGTGGCAGGGCGGGAGGGTAGATGGGAGCAAATTGAGAAATTGGAATTGACATATATACACTGTGCTGTGTTGTGCTTTTGTGACCTCATGGACTGTAGCTCGCCAGGCTCTTCTGTCCATTGGGATTCTTCAGGCAAGAATACTGGAGTGGGTAGCCTGTCCCTTCTCCAGGGGATCTTCCTGACCCAGAATTGAACTGGGGTCTCCTGCATTGCAGGCAGATTCTTTACCAGCTGAGCTCCCAGAGAAGCCCCATAAACACACTACCATGTGTAAAATGGGCAGCTAGTGGGAACTTGCTGTAAAGTACAGAGAGCTCAGCTCTGTGGTCTATGATGACCTAGAGAGGTGGGATGGCGGGGAGGGTGGGAGGGCAGTCCAAGAGGCAGGGAATATACATACGCATATGGCTGATTTGCTTCACTGTACATCAGAGACTAACACAACATTGTAAAGCAATTATATACCAATAAAAAACAATGAATATTCTCAGGTGATTCTCAAACTTTATTGTGCACCAGAATCACCTGAAGTGCTTCTTAAAAACCAAATTCCAGACTCCCACCTCAAACCTCTGAATTAAAATCTCTGTATGTTGGGAGTCTAAAATAATAAAATTTTAACAAGGGTTTCAAATGATTCTGGGTCGGGAAGATCCCCTGGAGAAGGAAATGGCAACCAACTTTGGTACTCTTGCCTGGAAAATCCCATGGACAGAGAAGCCTGGTAGGCTACAGTCCATGGGGTCACAAAGAGTCGAACACGACTGAGCAACTTCACTTAGCACTTCACTTCAAATGATTCTGGCACAGGCAGTCTGAGCAATATACTCTGAGAACAACTGCAGAGCAAATAATTAATACTTCACATTCATACCTCTGCATGTCTAGGACATCTTCACCAGTAGTAATAGTAACAGTCAATTGCTGTGAGGATAAAATTAGATAATCCATGTAAATCTCTTAGTATGGTGCTTTGCACACAGCTAATGCTACTGGGGGTTGGGAGTTACCTGTCATTTTGTTTGGTTTGAGATTTTTATTGTTGACCATTATTACTTGTAGTTTAAAGGTTACTGGAAGGAAACTAACCTATTTTTAAAAACAGACAAGTGTACACTTTGAAAAATTGTTCTTTGAGAACTTTTAAAAATGCTTCGTGTTCTATTCTTCACTGACAATAACCACTTTTCCATTAGGTATAGCAATTATATTTAAATCATATTTAACTATCTAATGCTATTCTTTCATTATAAAATTTTATTTTTCAGCTAAAAATATGAATTCTTCACAATGTTTTTAGAGTCAAGATTTATGCTGTGTAAGAATGTATATCTTATAAAACAAAAGTCAATGGCAGAGTATGATTTGATTTACAAGAGTGTCGCTGTCTTTAGACTTTTTAAAACATGCTATTATGTAAAGTGGGATACACAAGACTATGGGGAGGGCCTGCATTGATGCTGTGCATTATGATTCATACTGTGTTTGCCATTTTTCTGGCCTGGAGGATGCTTGTAAGTCCTGTGGTCAAAAGTAAGACAGTAAATCTGTTGGCAAACATAGTAGTCAGATTCTCATGCTTCATATCTGCCAGAAAACTGACTTAGCAAAACACAGCCGACAGCACAAAAAGAGCAGCCGGATTTGTAGGGAGTTGTAAATCCTGATCAGCTAGTTCCACTTAATTCCATCTCTGGTGACATATTTTGGAGCCCTGGGGACAAGTAGAAAAGTCTGCCATGTATAACCCAGCTGGTCCTTCAAGGCATTGCACAAATGTCATAGCTGTAGAGAAAAAGGGGGCACAAACCAGCCCTTTTCCAGGGTAGCCAGACTTTATTTCCCCCACAGCGCTCAGAAATCTCTTCCCCAAGGCCACCTTCAACAAGCAGCTCTGCCTGGGATGTATCTTGATTTCTTTGTGCATGCATGCTAAGTCACTTCAGTGGTTTCTGACTCTTTGCAACCCTATGGACTGTAGCCCATCTAGCTCCTTCTCTGTCCATGAAGTTCTCCAGGCAAGAGTACTGGAGTGGGTTGCCATGCCCTCCTCCAGGGGATCTTCCCAATCCAGGGATTGAACCTGCATCTCTTGTACCTCCTGCATTGGCAGACAGATTCTTTACTGCTGCCAATAAGGACAGTTGACCTCAATTCTGCAAAGAACTGGGTTATTGCCTTGGTGCTAAAGGACTGACACACTCAGCCACCTTTATTGGAATATTTCCCTCCCGTTTCATTCAGCTAAGAGGAGATGGCCAAAAAACTTTTTTTCTATCAGCCGCTGAATATGTTTTCAATTTGGCTTAAGTTATGGTTATAAAGTTATTAAATCTCTTCAAACATCTTCTCAGGTCTCTGCTGGGACAAGCAATGATTATTTCTGGCAATATTAAACAGTGTTTTGGATTCAGGAGTTATCTCCCCAAAGGGTGTAAAATATATTATTTTTTGCAAGATCTAGAGTTGCTCCCAAAGGCCAGCCAAAAGAAAGAACTGACAACTTGCATGGCCCAGGGAGGCAGATAGCAAAGCCAGGGACTTAGAATGTAAAACAAGACAAGAAGAAAGGAATAGCTATTCCAAGGACAGGAAGATCAATGACCAATGGGTTTTGGTTTGGAAAGGGAGGGGCAGTGTGAAATTTTATTTCCTTTCATGGTTACACACTACATATAGATATTTGGGAGTGCTGGCTCTGATAAGAAACCTCACTTTCTCTGGCCTCTGCCAGTTTTCCTAGGATGCCCTCTGCAGGCTCTGGTTTTTCATGAATTTTAATTTAAGATTCCCTTGACAGTTTAAGGACTTCCCTGGTGGAATCTTCCCTGGTAAAAGCGTCCGCTTACAATGCGGAAGACCCGTGTTTGATCCCTGGGTTGGGCAGATCCCCTGGAGAAGGAAATGGAAGCCCACTCCAGTATTCTTGCCTGGAAAATCGCATGGACAGAGGAGCCTGGCAGGCTACAGTCCATGGGGTCACAAAAAGTCAGACACAACTGAGCGACTTCACTTTCTGACAGTTTAAGGGAATAATGTAGCAGTTTACTAGAAATTTCCTCCGAGTCTCATCAACTCTGGGCAGAGTCCATACAGCTGGTCCTCCTTTGAAGGTAGATAGGGGGTGTCTGGAAGGCCATTAACTTCACTTTTAGAATGTTACTCAAAGGAACTTTAGTTGAAGAGTTCTACTTTTTAAAATGGAGAGTAATTTACTATACCATATCAAATTATCCTGGGGGAAAAAAAATCATAACCTTCTTGAAAGAGAGCAATTTACTGGCTTCTTACCAGCAAGCTCGGGCTGAACTCAAATGTCTTTTGAACCTGTCAACTCACAGGTGAGTGCTTTCTTGATTGATTTTTAGACTTCTAACAATACTCTTCAGTGTTCTCATTCACTCCTTGAAACACAACTAACCTTGGTTCTAGGGTACTGGGAAGTCTATTAGAAAAGGTAATCTAGCAAATGGGATTCTTGTAGCCTGAAACAGTTCATGCAATACTAGAGAGGAGAAACTTAACTGCCTCCCACCCACAGGTATCTTACATCCTTAAATGTTCTTCAAATTGTAGCAACCTGTCAATAAAGCAAAGATATCAACAGACTAAAGAACCTAAATAATGGACATTTGTTATATTCACGAGTAAGATTTATATCTGATGGTGTACACGGTTAATTAAATATTTGAAATGGTAGATATCTAAACGCATTGACATTTTTAGCCATATATACACACGGGTATGGGCTTCCCAGATGGCTCAGTGGGTAAAGAATCCACCTGTAATGCAGGAGACACAGGAGATGCTGGTTCGATCCTTGGGTCAGGAAGATCCCTTGGAGGAGGGCATGGGAACTCACTCCAGTATTCTTGCCTGGAGAATCCCATGAACAAAGGAGCCTGGCAGGCTATGATCCATAGGGTCACAAAGAAGCCACTGAAGACAGTTAAAGTGACTAAGCATGCACACACACACACACACACACACACACATTATACTATGTATATAAATATGTATATATCAATTAGAGAACAAAATAAGTGAACAGTTTCTATTTGATTGTTTAGAAACAAATGAGAAGAAACTGTCCTTTCTTCTTGAGCATTCTTGACAGAGTGTGAAACAGTCTGTCAGAGAATAATTACTTTTTTCCTAGCGTTTCTAAAAGGAATAGGTAAACAGAATTTAAAATTGCTCTCTACTCACTAAAATACTTTGAATGTGCTTTGAATTGTGTTGTTTCCACTAAAATCTGAAACTACACATCTGGAATAATGCGTAAAAACACCTGCAGCAGAAAATTAGCCCAAAACAATTATGAGCGACTAATGACAGACACGCACCTTTTTCTTACAATCAAGCACTTCAAGGTGATCATCTTCCTCTTGAAATTCTTCATACAAGAAGAGATGTGATCACATACTGCTGTGAATGCAAATCTCTGCGCACTTGTCCCCCTGTGGCTGACATATTAAATAATAAGAAACCAACATAACATTACAGATGAGCGCTTGTCTAACTGCTCTGAGAGTTCAGGCTGACCAGTCTGACTGATAGTCTGGAATCATTTTGATGCAATTTACTAATGCCCCTTCCTAGAAGAAGATGAATAGGGTTTAGCATTGAGCAGCCTGAAATAAATGGCAATAGGGCTGAACACCATCGTGTTTATAATGCCTTTCTGTGAAAGGCATTTTGTTATTTTCTTCTTTGGCATTTGGACAAAAGCTGGTGGGTGTGTTGGTAAAGCGTTTTGCAGATTTTAAATGCATCATTGATACTGTCAACAAGTCCACCACCATATTCTAAACTGAAGTAGGGCTCTTGTCCTCAGCTGTATCTTAGTTTGTGGCAATTTTTCTCCTGGTATCCCATTCTTTCCAAGTCCCTGCAAACCAAGACAGATTTCATAAGAAGTGTATGTAAGGACAGTATCAAATAGCCACAAAGATATAAAGTTCTCTCAGAAGAGTAAATTGGAAAAGTTTTTAGAGAGGAGGCGATAAGAAAAGAAAATGGTATTGAAAGAACACAGTAATAAGAAAAATGGCTGAGACTATTTTGAGCCACTGACCCCACTGGCAGTCTGTGAAGGCTGAGAAGTCTGAGAGTCTGAAGTCTGAGAGTCTGAGAAGGCTACAGACTCTCCTTTTCAGGAAAACTTGCAGATGCAGGAAGATACGGATTTCTTCCCCAGGTAAGTCCACAGAAATGCTTCTCCTAATAGTGGATGAATCCGGCCAGCTCAGGCTGAAAGTGTAAAGTGGGTTCGATAGGTTGTGGATGCTCGGCAGGCCTTCTCTTTCCACATGCACTCCCTCTCCCGGGTTCCAGTGACCATCGAGCCTCCTACGTTTGGATGTCCTGACCAGGCTTACCCTCTCTGAGCAACACTCCATCTTTAAACCCCTCCCCTCTCTTCACACTGTTCCCACCTCCTCAGTTCCATACATCCACTCTCTCAGGTTTTATTCTCATAGATTAGAAATTCTTAAGAGTGGGATTCACTTTCTGGCAAAACATATCAGATTTTAAAAAACATAACAGTTTTTAAAAAACACATCCAACACACACACACCCTAATAGATGTATCTTCATGGGTGTGATAAGAGAGGGATATCTTTGGCTTCCACTGCTGGTCCCCATTGAAAACTGGCAAAGGGAACAAGAATCATGATGATTGCCTTGGTGGAGGACTTGTGTGGAGGCAGAAAAAGAGCCTCGTGACCTCAAGAAAGTTACTAGGGCTAGTAATGAATTTATACTAAAGTATGTCCAACATGGAATCCATTTTATTTAAAACAAGATTACCTTTTAAAAATAGGATTGATTTTATTGCTAAGAATTAGGATAGCACGGGCAGGCCAACATTTTGAGGTACACTTTCCATTTAGTAAGAGGCAAATGCCTACTCCTTCACATCAACCTGGAGGTGTGGAGTTAGCCATCGAATATAGACCCATCCAATAGACTAGGCTTCCCTAACAACAGAGAACAAAAATAAGCAAAACTCTTGCCACAACCCACACAACAATATGCTCCAGATGATAGAGCCAAGCAAGTCTTTTCCCATGAAAACAACCTAAATGTCTATCAACAGAGGCATAGATAAAGATGTGGTATACATATGCAATGGGATATTATTCAGCCATTAAAAAGAATGAAATAATGCTATTTGAACAACATGGATGGAAAGACCCTGATGCTGGGAAAGATTGAGGGCAGGAGGAGAAGGGGATGACAGAGGATGAGATGGTTGGATGGCATCACCAACTCGATGGACATGGGTTTGGGTGGACTCTGGGAGTTGGTGATGGACAGGGAGGCCTGGCGTGCTGCAGTTTATGGGGTCGCAAAGAGTTGGACACAACTGAGCGACTGAACTGAAACTGAACTGGATGGATCTAGAGATTGACACAGTGAATGAAGTCAGAAGTCAGCCAGACAGAGAAGAAGAAATATCGTATGACATCCCTTACATGGAGAATCTAAAAAAAAAAAAAAAAAAGAATGATACAAATGAACGTATTTACAGAAAAGAAACAAACTTTACACACTTCCAAAATGAATTTATGGTTGCTGGAGGGAAAGATGAGGGGAAGCAATATTAGGGAGATTGGGATGGACATGTACACACCGCCACGTTTAAGATGGATAACCAACAAGGACCTACTGTATAGCACAGACTGCTCAGGGTGGCAGTCTGGATGCGGAAGTAGCTCAGGGGAGAATGGATACCTGTGTGTGTATGGCTGAGTCCCTTTGCTGTTCACCGGAAACTACCACAACATTGTTAACTGGCTAAGTTCCTGTATAAAATACAAAGTTAAGACAAACGTCTTTTCCTAGAGAGAGCAGAGGTACAACCTGGAGAACTCCAGCTAATATATTGATATGGACCATGTCTGCTCCTCAGTTTTTGTATGGCTTATTTTTTTCTTTCTGGTTTATTTGTTCCACCACCCCCACCCCCCAACCTTGAGTCATGTCAAATTTAGAATTTCTTTAGGATTAAAGAAAAAGTTCCTGGAGTAGCATTTTGCAGGGGGAGGGTTAAAGGATTGATGTACATTTCATGTGACATCTACGCAGAGGCGTATAATGAAAATATGGTCACCGTGAAACAGGAGAGAAGGAGGCAGGGCACAACCTTTTCAAGAAGGACATAGCTGTTGGGGATATGACGTAACTGGTTAGAACAAATTAGGCACAAGATGGTGGAAGATTCGACTTCCAATAGGCCTTGAGCCTCATTATATGCTCATTGTAATATATTAGCATGCTAAATGACATACCCACTAGCGACTTGACAGTTCTAAGGCTGAACATAAAAGTGCAAAATGTGGTCAGTGGCCCAATTCCTGGAAATCTCCAGCCCTTCTCCAAAATAGTTGGAATAATATTCCCACTCATTGCTGTGCTGTACTTAGTCACTCAGGGTCTCATGTCTGACTCTTTGTGACACTGTGGACTGTAGCCTGCCAGGCTCCTCTGTTCATGGGGATTCTCCAGGCAAGAGCACTGGGAGTGGGTTGCCATGCCCTCCTCCAGGGCATCTTCCCAACTCAGGGATCGAATCCAGTTCTCCCACATTGCAGGAGGATTCTTTACCGTGAGAGCTACCAGGGAAGCCCAAGAATACTGGAGTGGGTACCCTATCCCTTCTCCAGGGGATCTTCCCGACCCAGGAATTGAACTGGGGGTCTCCTGCATTGCAGGTGGATTCTTTACCAGTTGAGCTACCAGGGAAGTCCCACTTATTTAAGCCTATGAAATTATCCAGCCCATAAAAAACCAGCCATCCCATACATCAGGGCCTCACGCCTTCTGAGACGGCCCACTCTGTCTGTGGAGTGTGCTTCTCCCAGGGCCACTCTTGTCTTTTGAGACAGATGGCATTCTGTCTATGGAATACGTATCTCTCTAAATAAATCCCCTTCCTATCATTTTGCCTCTAGCTGAATTCCTTCTGTAGTGAGACATAACCTGAGCTTCATTAAGTTCTGAGACCAAGTGTGTGATTTTAACTAAAAGACAGTCGGTTAGAGCCCCAGTCTGGGTTTTGGCTGGGTTTAGATTCCATCTGAGTTAGGCTGTTTCCATAGGTTATTTTTTTCATTGTCAAACCAGGAAGAGCCCTTGCCTGAATATATGATATCAAACCTTACACCAACACTTGCTAAATTATAATTTTCAAAAAGTCAGAATTATAAGTCTTATCTAAATACACAATGAATACATGTCAAATATTTTAACTCATTGTTGGTAAAGGAACTAGTAAGATGTTAAAACCAGCTCAAACATTTTTTTTTTGAAGTACAGACATACATAGCGGCTACTAGAAATTCTGAAATGAACTTGTCAACAAATGCAAATTGGTTAATATTCTATGTGTGGGTGTGCTCAGTCACTGGGTTGTATGTAACTCTTTTGCAACCCCATGGACTCTATAGCCCACCAGCCTCCTCTGTCCATGGGAATTCCTAGGCAGGAATACTGGGGTGGGTTGCCATTCCTTTCTCCAGGGGATCTTCCCAACCCAGGGACTGAATCTGCATTTCCTGCCTGTCTTGCATTGGCAGGCGGATTCTTTACCACTGAGCCACCTGGGAAACACTATACTTTATTGGGCAATAAAATGTAATATTTTGGGTGGAAATCATCTGTAACTCTACCGGACAAAATTTATTTGGATTTTTATGAAAAAAAATCACTTGCAATATTATGGACAAGAAACATTTGTGTTGTTATCCTTTTTCATTTTCTACAATTTAACTGCTTTCTCTATAAGCTGTAAAACAGTGTAATCAATCAAAGACAAGGACATGATATTTTATATCAAGAGTTATTTCACTCTGGCAGAATAAGTGTTCAGTGATTAGGGCATACTTACTTGTTCATTTTATTCTTCCCAAACTATTTAATACTCCAAACTTCAAATCAACTCTTTATTGTCTTCCTTTCCTTTTCATCAAACTTTCCATTTTGAACTTAAACAGCCTCCCAGACCACCTAGGCTAGCTCAAATTCTCTCTGTCAGATGCTCTCAAAATACTCTGTAGTTTTCATTCTTCTCAATTTCCATAATTTCGTTTGATTTGGAAAACTATTTGTTTAATACAGGTCTCTCCATGTAAGTTTCATGAGGACAAAAATCTCACCTGTTTTATCCATAATTACATTCTTAATTCCTAGCAAAATCCCTAGTACATAGTAGATGCTCAATAAAAAGCCATTGATGGAATGTATGAATTCTCTCAGTGCATTTCCTCTCAAGTAGGAAGTTTGTAGAGGCAGTATAATACATATTTTTAAAAAAGGACTTTAACGCCACACTATCTGGGCTTGACCTCTAATTCTACTATATACTAGCTATTATAAGGACAAATAAAAATGAAAAATAAGAGACTTAATAAAAATAATAAATTTCTCTCATCTCTTCTTTTTAAGGCATTTACTTTAGAAAACTTTTAATCACAAGTACTTTCTCCTCTATTTGAAATATATAAAAATCTTTTTGAAAACTAGATATGCTTTTTGTCAGCTTTGCAACCTAGTAATCCTTTCTGAAGGACCAGGAGTCATCCATGTGAAATGTAAATATTAAGTGATAGCACACTAAGGGGGGATGGGGAGGGGGTGGGATGGATTAGGAAATTGGGGCTCACGTATATATTTATACTCTGTATAAAACAGATAGCTAATGAGAACCTCCTGGGCAGCACAGGGAACTCTACCAGTGCTCTGGTGACCTGAACAGGAAGGAAATCCAAAAAAGAGGGGATATATGCATATGTATAGCTGATTCACTTTGCTGCGCAGCAGAAACGAATACAATATTGTAAGGCAACTATACTCCAACAAAAATTTAAGAAAAGAAATATATAAGATAACATCATGAGCAAAGTTTTGGCAATAAATGAAAAATAATATGAAATTTAAAAAAAAAAGAGAGCACCACTATCTCCCTATTTCTGTGAAAGGTGCAAGCATCCCTTATTTAGGCGCCTTGCTCCAAGTTGCAAAACTCTCTCCTGTCATAAAAATATAAGAGGTTTGTGTTTCCTCTGAATAAAATCAATTAGTTAATATGGATGGTCATCCCCATGTACATCTAAGTATCCCTAGGTACATCTAAGATGAATTATGTGTCACAAAAGGAGCTATCTAGGCCTCTTACTTGAGGATTAGCTATCATTTATCTTGAGAACATGTATGTCATGGTTGTATCTGTTTGACTACAAAAAAGGAGAAAAAAAGATGAGACTTCTCCTGTCTTTGTTAGCGGATTGCCTGTGATGTGCATCACACTCTGGTTTGATGTTTGTTTGATAATAAAACTGTTTTCTTTCTCTTCTAACCTCTATGGGAAGATTTTCTTGGTTGGCAGATTTCATTTTAATTATATTTCCCCAACACTCTGTAACCTTAGGCAAGTTACTTTTAACTGAAAAACTGTGCCCCAGTTCCTGCATCTATAAAATAAGCATCCTAAGGTACTTTCCATGGGGTCACTGGGGAGATTCAGTGAATTAATACCATAAAGAACTTAATGCAGAGCCTATGGGAAGTCACGGTGGGTCTTCTGGCAGAGCGCCACTACACACAGCTCCATGATCCATACTCTGGAAATGGACCTGGAGAAGGAAGGGTGGGGGCAGGCCAGGTGTGCCAAGGAGCAGCTCCAGGGAGGGTGAGGGGCCCCAGGGGCCTGGCCGAACATGGATTCAGTCAGGGACAGTGTACAGTTCAATTCAGTTCAGTCCCTCAGTTGTGTCCGACTCCCTGCAGCCCCATGGACTGCAGCACGCCAGGCTTCCCTGTCCATCACCAACTCCCAGAGTTTGTTCAAACTCATGTCCGTTGAGTCGGTGATGCCATCCAACCATCTCATCCTCTGTCGTCCCTTTCTTGAGGAGAAGGGAGTGTACATTGAGTGCTTATGAGAGCCTATGCTGTGCTGGGCACCATTCAAGGTGAGTCCTTGTCTTAAGGGACAAAGAATACACAAGCAAATAAGATAATTAGAGGTATTAGTGAGGGCTGTAAAGAAGACAAAATATTAATAGATAATGTGGTAGAAGAGCAGCCGGGTTGTTTTAGGTAGCTGGGCAGGGGACCTTCTCCTGCTGGGGACCAGTAAGACACTCTTTAATGCTGTGCTGCTGTCCACTTGAAATGAGGCCAGTTAACAATATGAGTATTAACTCATATTGGATTTCAAAGATTTAGCTGGAAAAAATGTAAAATACCTTATTAATAATTTTATATTAGCATATGTTAAACCAATGATATCTTTAATATATTTGGTCAAATAAAATGTTTTATAATTTTTAAAAAAGACAGATAAAAAACCACAAATGATTGCTATAAATCAAGAACTCAAAAAACATTGGCTGTTAATATCATACAGAAGTGATGATCACCATAGCTGCTTCTGGAGTTGATCCCCCCAAGACATATCAGCATCTAGAAACAGATTTTGAAAGTTACAATGTTCTAGATGGAAATATTGATGTAGCTTTGACAAGTAAAAAAGAGAATGTTACCACTTAACTAGCATCTGTGCTTTGTTGCATGTTGGTTAACTGTCTATCCAAGGCTTACGGGTATTTTGGACATATGTTTTCACATATTCTATAACTTCATTTCTGGTTATATTTTTTTAAAGGCCAGGACACAGTTTTTATTCTTATTTATTTTTCAAACTTATCTAATAACTCAGTATTCTCTCTGATCCCAAATTACCCCTTTTGGTTACCTTCGGACTCTACACTTAGCTATTTCTGTTTTAGCTGCGTTTTCAATCTTCCAGCCTTGTATTTTTTAGCAGTTCTCATTTCATTATGTTTCTATTTTAATTTCTTCTCAAGCTGATTTTTAAAAATCTATTATTGAATAGAAGGCAGGGCAATTTGAAGGGAAAAGCAAACTATTTTAGTGATAATTCAATAATAATACTTTTGTAACAAATTGTCCCTGTGGATCATGTGATAAATTCTAAAACAATAAAGTGTGTTAGCTGCAAACATTTGCAACAAAGCCAGTGCCAAAAGCGTAAGGGTTATTCCAGAAGTTGTAGGTCGATGTTAGGGCTGAATTCAGTTAACTGGAGGCAATCCCTTAACATTGTAGCTGATAGGGCCACATTAGGAGTGCTGTGTGTGATCACATTTTAGTGCCTATTATGTCTTGATTAAGACTCCCCTGGATATTCCTTTTTAATGGAATTTGAGGAATTAAAAATGGCTTCACAAATCACTTTTTAATCTGGTGAAGTAAGCAGGGAATGAAAAACACCACGCTGTCATCTTCAAGTGCAAGGAAAGTTGTAAATAAAGAAAACAAATTAGTGACTGGTTCACACCTCATCAGCTACCTAACAACCTGTTACCAGTTAATTACACACCTTTAAAATGCATGTACAAGAGAAATTATTCAGAAATCAGTTTCTCTAAGGGGGAGGGTGGTGGACAAGTATCATGGCAGAAGAGGCTATATTTAACTATTTAGACAACCAACCGTGAAGGGGAAAAAAAGAAACCTTTTTTTTTTCCCTCAGAAATTATTGTCCTAAAAGTGCCACCTATTATTGGTGTAGCCTCTGTGGCCTCCACACCAACAGATAAATATTTGCTGAGCACCTCCTGGGAAATAGTCTCCAATATCCCTTTGTGACCCACTGTAATCTCCATCTGTCAGTAGCGTCCACTGGTTACTATGTTCAGAGCCCAGTCCTGAGCAATTTGAGAATTAACCACAGATGACAAAGTTAAACACCATCATTGCCAAAAATTTAAAGTCTGATCGCATGCTTTTTCTTTCACAATATTCCTATTGCTTCTTGTTGTAGCTTTAGTGTAAATAGAAAACAGTTGGAAACTATACATATTGAACAAAAAAATAAATTTGGAATGGAACCTGGTTAAGTCTATTATGTTATTTCTTTTACACATACAGCCTTGTTGAGGGACTTATACATGTCTGTGTTTGATTTATTTCACTAAAATTGTTTTCAATAAATAGAAGGCTCCAAAATATGGCTTTGTAAAATCAATACACATGGAGCTGTCCTCCAGAAGATTGATCTGCATACTGGTTATCTGGAATCAATCATTTTCTCATCCTGTGCCCCTAGTTACCTCCTGTTAAACCAGGATAAACATAACCTACGTCACTGGGTTGCTCAGATGTGTAGCTGACAGAAGTAATTTCAATGCACTGAGGCTGTGGTAAATGTTAATTACTATTATTTGCCACAGTATTTATGGTTACTGAACCATGACATTGGTTTGGTTGCCTGACTAAATCTATTTCCTATAGCACTTCAGTGTAACTTACGATCTAAATTCTTAAAGTGATATTATGTTATGCATCTACTGAAGGGTCAGCTTCAAATTAGCTTGTTTTGCAATTGGGAGTATATACAGTTTGAAATCAATCAACTCCACAAATAACTTTTTAAGATATATTGATTCTATCTGCATTATATTCACTTGGAAGTGATTATTTACATGATGCATATTCAGATTTTTTGGCATTAATTCATCTTCCAGCAACTTAGTTCTTCACTGGGTACTACAGTCAAAAGACAACTAGTCATTTTTAATTTTAAAAATATGCATATATGTATATATACACACACATATGTGGAGTAGGAAATGACGACCCACTCCAGTATTCTTGCCTAGAGAATTCCATGGACAGAGGAGCCTGGTGGGCTACAGTTCATGGGGTTGCAAAGAGTTGGACATGACTAAGTGAACACAGCATATATACACATGTATATACACATACACATATATACATTCCGTAGTCCATAAGTTGTTCAAAATCATTTACATAAACTTCTCATGGTTATTGGCCCAAAGACAAGGAGTTGGTTAGGAAAACGTAAAGGGTATGACTGGTTTGGGCAGGGTGTACAGATCTTTATTAAAGCCTAGCCTGAATATTGTGCACAGGCACAGAAAAATCCTCTGAGAGTAATGACCTCTCTTCATTCCGTGTAGGTCAATTTCAGAAAGCTGTTGTACAACCCTCCCCATTCCTGCTGATAAGCTTCCAATGAAGCATTGAAAAGATGAGCTAATTTGTATGATATGGTCCATTACATAATAGCGGAAAAGATACTGCCTCAAGTTTAAAAGCTTGGATTCTCCTACAGTTAAATTTTCACTACATTATTTTTGGATGTTATAAAAGTAATACAAACACATAAACAGAAAATGTGTAATGGTGGACTTCCATAGTTGCAGCTGTCTAAGATAACTACTTTATATATATATATATATAATTTTTACAAACTACATTATGTACTCTGTTCTGAAGTAACCCCTAATTGATGGAAATGTAGAGTGTTCCTGAAATTTTCTATTAGAACATTACTAGAAATAAATGTCCTTGAATATATATCATCATATACTTTTGCCAGTCTTTAACTGGTTAAATATCTAAAAGTAGAGTTGCTGGGTTAAAAGGTGCGTGTGTGCATGCTGAGTCTCTAAGTCATGTCTGGCTCTTTGCAACCCCATGGACTGTAGCCTGCCAGGCTCCTCTGTCCATGGAATTTTCCAGGCAAGTTTTGAATAAATATTACTAAACAGCCACATAAATAGTTTATAACTTACTTACAAAGCAGAAGTGTACCTATTCCTGCTAGGCTTCCCAGGTGGCTCAATGTAAAGAATCTACCTGCCAATGTAGGAGACCTGGGGCTTGATCCCTGGGCTGGGAAGATTCCCTTGGAGAAGGAAATGGCAACCCACTCTAGCATTCTTGCCTGGAGAATTCCATGGATAGAGCAGCCTGGTCGGCTACAGTCCATAGGGTCGCAAAAGAGTCGGACATGACAGAGCAACTAAACAACAACAACAAATCTATTCCTGCTACCCCTTACTTGCTCTGGACAGTATCACTTTTAAATTTTGGCCATTCTCTTAGATAAGAAAAGGTAGTTCTTGTTTTTTTTGTTGTTGTTGTTTAGAGGTTTGAGACTACTATGGGATTGAACATTCATTCATCTGTTTTTGGTCATTGTAATATATTTACCAGAGGTCTCAACCTGGCGGTCCAGTGGTTAAGACTCCAGACTTCCAATGCAGGGGGCATGGGTTTGAATCCTGGTTGGGGAACTAAGATCCCACATACGTGCACCACAGTAAAAAACAAAACAAAACAAAACAAACCCCTTTTCTTTCTTATTGTTTGTGCTGTGCTGCGCTTAGTCACTTGTGTCCGACTCTTGGCGACCCTATGGACTGTAGCCTGCCAGGCTCCTCTGTCCATGGGGTTATCCAGGCAAGAATACTGAAGTGGGTTGCCATGCCCTCCTCCAGGGATCTTCCCAACCCAGGGATCTAACTCAGGTATCCTGCATTACAGGCAGATTCTTTACCATCTGAGGCACCAGGGAAGCCCAAGAAAACGGGAGTGGGTAACCTATCCCTTCTCCAGGGGATCTTCCCAACCCAGGAATCGAACCAGGGTCTCCTGCTTTGCAGGTGGATTCTTTACCAGCTGGGCTACCAGTGAAGCTCTAATTAATGCTTATCCTTTATCTTTATGTCACCCTCATTTTCTGGTTTTATCACTTTGATAAGAGTCAACCTCCCTGAGGCTTTGCTTACTATCTATACACTGTTCAAATAAGACACATTCAAAACCTATGCATTTTGATTGTCCTTTTCTCTCTTACTTTATTTTATCTCCATCCCATTCTGAAATATATTATTAGAAGATAATTTTTTAAAAAAGTAAAAATCATGACTCTTATGCAGATATACAAATGAACATGTGTTCAAGATTTTACTTTACTTATCTGATGAGGAATCCTGGCAAATGTTATACCAGTTCCAAGGAAAGTCAAAAGGCACCAATCTATGTAGAGTAAATGAATGGAATAGCAAATGAAGGAAAAAGTGTTTTTTTTCCCTGAGGGAAGAAGGAAGTCAATTGAAACTCTAACAAACAAGACAGAACATAACTATGAATTTTTTTAAAGTTGTAAAATAGCTCAAAGACTATGAAAGGCTAGCATGTGTTAATACAAAAAACTAAGCTATTTGCATATAATATATAGTTTTACACTGAAACACAATTTTTTTCTACAGTGTTTTCCCTTTTGATCAAAAATGATCTCAAACGATTATTCTTGATTATAAAATAAGATTGGTCTTAGTAGATTTGCCCTGGTAGTTTATACAGAGGCAATAAGACTACTACTTCACCCTGTAAGCCTTTTAAAATCTGCTTTATTGTAAGTTTTCATAAGTAATCTCAGAATGGACTTTTAAAAGCTTCTTGACATGTGTTATTCTGAGATTAGGAGACCAAAGTAAGAGCTCACCACTAGATTTCACCTGCATTACCTAGAAATGTGGACAAATTCCTCTCTTTTCCAGTTCTCCCAAGTATTCTAAGATTCTTAAGCCTACCAGGAAGTAAATTATCACACTTACCTGGAAGGCTGGGGATCCTGTGAGAGTGCCAGTCCAGTGTACCCAGGAGGGTTTGTAAGCATTTGCTTGTAAAGCCTAAAATGTTACTTGCTTAAAAGTACATGTCATGCTTGACTAAATTATCATCATTCTCAAATATAACAACGGAATAACCACACACAAAACAATAAGGTTGGATGCTTTTCTTATATTGTGCACAAAATTAATTAAAAATAGAACACAGACCTAAATATAAGAACTAAAATAATAAAATTCTTGGAACAAAATATAGGAGGTAAACCTTTGCGACCTTGGGCTGGGCAAAGGCTTCCTAGATAAAACACCAAAAATACAAGTGACAAAAAATTAGGTGATTTGGACCTCATCACAACTGTGCTTCAAAGGACACCATTAAGAAAACGAAAAGACAACCCACAGAATGGGAGAAAATGTTAGCAAAACATTTATCTGATAAAGAACTTGTATCTAGACTACACAAAGAAGTCTTACAACTCAATAATAAAAAGATAAGTATCTCAAATTTTTAAATGGGTAAGGGATTTGTAAAAAAGATTTCTCAAGGACTTCCCTGGTGGTCCAGTGGTTACAGTCTGCCTGCTAATACATGGGATACGGTGAGTTCGATCCCTGATCCAGGAAGATTTCACCTGCTGTGGAGCAACTAAGCTGTACACCAAAAGCCCTGGGCCAGTGTGGAGCAATTACTGAGCCTGCGTGTCTAGAGCTCATGCTCCAGAGCAAAAGAAGCCACTGCCGTAAGAAGCCCAAGCACTGTAGCTAGAGAGCAGCACCACTCACTGCAGCCAGAGAAAGCCCACGTGCAGCAACAAAGACCCAGAGCAGCCAAAAAAAAAAAAAAAAGATTTAGATATAAGAATGGCCAATAAACAGATGAAAAGATGCACAACATCATTACCCGTCAGGGAAACGTAAGTCAAAATCACAGAGTGATACTTCCTTGGTGGCTCAGCGGTAAAGAATCTGCCTGCAATGCAGGAGACCCAGGTTCAATCCCTGGGTTGGGAAGATCCTCTGGAAGAGGCCATGGCAACCCACTCTAGTAGTCCTGCTGACAGAATCCCATGGACGGAGGAGCCTGACAGGCTGTAGTCCATAGGGTCGCACAAAGTTGCACACGACTGAAGTGACTAGCAGCAGCAGCAGTGGCTAAAATAAAAAAGACAGAAAATAGCAAGTATTGGCAAAGATGTAGAGAAATTGGACTCCTCATACGCAGCTGTATGTAATGTAAAATGGTACAGCCACCATTCTGGAAAACAGTCTGTCAGGTAAACATACAGTTACCATAAAAACAGTCAAACACAGAGTTACCATACAACCTAGCAATTCTACTTTAAGGTATATATTCAAGAGAAGTGAAAACATATATCCACACATAAACTTGGATCTATAATATTTATCTATAGATATATATAAATATCTATAAATATTTATGAAAAACTGAAAGTGAAGTAGCCCAGTCATGTCTGACTCTTTGTAACCCCATGGACTATAGTCTACCATGCTCTTCCGTCCATGGGATTTTCCAAGGAAGAGTACTGTAGTGGGTTGCCATTTCCTTCTCCACAGGATCTTCCCGACCCAGGGGTCAAACCCGGGCCTCCTACATTGTAGGCAGACGCTTTACCATCTGAGCCACCAGGGAAGCCTATAAATATTTATAGCAGCATTCAAAAAATGAAAAAACCACACCAAATGCCCACAAACTGATGAATGGATAAGTAAAGTGTGTTATATTCATACAGTGTAACAATTGACAATAACAAGGAACGAAATGTTGGTACATATTACAATATGGATGACTCTTGAAATGTTATGCTAAGGGGAAGAAATCAGTTGCAAAAGATCACATATTATAAGATTCTATTTATATGAAATGTCCAGAATAGGCAAATCTGGGTTGGTGAGTTTGTAGGCAAATGGGGAATTATTGCTAATGGGCTTTCAAATTGTGGTGCTGGAGAAGACTCTTGAGACCTAATTGGACAGCAAGGGGATGAAACCAGTCAATCCTAAAGGAAATCAACCCTGGATATTCATTGGAAGAACTGATGCTGAAGCTGAAGCTCCAATACTTTGATTACCTGATTCGAAGAACTGACTCATTGGAAAAGACCCTGATGATGGGAAAGATTGAGGGCAAAAGCAGGGGGTGGCAGAGGATCAGATGGTTAGATAACAGCACCAATTCAATGGACATGAATATGAACAAACTCCAGGAGATAGTGAAGGACAGGGAAGCCTGGTGTGCTGTAGTCTGTGGGGTCGCAAAGAGTTGGACATGACTTAGTGACTGAACAACAACAACACAATGTTTAAAGGTGATAAAATTATTCTAAAATGGACTGTGATGATGGCTGTATAATATACCAAGAACCACTGAATTATACACTTTAAATGGTTGAATTGTATGGAATTATATCTCAGTAAAACTGGTATATAAAAAATAATAACTAAAATTATAACCCTACATTGTTGTAGAGTTATATAATGGTATATATAAGTTATATAATGATAACTCTACATTGTTGTTGTCTGATAGTAAGCAGAGTCACACCAGGACTCTGATAAATGGAAATATGTCATTGACAGTGAGGGAATAAGCAAATCTCCAGAAATGCCACATTTATATTTCAATTTCTGAAGTGTTTGTATTAACAAGCTTATATACAAATTTAACCTAGATTAGGCTAACCATCTTTTCCGATTTGAGAGCTCTTTTCACATAACTCATCAACAATAACATATCAAATAAACCTAATTTTTTTTCTAGCATGTCTCTTTTTATAAGGTGAAGGAACAAATCTTTGTGATTTTCAAGGAGCCCTCTGGAAAATCTCAAAGACAGTTTTAATTATTTGTGGTTCTCAAGAAGCTTGAGGACCCCAGAGAGGGTTGGAGACCACATAGGCCCAGCTCCTTTGGGAAAGAATTACTCTTTTTCTCTCCAAATGGAAGTATGTACATAGCTGTATTTCTTTGAAGCTATGACTCCTAAGTATAGTGTAAACCATATAGCAGTTATAACTTTTACTCAAAGCAGCTAACTTCTATTTCACAGAAAAAAAATTGGGGAGTGAATAATTGTCTGTCACTCACCAGCATTCTATAGTACATTTGCAGAGGCCATGAACACACCTAATGCAGCTTTCTAGAACCACACACATCATTTATGTTTGCTTCTCAAAGTGGCAGAAATGAGCACATTCATTACCAATGCAAAGAAAGATTCATAAAAATAAGAAGGAAATGGATATTAACTTGAAATTATGATTAATAATTAGTGTTTCAATATTTTATCTTACTGTCTTAAGATACTTACTGCTATAGTAATTATCTAATGAAAGTCCAGTAATTAACTCAAGTTACTGTCGGTCCAAGGTTTTAAGTTACCTACAGTTCTTAGAAATTATCTTTAAGCTGACATATGACAAAACATAATTATCGTTGACATAAATTTATTGGAATAATAATTTAATCTGGGTAAAATCAAATTTATGTTTTCATAATGTTAAACATTAAGTAGAAGTAAGTTTATTTAATCAGTGAATCTATTTAAGATTAGGTAGTACATATTCAAGTAAACATCTATACTTATGTATTTTACTTAATATTGACAAATCATAGATGATATATAACTTTCAAAAAATAAAACCAGTAATATTAAACTTGTCTCATTAAATTATTTGAAAGTGAAATCTTAAAACACTTCTGAGCTGAATACTTTTTAAATCTGCCACACTGAAAGTAAGAGAACTTCAATTTCCCTATTTTCTGAGAATTTTGCATCCTAAATCACTTCAGTGGTGTGTGACTCTTTGCAACCCTATGGACCATAACCCGTCAGGCTCGTCACATAAGAGGTAAAAGTCTTTCTAAATTATAGCAACATACAGATATACAAAGAGAAAGGGAGAAAGCTTATAGCATCCTTTCTAAAATTTTAGCCATGGGTCAAGAGTAAACACAGAAGTATAAAATTCATGAATGGACACAAAATTCTTAATTGATTAGGTCTCAAAACAGGCAAACAAGAAAAGACTCACATGCCAGATTCTCTGCTTTCTCTCAGCCAGCTGTGTTCTCTATTACTATTACTTCATTTACAGAGATCATCAATGATCAGGTCATAAAATCAAATTGCTAACAACTACTGGGAAGGAACGTATTGACCCCCAAAAATCCAAACACAAATGTAAAACTGGTAGAGAGGCAACTTAAAATTAGAAAAGCAGAGAGGAAGCAAAGTTTTATTGCCATTTTGGGTTTACCTTTGGAAGCCAAGAGAAGACTACCTTGGGCGTAAGCTGCCCATGGAGTGCACTTCTCTCCTTATGAAGTTTTCCTGGCTCTGGTGCCTGAATCCATCGAGCATCTCAGTGGAACCTCCAAAACTGTTAAAAGATAATTTTTTCTGGAAAAGGTAAAATCATGACTCTCATATGGATTTTAAAGCAAGCATGTGTTGAAGATTTTATTTTACTCGTTCAATGAGAGAATCAGGTAGTTGGTGTAACAGGCTTAAAGGAGAAGTCAAAAGGCAGTGATTTCTATGAAGCAGACAGGAATGAGAGGAGGGCATGGCAGCCCACTGCAGTATTCTTGCCTAGAGAACCCCATGGACAGAGGAGCCTGGTGGGCTACCAACCACAGGGGTCATAAAGAGCTGGACACGACTGAAGCACGGCACAAAAAGGAATGGAGGGAAGTCAACTGAGACTCTTCCAGACCAGACAGAATGTGCACGTGCTTCAACTTATAAAAGTTGTAAAACGGTGCAAAGATTATGAAAGGCTAAAGTCTAATGCATAGTTTCCCACTGAAACACAAATTTATTTTTTCTGTAGTCTGTTCTCCTAGATGTCTTTATATAGCATCTGTTCATGTTTCCTGTAGATCCCATAAATGTTTAACTGCTCTTCATATAAAACCTGGCTCTCCTATGATGAGCAGTTGAGAAAAGATTCCTACTTCTGTGGTAAATGCAAAGCAGTTTTTAAAAATTTATTTTATATTGAGGTATAGTTGATTTACAATGTTGTATTAGTTTCAGGTGTACAACAAAGTGGTTTAGTTGTACATATACAAATATGTGGAGCTTCCCCGGTGGCTCAGATGGTAAAGAATCTGCTTGCAATGCAGGAGACCCAGGTTTGATCCCTGGGTCAGGAAGATCCCCTGGACAAGGGAATGGCTACCCACACCAGTAGTCTTGCCTGGAGAATTCCATGGATAGAGAAGTCTAGCAGGCTACAGTCCATGAGGCCGCAAAGAGTTGGACATGACTAAACAACTAACACTTCATACTTCATACACATATATATATATTCTTTTTCAGATTCTTTTCCCATGTAGGTTATCCTTTCACAGAGACCATGCTAATCTCTGTATCATTCCGATTTTAGCATATGTGCTGCTGAAACAAGCATGCAAACTGACTTTGTTAACACTTCCCCCTGCTTATAGGATATAAAAGATTGCTTTAACTATAATTTTTCCACTTCTCTATTAGTTGTTTGTGTATCATTTATAGATGGTATGCTAAAGAAAAGAGATTGTTCATTGTTAGGAACAATTGTATTTATAGGCTGAAGTGGAGGGACCCACAAAGTTCATTTAATTAACTGATTGATTGATTGAATAATTACTTATGGATTGTTCTCCATTGCTAGGCTTCATGCTTTTAAAAAATGCAGTTTCAACTTTCAAGAATTTAATATTTATCAGGGTCAATAGACAAGGAAATAGTCACCTCTTGGTAGCACAGCCTGGGAGTAAGTCACCTGAGACACCTGAGTTCAGTCCTCAAAGTTAGCAAGGTCAGGGTTGTTAACAGGTTTCAAGCACAGTGAATAACAAGTGCATGTGTTGGAAGGCCAGAATGCACATAGCACTATGGAAATTATGATTCCGTCTGTGTACCTGGAGCATAGAATGTGAGAAGAAGACATAGCAAGAGATGAGATTGGGAGGAAAGCAGGGTCAGCCATGGGATGAGCCGATTGTGACAAGCTAAAGAGCCGGCTGTCTGCTGCAGGTAAAACATTTTAAGCTAGAGAGTTCCAAGATCAAATTTGCATTTTAGAAAGATCTCTCAAGCAGCAGGGTGAGGAAAGGACTGTTAACTCTAATGTTTTTCAGTGTATATTCTATTACTAATTTAGTACAGATTTTTTAAACAAATTTTCACGTCCCCCCCACCCACCCCCTGCAATCTTTGTTTACAGTGTTTGGTCTGTAGCCACAGCTTTGCTGCATTTTCAGTATGAGGCTGTGACATCGTGATAGAGAATAAATGAAAAGAAATGAAGGGGATAAAAGGATATAAAGCATGAGTCAGCAAACTGTGGCTTGCAGGCCAAAGTTCGTTGCCTGTTATTGTAAATAACACTGTATTGGAGCACAGCCAAGCCCGTTTGCTTCTGGAGAGTCCTCTGGCTGCTTTTGTGTCCCTAGAGAACAAAGCTGAGTACTTGTGAGGGGCTGTCTGGAATGCAAAGGTGAGCACATTTACTTCAGAGAAAAAGTTCGACAACCTTTGATGTGAAGAGTTAAAAGTCTGTATGTTAACTTGTTTAGTTGATTTGATCATATTTCCTGGACTCAAAGGATTTATGCAAATGTGTATGGCCAGTCTCATGAAAAAATGTAAACCTTGAAAACTTTGCTGGTAATAATATGTATGAAGATGACTAAATTAATTTCATGTAGAAGATCATCTACATGATTTTAATTCTTCTCAACATCTTCCAAGAAGGAGTAGAATGATCTGGTTTATGTGCTGTGGAGCCTGACTTATTTTGGTTAAAGGAAAGATACTCGATTACAGATACATTTTTAAATATTCTGCATACTTTTAGGATTTTGAATTTGAAAATCTCCAGGACAATAAGTACAAGTTTGAGAATGGAGAATAAATAGTTACAACGTTTCCTCGATTTCTGGTGTCCTGTCTCTGGTTTTAGCGCAATGCCTTATTTGCTGAATTTGAAAATCTCCAGGACATTAAGTACAAATTTGAGAATGGAGAATAAATAGTTACAATGTTTCCTGGATTTCTACTGTCCTGTCTCTGGCTTTAGCACAATGTGGGAGAAATACACACAAGTATTTTGTCATTAACAAATTGTAGCCACTCCTTAGAGTCCCTATTCTAAACAAGAACCACTTGACTTGGACTGCACCAAATAGGTACCTTACAGAGAGTACGGGACTCAAAAAGGTCAGACACAAACACTTCACAGCTAGTGTCCCACAAGCTGCCTGCTCAGCCATCCTTAGAACACCTTGAATATTTGAAAATTTGGAAAAGAAGCAAAAATCCGTTTTATGGTGAAATGTTCTAGTGTCTCAGTGCCCACCTCAGGAATCTGACTGAGACACATGCATCAGTAGCAGTTATTTAATAAGAAATTGCATTGACGGGTTTAAGGCCAGAGAACAGTGATGTTTAAAAAAAAAAAAAAGTGTATTTCAGTCCTTGATTGAAATTATCCAACATTTTGAGAAAAGTCAATTTGCATAACAGTTGGTGTTTCACCTCCTGGTGTTAAACCCATCTTCCCTACGCTGTCTTTTTGGATCTGTTAATCAAGTTTCCTGTCTTCACTAGACAGCAGCCTAATTGCTTCTGTCCTGCAGAAACCCCTTACCGAGAAAGAGATTTAATTTGTAGCTTAATCCAATATTTTTATGCAGTATGGTAAAAACACTCACTTGTTACAGTATTTTGTCAGCTTCATCATTAGTCTCCTAATAGAATCCCCTCCTTTGATCTTAATCTGACTTCTTTTTTTCCTACTACCTCTGCCTCAACTTTTGGTTTTATTCTTTGACCCAGAATATCCTTTCCTGCCAGAGAAAAATCATCATCATCACTGTAAGAAATATAGATTGCTGGCCCATGGGGTACATTTCATTGTACCTGGTGCTGTGGGATTTTACCAGGTTTCATTAGCCTCCTTCCCAGATGTGGAAGAAAAAAATATAAAACAAGAACAACAAAAAACAAAAATACACACACAGACACAAAACCTTTACTTTGTGTCATTCCTTGTATTTGTAGAAAATGAAAAACAGTATTCCAAAGTGTGAAGTAGGCACTAATACGGATCTCAAAACTATGTGACTTAATTAGAAATGTATTCAAGCCTGTAAGCATATTAGGACTGAACTTTCACCCTGTTTGGTTTTCTGTTTCTGGCCAGCATGACTTTTTCTTCCATCTACCCTTTTCCTTTTTGCCCCCATCTGGCCTTCTGACAGACGCAGAATGAGTATTAGCTATGTACTATTATTTGACATCCTTCTTTTTATAAAATTGAATTTCTCTTGATAAATGTCAGAAGGGCACACACATTCTTCAGTAAAATGAGCTAAGCCTAGAACAGATTTGTCATTGCCATCTCCCTAGTCATCTCTTTTGCTTCTGACAAATACAGTATGTCCTGAGCTTGTCTGTCCTTGGTGACCTTAAAGAAATGGAAAAGTGATCCCATCCTTTCTGATTTCAGCACCATGAATTGTCGCAGATGGCAAGTTAGAAATGATTAAAATGTTTACATATTCCTCCTTTGTTTGCTGTCCTCTCCAGGCAAATGTATAGAAGGATGGCAGAACAAAGCAATGGGACAGGCTTTACAGTAAATAAGACTAGCTTGCATTTTGATTTGAAAATTTTTAATATTGTAAAGATTCTATTAGTTTTTATTTTCCAAATCCTTTTAGCATCCCAACAGAGGGATCAATTTTAAAAATAGCTGACTCTTCATCATTGAATTCCCCTCTCTATGAATCATATTTAAAGAAAACAGGAAATTCGCATAATCTTTATTCCAGTGGAGAGGGGGAAGAATATCTTTTTCCTTTACCTTTCTAAGTTCTCTGTTGGGATCCCTGTAACACAAGGAAGATTAGCAAGAGAAAAACATGGCAATCTATTAAATGTAAGTTTTATGTGACACAAGAGACTTCATAAAGTAACTCAAAGAATGGTTAAACCTGTTTTTATGCTAGATTTGATGAAGAGTGGAAAGTTCTGGAAAGACACTACGGCATAGAGTATGAATGAACTGTATAGTCAGAGGGACCATGGGGGTGGGATAGGGACTGTGCACTTGGATTCTTCTCTGTGGCCCTCTGTCTTTAGAGATTAGGATATTCCTTTCCTCCAGGTATAGGGAGGGCACTTCTCATTGAATGTTTTATGACCTGCTTCAGGGGAAGTGCTTCCCTGGTAGCTCAGACAGTAAAGCGTTTGCCTACAATGTGGGAGACCTGGGTTCGATCCCTGGGTCAGGAAGATCCCCTGGAGAAGGAAATGGCAACCAACTCCAGTATTCATGCCTGGAAAATCCCATGGACCGAGGAGACTGCTAGGCTACAGCCCGTGGGGTCGCAAAGAGTCGGACACGACTGAGCCACTTCACTTCACTTCAGGGGAAGTAAAAAAGTCCTTCCTTTACATGGCTTTTTAAAAATTTCAACAGCTAAAAATATCTAATATGCTAAGTTGCAATATTTGGGAGGTACCCTGCGTAGTGTCAACTATAGAAAAGTGTACAACGTATGAGTTGTGAGTTAAGTTTTATTCGGGATCTTACTGAGGACTGTAGTCTGCACACTTAGTTCACACTATAGTTTTCTATGGTAACAGCTCCCTTCCAGGAACAAGTCTTCTATCTATATTCTTTTAGGCATCCAGGAGAAGGCCAGTTTCTTTCTGAGTCTCTTGGGCATTGTTTTCAGCTGGAAATAATCTGCATGCCAACAAGACATTTTGGGGTGGCAATTTTTGCTCCCCTGAACCTGTCTTGAATCTTCTCATAAGAGAATGATCATTCTTTCTCTAAGAACATGATATTATTGTTAGTTATTCCAATGTCAAAACTGCCCTGAAGAGCAGAAATAGGAGATAAAATCAGTATATGCCTGTAATGATATATTATCCTATTTTCAGGTAGTTGGTCTTAGAAATAATAAGTCCTTCTTTTTCAGATCTGGCTGAAGGCCTATTGTTGTCACATTACTTTTCTTTGAATTTCAAGTTAGAAGGAATTTCAGTGTGTGAACTATCAGGAAACAAGGGGTATTGCTACCATCAAGCCAGCACATTACAGTCACCCTGATCATGTACCCTGAGGGAACTCGGGATGGAGACTGGACTTGTACCTCTATCTATCAGTCAGTCACTGCAGTCACCTCTGATGATATACCCTAAAGAGACTCAGGATGAAGTCTGTCTTCAACCTGAGCATAGGATACTGACCCCAGATAGCTGAGGTACATTTCAAAGGGTTGATTTCACCAAGGTCAGACTTTTGCATCTTCCCAAACACAGTAAAGGACTCAATTCCTTAACTCAAGATATCTGGTATTCTTTAATTAACAGCAATCTTTTGATGTTTCCTGCAATGCAGGAGACCTGAATTCAATCCCTAGGTGGGGAAGATCCCCTGGAGAAGGAAATGGCAACCCACTCTAGTATTCTTGCCTGGAAAACCCCATGGACAGAGAAGCCTGGTTCATGAAGTCACAAAGAGTCAGACACGACTGAGCGACTTCACTTTCTTTCTTTCCTTCTTTTGATGTTTCAACTACCTGGTCTTTGTTGCAAAACCTTCTGTATGTCCTGGTTTCTGTCCCTTCAGAACAGTCCCTTAGAGTTATCTGAGATACTGTGTCCTAGGCTTAAGTCCTCAGTTTTGTCCATGGAATAAAACATACCTCTCAACGTTAAGGTTGTGAACTTTTTTTCAGTTGACAAATGTTAGCTATGTGAGAACGATTTCAACTAGACATTATAGACGAGTCATCAATGATCATTCAAAGATCATTGAGTGAAATGAAACATTCATCAATTTTATTTCTTCTGTGGATGAGGTGTTAAGCATGGAATGGGTGGGAAACGAAACAGACCAGGTTCTTGCCTTCATGGGACTTGTTAGCAGACAAGTAAGTTAAACTACAGATTATAATATCATCATGAAGGAAATAGGAAGATATGAAAACCTAAAATAAAATAAGGAAGGCCTACTTTGGGTTGCAGTATGGAATGTGAGAAGGTTTTATTTTACATAATAATTTAATACCATATTTGTGGATATTGATCACGTACTGAGTGCCTACTAATCATCACAACAATTTTAATGCAGAGGGTCTTATTGTTATTCCAGATTACAATGAGGAAACTGAGGCACAGAGAGGTTTAGTAATCTGCCCAAGGTCACAAAGATAATATGTGAGAGCCAAAATTTATCCTAGGTGATCTAGCTCCAGAGCCTGGCCCTTAACTTCTGTTGTTACTGCAATAGATGCTACAATTATTACACAAATTACTTAAGTGCTGAATTCTGTGTTAGGTAATTGAGATACAAATATGGATCATTGCTCTCAAGAAACTCACAATTTAGAGGGGGAGACAGAATGATAATTACAATGCATTGGGATAAATACAATACTAGAAATATAAACGAATTACATTATGAACACTGAGGATGCAACAACACTATGGTGTTGTTTTCTTATTAAAAAAAATAACAACTAATAGAGATAGCAATCCAAGGTGAAGTTTAGAAAGGGATGCTAAATTTGCTACTAAGGCAAATAGGAAATTAAAGCTCTGCTAATGACTGCTTCCAAACTCGTGGAAATTTGTTGGTTCTTATAAGCCAAATTCATTAACCCTCAACGATGCTAGCTTTCTCCCCACCCCACCACACAGAAATAGAACTTGGAAATGGGAGGGAAACAACTGTGTTGAAGTGGGCAATTAAGCTCTTTAATTATGGTCTAAGTTGTACACTATTTTTTGATGAAATTTACTTTTCTTTCCCCAGAAGTCTCATTATCATTCACTCTTCAAGCCTAAGTCCATAATCCCAAACCCTGCCATATTCTCATCCCCTTGTTAATATTTCCCAGATGTCTTGTAGGCAACATGTCAATCCACGGTAGTGATGTCTTCCCAGACTCCTATGGTTCAAAGTGCCTCCCTCTCCTTCACATGGATATTAGTTTCCCGAGCTGCTGGGAAAATTTGCCACAAAGTCGCTTTGAAAGCAGAAACTGATTTTCCCAGAGTTTAAGAGGTCAGAAATTAAAAATCAAAATAGCAAACCCATACTCCTTCCAAATGTTCTAGGGGAGGATTTTATTTTGCCTCTTGTCTCTTCTGATGGCCCCTGGTGTTCTTTGATTTTGGGGAGCATAACTCCAATCTCTGCCTTCATCTTCACATGGCCTTTTCCACTTTCTGTCCACATCTTATGACCACCATTCTCTCCTTTTACCAAACTCTACTCAGGCTCCTCTAAGCCCTCTTTTTGATGAGGCCTTAGACTTTGTCTATTAAAACTGCAGAGTCAGCAAATGATTTTGTACATCTTCCCTTCACATCTGGGCTTCCCTGATGGCTCAGCTGGTAAAGAATCCATCTGAAATGCAGGAGACCCTGGTGCGATTCCTGGGTTGGGAAAATCTGCTGGAAAAGGGATAGGCTACCCACTCCAGTACTCTTGGGTTTCGCTTGTGGCTCAGCTGGTAAAGAATCTGCCTGCAATGTGGGAGACCTGGGTTCGGTCCCTGGGTTGGGAAGATCCCACGGAGAAGGGAAAGTAAGCACTCCAGTGTTCTGGCCTGGAGAATTCCATGGACTGTATAGTCCATGGGGGCACAAAGAATTGGACACGACTGAGTGACTTTCACTTTCACTTTTCCATCTACACACAAAGACTTGAACAAACACTAGTGTGGTTTCTAACAGTTCAATGTCGAATTCCTAGGATGACCTTCTTAAACTCAAGGCTGTCCAAAGAATTTCTTGTTTGCATTAGCTCAGTTCAGTTCAGTTCAGTCGCTCAGTCGTGTAGGACTCTTTGCGACCTCATGAACCGCAGCACACCCGGCCCCCCTGTCCATCACCAACTCCCAGAGTTTACCCAAACTCATGTCCATTGAGTTAGTGATGCCATCCAACCATCTCATCCTCTGTTGTCCCCTTCTCTTCCTGCCCTCGATCTTTCCCAGCATCAGGGTCTTTTCAAATGAGTCAGTTCTTCACATCACATGGCCAAAGTATTGGAGTTTCAGCTTTAGCATCAGTCCTTCCAATGAACACCCAGGACTGATCTCCTTTAGGATGGACTGGTTGGATCTCCTTGCAGTCCAAGGGACTCTCAAAAGTCTTTTCCAAACCACAGTTCAAAAGCATCAATTCTTCTGTGCTCAGCCTTCCTTATAGTCCAAATCTCACAACCAAACATGACTACTGAAAAAACCATAGCCTTGACTAGACAGACCTTTGTTGACAAAGTAATGTCTCTGCTTTTTAATGTGCTGTCTAGGTTGGTCATAACTTTCCTTCCAAGGAGTAAGCGTCTTTTAATTTCAGGGCTGCAATCACCATCTGCAGTGAGTTTGGAGCCCCCAAAATAAAGTCTGCCACTGTTTCCACTGTTTCCCTAACTATTTGCCATGAAGTGATGGGACCAGATGTCATGATCATGCTTTTTTGAATGTTGAGCTTTAAACCAACTTTTTCACTCTCCTCTTTCACTTTCATCAAGAGGCTCTTTAGTTCATCTTCACTTTCTGCCATAAGGGTGGTGTCATCTGCACATCTGAGTTTATTGATATTTCTCCTGGCAGTCTTGATTCCAGCTTGTGCTTCTTCCAGCCCAGCGTTTCTCATGATGTACTCTGCATATAAGTTAAATAAGCAGGGTGACAATATACAGCCTTGACGTACTCCTCTTCCTATTTGGAACCAGTCTGTTCTTCCATGTCCAGTTATAACTGTTGCTCTCTGACCTGCATACAGGTTTCTCAAGAGGCAGGTCAGGTGGTCTGGTATTCCCATCTCTTTCAGAATTTTCCACAGTTTATTGTGATCCACACAGTCAAAGGCTTGGGCATAGTCAATAAAGCAGAAGTAGTTGTTTTTCTGGTATTCTCTTGCTTTTTCAATGATCCAGTGGATATTGGCAATTTGATCTCTGGCTCCTCTGCCTTTTCTAAAACCAGCTTGAACATCTACAAGTTCTCGGTTCACGTATTGCTGAAGCCTGGCTTGGAGAATTTTGAGCATTACTTAACTAGCATGTGAGATGCGTGCAATTGTGTCATAGTTTCAGCATTCTTTGGGATTGCCTTTCTTTGGGATTGGAATGAAAACTCACCTTTTCCAGTCCTGTGGCCACTGCTGAGTTTTCCAACTTTGCTGGCATATTGAGTGCAGTACTTTCACAGCATCATCTTTTAGGATTTAAAATAGCTCAACTGGAATTCCATCAACTCCACTAGCTTTGTTCGTAGTGATGCTTCCTAAGGCCCACTTAACTTCACATTCTAGGATGTCTGGCTCTAGGTGATATCCTGTTTGCTTCAGCCAGCACCTACTGATAGGCTTATCTCCCAGTCTCTGTGTGAGGGTAGAAGACTAACTCTGATAAGTGACAGTTAACAAACCCAGAGAAAGATAGAGGAAAACAATAGAATGGGAAAGACTAGAGATCTCTTCAAGAAAAATAGAGATACTAAGTGAATATTTCATGCAAAGATGGACACTATAAATGACAGAAATGGTATGGACCTAACAGAAGCAGAAGATATTAGGAAGAGGTGGCAAGGATACACAGAAGAACTATACAAAAAAGATCTTAATGGCCCAGATAACCTCAGTGTTGTGATGACTCATCTAGAGCCAGATATCCTGGAATGTGAAGTTAAGTGGGCCTTAAGAAGCATCACTGCAAACAAAGCTAGTGGTGGTGATAGAATTCCAGCTGAGCTATTTCAAATCCTAAAAGATGATGCTGTGAAAGTGCTGCATTCATTATGCTAGCAAATTTGGAAAACTCAGCAGTGGCCACAGGACTGGAAAAGGTCAGTTTTCATTCCAGTTCCAAAGAAAGGCAATGCCAAAGAATGTTCAAACTACTGCACAATTGCACTCATCTCACACACTAGCAAAGTAATGCTCAAAATTCTCTAAGCTAGGGTTCAACAGTATGTGAACTGAGAACTTCCAGATGTTCAAGCTGGATTTAGAAGAGGCAGGGGAACCAGAGATCAAATTGCCAACATCTGTTGCATCAAAGAAAAGGCAAGAGAGTTCCAGAAAAACAACTACTTCTGCTTCATTGACTATGCTAAAGCCTTTGACTGTATGGATCACAACGAACTGGAAAATTCTTCAAGAGTTGGGAATACCAGACCACCTGACCTGCCTCCTGAGAAATCTCTATGTAGGTCAAGAAGCAACTGTTAGAACTGGGCATGGGAACTGGGAACAATGGACTCATTCAAAGTTGGAAGAGGAGTATGTCAAGGCTGTATACTGTCACCCTGCTTATTTAACATTTGTGCAGAGTATATATCATGCGAAATGCCACACTGAATGAATCACAAACTGGAATCAAGCTTGCAGGGAGACATACCAGTAGCATCAGATATGCAGATGACACCATCCTTATGACAGAAAGTGAAGAGGAAGTAAAGAGCCTTTTGATGAAAGTGAGAAGAGAGTGAAAAAGCTGGCTTAAAACTCAAGATTCATAAAATGAGGATCATGGCATCTGGTCCTGTAGTTAGTTAAATCGCTCAGTCGTGTCCAGCTCTTTGCGACCCTGTGGACTGTAGCCCACCAGGATCTTCCATCCATGGGATTCTCCAGGCAAGAATTCTGGAGTGGTTTGCCATTTCCTTCTCCAGGGGATCTTTCTGATCCAGGGATCCAATCCAGGTCTCCCGCATTGCAGGCAGACGCTTTAACCTTGGAGCCACCAGGGAAGCCCAAAACTTCATGGCAAATGATGGGGAAACAATGTAAACAGTCAAATACTTTTTTTTTTTGGGGGGGGGGCTCCAAAATCACTGCAGATGGTGACTGCAGCCATGACATTAAAAGATGCTTGCTCCTTGTAAGAAAAGCTATGAACAACCTAGACAGCATATTAAAAAGCAGAGACATCACTTTGCCAACAAAGGTCTATCTAGTCAAAGCTATGGTTTTTCCAGTACTCATGTATGGATGTGAGAGTTGAACTATAAAGAAAGCTGAGCACCGAAGAATTGATGCTTTTGAACATCAATTGGAGAAGACTCTTGAGAATCCCTTGGACTGCAAGGAGATTCAGCCAGTCAATCCTGAAGAATATCAATCCTGAATATTCATTGGAAGGACTGTTGCTGAAGCTGAAGCTCCAATACTTTGGTCTCCTTATTTGAAGAGCTGACTCATTAGGAAAGACACTAATGCTGGCAAAGACTGAAGGCAGGAGAAGGGGGTGACAGAGGCTGAGATGGTTGATGGCATCACTCACTCATTTCTCGGTAGACAATTATAACATCCTCATTAGCCTCCCAGCCCCCCTGCCTCATTCCAGTCTCATCTGTTCCCTGTGGGTCCGCCAGGTAATTGTTTGCAACACAGATCGTGCCCTCTGCTCAGAAACGTTCCTCAGCTCCCAATTATTTAGAGAATAAAGTCTAAAATTGTCAGCATTAATGATCTGGCCTTAATCTATTGTTTTCTAGTCTCATTTACTTGCATATCTCTCATTTGCTCTACCCTTGGCACCACCAGATGACTTTCTTAGTGCGTGCGTGCCTGCGTGATAAGTCGCTTCAGTCTTGTCTGACTCTGCAACTCTATGGACTGTAGCCCTCTGTAGCTATGCTCCTCTGTCCATGGGATTCTCCAGACAAGAATACAGGAGTGGGTTGCCATGCCCTCCTCCAGGGGATCTTCCAGACCCAGGAATAGAACCTGTGTCTGTTAGGTCTCCTGCATTGGCAGGTGGGCTCTTTACCACTAGAGTCACCTGTGTATTTTCATATCTCAGCCTCTTTCTTCCATCTGGAATAATTGGGGGAACTCCTGTTGATCCCTCAGAATCCAGCCCAAATGTGTCCTCCTCCATGAAGGCCTCTGTAGTCATCCAGTAGGATTTTAATCCTTGAACCCACATAGGATGTCATGTGCTATTTCAGGAAGCCTCTAGCTTTAAAATGTGTGACTTTCAGATAACTTGCACTTCCATCTACCGCGCATTTACACAGCTAACTCCTCTTTCCCATGCTGAGTGTAGACTTTCATCCTTCAATGATAAACATTTCACACCATCACAAGGGCCTTCTACCTGACAGCCAAATATTTGATCTTGACAGCTTCATCATCTCGATCCCTTTGCAATCCCCATGCAATTATTTGAATATCCTATCGCATTCACTCAATATTTTATAAACATGAAAGTGATACTACTAATGAAAATATAATTGGCACCAACATTAAAGTCATGAAATGGGCTCAGATTTGCTGTATCTTTGGCTTTAATCAGATACTCATTGCACTTAAATTGGTCCACCATGTTTAATTGTGAAGAAATGGTACAAAAATAGAGAATATGTAGAAAATGAGAGAGTATATTGTTGCAGGTTATGACTTGAAGTCCAGGTCTAGTAATGGGAAAAGGAGACATGTTTTAAATGATGGATTAAATGAACTGCAAAATATAGTGCAATTATCCAAAGGCATAGATAATATCACAGGTCCTACAGCTGTTTATTGGAATACAGCTTAGTAGAAATACTATTATCAAGAAAAAAAAAGGAGAATTGGTGCTTTATTTTTTTAAAAGTAAAAATGTTTAAAAGTTACAGACCACAAAGCCAGCATCACATTTTCTGCAAAATCTCCATTAGCAAGTCCTTCTCCCCAAAATGGAAATAACTTTTTAAAAGGAATTCTAAAAGTCATCTAAAGGAGATAGAGAACTCTCAATTGAAGAAATAAATTACTTTGGAAAGTTACTTTTATTGTCTCTATTTAACATTTAATCTATGTTTTTAATTTTAAAAAAATGTTAAAAATCATCATGTACACATGCTAGAACACTTAGGGATAAAATAAACTGCACATTTGTATCATAATTACAGCTTGCATCACATATTGAGCCCCGCATAAACAGAATCCCCCACATGGCTGGTACATCTGTAGCTCAACTTCTGTAGACACAGTACAAGGGAGGTGTTAATTAACTGGACTTCAAGAGAACAGAGAATCCTGATCAAATAAGTTTAGGAAGGCCATTTACTAAGTCCCCATCTAGGAGATTCAAAAATGCACATTAGCATATTAAAGAAGTCCCATGTTTAAAATAAATCCATTTAACTTTGCCTAATTATTTATTTGTAAAAGAAAGATTTTTTACCCCCTGAACACACCTATTAACAAGCCTTTCCCAACAAAGAACACAAAACTGTATAAAAAATTGAACAGCTTTCCTCTAATCTCAATTTAAGAAAACTCAGTGATGGATTTCATGGAAAGAAAGATGTCTTATTTTGAATTTTCTGCTGTGCCTAGCACAGTGTTTAGTACAAAAGCTCTCAACAAATGCTTAACAATTATTTAACTTAATGAGAAGAAAAAAAGGAAGACAATTTGGAGTGTCTAGAGCTTTGAGAGAGCTTTGAAACCTACTTGACTTCCAACCAGTGATCTTTGGTGTGTGTGCACTAATATATATATTGAAAATTTACCATTCTAACCTTTTAAACATGTACAATTCAGGCGAATTAAGTACATTCATATCATTGTGTGTGTTTCTCTCTAAAACCTTTTCATCATGCCCAAGAGAAACTCTGTGCCTATTGCAGGGGAGGAAAAAAGTTTTCCTCTACCCTCTTAGGGTCCCTGGATGGGTCTGAAAATTAAACTGACAAAGACAGATTAATAGGAGAAGAACATACAAATTGAGTTTATGCAAGTTTTATGTGACTTGGGAGCCTTCATAAGGAAATGAAGACCCAAAGAAATGGTTAATCCTGAGTGTTCTCACACCAAATTTGGGGAAGAGGGAAAAGCTGTGGGAAGATGTCAGAGGACAAAGGTGAGCCAAGTATGGTAAACTGGGGGAATCTAGCAAGGCCAGTTAGTTCAGATTCTTCTCAATGCCCTCCTCCTTAGAGATAAGGAGACTCTCTCCAGATATAGGAATGGTACCTCTCACATAGGGCTCTTTTTTTTTTTTTTCTTCTGATTTTTTTTTTAAAAATTTATTTATTTTTTCAGTGGGTTTTGTCATACATTGATATGAATCAGCCATAGATTTACATGTATTCCCCATCCCGATCCCCCCTCCCACCTCCCTGTCCACCCGATTCCTCTGGGTCTTCCCAGTGCACCAGGCCCGAGCACTTGTCTCATGCATCCCACCTGGGCTGGTGACCTGTTTCACCATAGATAATATACATGCTGTTCTTTCACAACATCCCACCCTCACCTTCTCCCACAGAGTTCAAAAGTCTGTTCTGTACTTCTGTGTCTCTTTTTCTGTTTTGCATATAGGGTTGTCGTTACCATCTTTCTAAATTCCATATATATCACATAGGGCTCTTAAAACTTGCTTCAGGGGAAAGTCAGAAAGTCCTTATTGCACATGTCATCCTCAGATTCCTTCAGCTTGAAAGGAATATTCATATTCAATATGGCAAGTTGCCATATTTTGGAGTAGTGAGTCCTGAACCCCATCATTATTAGGCAATAACCCAATTCTGCACACTCTTCAGTTTCTGGAAACCTCTATTCTTTCTCTTTCTAGACATTTGCCAATTCTAGATACTTCATGTAAATGGAATCTTACAATACTTCACTTATTCTACTTAGCATAATGCTTCAAAAGTTCATCCACATTACATCATGTATCAGAATTTTATTACTTTTTAAGGCTGAATGATATTTCATTGTACTGAAAGGGTTCAAGATGAGCCTTCCCAAAATGGATCACTTTGGTATGTGGGTTATTTTGAGCTGAAGATAATTAAAGCCCAAAAAACCTAGGAAGCAATTTTTTTAACCTTCCTATTAAATATCTGTAAGAAATTAGGGGCCCTGGCTCAGAGAGAGCACTATCACCAAAGATAACTTTTATTTGAATGACCTATCTGTATGGCAGGGCAAACATCCGATCACCGAACATCCACTCTTCTTACTATCCTGTGAATCACTTTCCTCCGCTTTGAAGACTCAGGACCCTATCCCATTCCTTAGCTCAGGATGGCATATAAGCCTCTATTGCCTGACTACCTTTTGGGGTCTTATATTTTTAAGTACTCCTGCATGTACAAAATTAAACTGGTTTTCTCCTGTGATGCCGTCTTATGTCAGTTTGCTCATTAGACTAGCTAAAAACCCTAGAAGGGTAGAAGGAAAAGTGTTCCTCCTCTGTAATATCTATATAATGAAAGGGTACAGAACATGCCACAATATATGCCATTGTGGCATATTAATTATTTTGAGCTGAAAGCACTTGAGAAAAGCAATAGATGCAGGGAGGACACTCTCTTTTGTTTCGCTTTTTTTTTTTTTTGGCTGTGTCACTGGTCATGCAGTATCTTAGTTCTCTGACCTTGGATGGAACCTGCGTCTCCTGCAGTGAAAGTGTGAAGTCTTAACCGCTGGACCACCAGGGAAGTCCCAGGAAGAGATCTCTGATCTCCCTTTTTCTACCTAAAATCGGATCATAAAATTTCCCATTAGAGGGGTGCCACCTCTATACTAGGAAGAGAAGAATGCTTTTATCACAAGACCGGGAGCCTATACTGAAATGATCTGTACAAATTCTGCTAAAATAAAACAAACCAATTAAAAGAACTTCCATTAGTTTCCCTCATATATTTCAATCTGCTGTCCCATAATTTTTTGCCCCTGACCCAAAGCCTTATGTCTTGTCACACCTGCACAATTTCTCATTCTTTGTTTAAAAAGGTATGCAAGTTTTGGAACCTAATGTCTTCATTTTCCTTTTGACTATTTCCTGAGTACATGGAAAAATATTAGATAACATTTGTATGTTTTCCTCCTGTTGAACTGTTCTGTCAGTTTAACTCATAGGCCCAGCCATATAGACTACAAAGGTAAAAAGGAAAATTTCCCTCCCCTATAAACCACATTTTGTTAATTAATTCATCTGTTGATGGGCACTTGGATTATTTCTAATTTTTGACTAATGTAAATAATGTAGTGTAAAACAAATAATATAGCTCACTCTCCAGTTCTATGAGGATAGGAGTTTCAGGTCATTAGTCACTGTAGTAGCTGACTGACGGTAAACCCCAAAAGAAATTCAGGATGAAAAACAGGTAAGGCACTCCATGCTTTGGAAACATAGACCCCTTAGATAGATATCTCTGGAAAAAATTTTAATGAACCCAGATTCTTAACTCTTCGCATACACAGAATGGCACTAAAATCATTAACTGAGATACCTGATCCTCATGACTAGCAGTACGCTTTTACTGAGATTTATGCTTGACTGCAAGCATTCTATAACCCAAGTGATATAACCAGATATATACATATATCTGTGTAATATACATGCGTGCGTAAGAAGTCGCTTTAGTCGTGTCCAACTCTTTGTGACACTATGGTAGGGTCTGTAGCCCACAAAGGTCCTCTGTCCATGGGATTCTCCAGGCAAGAACAGTGGAGTGCTTTGCCATTCCCTTCTCCAGGGAATCTTCCCAACTTAGGAATCGAACCTGCATTTCTTTTTTTTTCTTTTTTTCATTTATTTTTATTAGTTGGAGGCTAATTACTTTACAATATTGTAGTGGTTTTTGCCATACATTGACATCAATCAACCATGGATTTACATGTGTTCCCCATCTCAATCCCCCCTCCAGCCTCCCTCTCCATCCCATCTCTCTGGGTCTTCCCAGTGCACCAGCCCTGAGCACTTGTCTCATGCATCCAACCTGGGCTGGTGGTCTGTTTCACCCTTGATAGTATACTTGTTTCAATGCTATTCTCTTAGAACATCCCACCCTCGCCTTCTTCCACAGAGTCCAAAAATCTGTTCTGTACATCTGTGTCTCTTTTTCTGTTTTGCATATAGGGTTATTGTTACCATCTTTTAAAATTCCATATATATGCGTTAGTATACTGTATTGGTCTTTATATTTCCGGCTTACTTCACTCTGTATAATGGGCTCCAGTTTCATCCATCTCATTAGAACTACCTGCATTTCTTATGTCTCTTGCATTGGCAGGCAGGCTCTTTACCACTAGCACCACTTGGGAAGCCTGTATATATATATACATATATGTATATATATATACATATATGTATATATATATACATATATGTATATACACACACACACACACACACACATATAATCTTAAGATCATTACCTCAGTGCTTAGAGATTATTTCCCAGGCTATAGTATAGTCCTCAGTAAGGTCCTTGAATAAAACTGAAACCCACAACTCTTGCACTGTGCTTTTTTCTTTTAGTTGACAGTTCCTATGAACATTGGTATGCAAGTATTTGTTTGAGCTCCCGCTTTCCAGTCTTTTGGGTATACTCCTGGAAGTAGAATGGCTGGATCATATGTTTAATTTTGAGGAATCACTATATTGTTTTCTATGGTGTATCACTATTTCCTTCAGCAAAGCATAAAAGGTCCAATTTGTCAGCCTCCATAGTCATGTACAGATGTGACAGTTTGACCATAAAGAAGGCTGAACACTGAAGAACTGATGCTTTCAAACTGTGGTGATAGAGAAGACTCTTCAAAGTCCCTTGAAAGACTATTGAAAGTGCCTTGGACAGCAAAGAGATCCAACCAGTCAATCCTCAAGGAAATCAACCCTGAATATTCTTTGGAAGGACTGATGCTGAAGCTCAAATACTTTGGCCACCTGATGTGAAGAACTGACTCATTAGAAAAGAACCTGATGCTGGGAAAGAGTTAGGGCAGGAGGAGAAGTGGGCAACAGAGGATGAGATGTTTGGATGGCATCACTGACTCAAGGGACATGGGTGTGAGCAAACTCTGGGAGACAGTGAAGGCCAGGGCAGCCTTGTGTGCTGCAGGACATAGGGTTGCAAAGGGTTGGACACGACTGAGCAAATGAACAACCACCTCATCAACACCAACATCTGCTATTTTCTGCTTTTTGATAACAGTCATTCTAACAGGTATGAAACAGTATCTCATTGTAGTTTTGAATTGTAGTTCCCTAATAACTAGGGATGTTAACCATCTTTTTATGGGCCTATTGGTCATTTTAATACTTTCTTTGTCCATTTTTTAATTCCAACCAATCATCTTTTAACATGACAAGATCAGGGAATGCTTCAGCTTGTCAGTGATCATCTAGACATATAAAATGTTATAAATTATTATTTTTAAATATAATTTGTGGCAGAAGAATGAGAAGGTACATGAATAGAATTTATTAATTTTCTTATCTTTCTCTTTTTTCCAGTTCCCATCTGACCTTAGTGAGTAACTAGGTTTATTTGAAGAATGTGACAAAGAAGAATCTAAAAAGTAATTTTATGATTTTTCTGGATTATTCCATTTCTTATAAATTTTCATATGTCTTTTTAAAAAATATAAAATATTTCAAGCATTATAAATTTTCATTTGCGGATTCCTGGTTGGTACAGTGGTAAAGAATCTGCCGCCAATGCAGGAGACATGAATTGGGAAGATCCCCTGGAGTAGGAAATGGCAACCCACTCCAGTATTCTTGCCTAGAAAATCCATGGACAGAGGAGCTATGTAGGCTACAATCCATGGGATTGCAAAGAGTCAGATATGACTAAACAACTAAGCAAGCATGCATGCAAATTTTCACTTAACCCAAGATTTTCCCAATTTTTCTCCTTCATGTCCTGTTAGGAAAATCCATTAGGAAAAATTGTTAGAGATTTTGAAATGGGCATGATTACTTGGTGTCCTTTCAATGGAACGTTTGACATCTCCTGGTTCTCCTTTTAGGTTACCTGATCTTCTTGGGGCCTGTGCTTTGAACTGTCTTTGATTTAGCTATTTTATAAGTCAGGATATTATAGAAAACTGACTGATAGTAAAATGTTAATTATTTTTGTTCATAATTTGTCATAGAGACACAACTGCTTTCCTCTCTATAGAAAAGATGATTCCAGCATTATAGTTTAGTGCCTATAGAATCTCTATTTTTTGCATCCATTAGCAAATGTACTTTAGGATTCCTGATTGCCTTCCATATGTCTGTTTTGATTCTTTTTTGAACAGGCTGCAATAGCTTACTGGTTCCTTTGAGGAAGGAGATAGATGGGCTCCAGACTGAGCCGCTGGAATTTGTTCCCTGTGGATAGATCCTCCAAGAGGAAGATAATAGCAGGAACTAGAGCGGAGCTGAGCCCCGCCCAGATAAAAGAGACCACATATTACTCGTTCTGGAGGTCGAGGAGGTCTTTCCAACTATACATTCCCAGAGAGGCTCCTTGGAGATCAAAAGGGAGTAATGTCAACCTACCCATAGGCCTCTTCACTAGAATCCATCTTGGCTAAGACATGTCCATGCAAATATGGGAGGACCCGGAGATAACCAAATGCAGACTCAGAACCAGCAAAATGAGATGACTAACCAAAGGAAACCTGGAAGAAATGCTCATATAAGTAATTCAAACTACCAGAAGGGCATGGATCTCTCTGGACCTGCTTGTGTGTCTACCCACTTATACTCTTTTTCCTCATAATAAACACTTATTTCACTACTGTTCATCTCTGTGGGAATTTGTTACTATAAAGCTGATAGGCCAGAGCCTCATCTCTGGTCACTGGTCTAGTAGCTAGGATTCAGCACTCTAGCTGCTGCAGCCTGACTTCAATCTCTGGCCGGAAACCGAAATCCTGCTTCAAGCTCTTTGCAAGCTGAGGCCACCCAAGATTGACCTTGTTAATTAATGAGTTCAATAAAATCTTAAACATATGTTCACTTTGTATTTGTTTTTTACCATTTTTGAAAATCATCCTTGAACAACCTCCTTATTTTCAATCCTGATTATGTACTTAGTCCCCTTGTGGCTTTAAGTAAATTTTTAATGTAAGCTATGTTTTACCTTTGAACAAATTCCATTTTTTCCACTAATAAAGTCAACATTTATAAAGAGAGTCAATACTGCGTATTTACCTATTAATAAGATAAACATTTACTAATTTTAAGAAGCATTATTTAATGTCATTTCACCTTCTTTCCCTCTCCACTCTGCCAAAGCATTCTAATTGTCTGTTGCTTATCAAATCTAGGAGTCATTTCTCTTTTGGACAAGGTCACTCAGCTAGTAGATTAAGGTAAATTGTAGAAACAGTTTGTCTGTTTATCTGAGTTAAATATCTAAATATCTGGAGTTTATTATTATCTTATAGCTTTCTGAATAAACTGAACAAGTGCAAACTGTGTGAGACTACAATTAGTGCTGGCCCTGTCTCAATGAGTATTTTACCAATGAGTGTTATATCCATTGTGGGGATGATTTAAATTAATTTTTATTGAACACATGCTGTTTTTCAGGCACTTCTACTGTATTATTTAAATTAGATGATACAGTAAAAGTGCCTGAAAAACAGCATGAGTCTGTGTTCAAGGGCCAAATTAAGATCTATAACTTAAAGTTACAGGGAAAATAATTTCACTGAATATAAAAGAGCAACTTTTTAGTTGTCAGGGCTCTCTGAAAATGGAGCAATATATTTCATGAGGCAGAAGAAAGCAGAGTGGTTAAGAACAAGAAGTTTGATGTCAGGCAGACCTATATGTGTATTCCAAGTCCATCATACACTAATTTCATGACCTTAAAAAAGCTTCTTTTTAGTTCCCTTACCTGTAAAAAAGACAAAAAGTATCTACTTCATAGTGGCTTATTTTTTCTTTCTGAGCAATTAACAACTTTCTCACACTTTTCCTCCTACATAGTATGCCTTCACCAAGTCTGTGTCCACTTTGTTGAGGTGAATATTCTGGTAGAATAGAAGGCAATTTGCTACTAGGGTTGAGAGTCAACTTACTAAGTTTCTTTAACAGAGACAGGTTGAGAGGCAGCTAGAACATTCTGGGAGTTTTCATTGATGGAGACTCCAGGGTCAAGGTTAGGTTAAGCTTTGATGAGTCTGCTGGGAGTCTAGTCACAGCTTGAAGCTCCTCACAGATCTTTGGGTTTCAGTGGAGGGTGATGCTTTAGGCCCTAAAATTAATACAAAGTAGTCTGGAAGAACTGGAGAGCCAAAAAAGAGTGAGAAAAATTCAACCTTCTTCACAATGTTTTTATGAAGAGTAAAAGAGGTAACACTTTTAAGTGTTTCTAGCACAAAATCTGGCGCACAGTAAGACTTCAAGAGGCACTTTTTAAAAAACACTATTATTATTATTTTGCCTGTGATCCAAGGAGAATGAGAAACACATGGAATGGAATTAGCTCAGTTGAGCCCAGACTAGATCAGTCAATCCCTAGCTAATCCACAGCCATTAACAAACACGTGTTTGTTGTTTTGAGCCAGCAAGTTTTACGATGGCTTGTTATTCAGCATTGGCTAACTAATACACGAAGATCACTTTCAGTTCCAACATAATATAATTCCATAGGAGTGTAGTACACCTCTTTGTCTCTCTTATTTGGAAGCTAATTACAGATACTTCCCAACCATGAAGTGAAGAGTAAAGTCTATCAATTCTCAACACTGAGGTTTATACAATTGCTGTCTCAAGAATCTACACTTGATTACTGATTATACTTGCTGTTTCTTTCACGATTCTCTCATAGCTTGTCTCTCAGACAGATATGATGCAGCTTATCACCACAAAAAAGCCAGTCTGTATTGCAAGTACACAATGACTTGTCAGTTAATTTAGAAAGGACCGTTTGGTGTTTCCAAAAATATTGAAACCCACATTCTTAAGCATTTAAACATTAACTCTTATGATCTGTTCCTGCCATTCCTAATGAAAGAAGAGGAGAAATCTTTACAGATTTCTAATAGTCTCCACATCCTCGGGAGTCTAGGAGTTCTCAGTTTAAGATTCTAATTAATTTTAATTATTTATGCTCAATGATAATCTTTGTGTTTCATACTTTGAATTTTTAATCTAATCTTAGTTATGTATAAGTAAAATACAAAAAATAAATCTTACTTATTTGGGACTGATTATTCAAATCATTATTTCCCTTTCTTTTTAATTTTGCTCAATTTAAAAAATTATCTCCCTCACAAAAATCAAATAGGTCACTAAAAATAGATAGACCACACAGTTTTATTTTATATTACATGATGGAAAGTATTAGGATACTTTAAACACAATTTTCAATTAAACTATTTGTTTAATCAGTAATTCATTTTTTTATTCCCATGTTAGCATAGTAGAGTTTAGGCTATGCTTACACAATTTAAAGAAACAATAAAGTTTAAGTGGGGCTTCCCAGGTGGCGCTGGTGGTAAAGAAGCTGCTGCCAATGCAGGAGACCTAAGAGATACTGAATTGATCCCTGGGTCGGGAAGATCCCCTGGAAGAGGGCATGGCAACATACTCCAATATTCTTGCCTGGAGAATCCCATGAACAGAGGAGCCTGGTGGGCTACAGTCCATAGGGTCGCAAAGTCTGACATGACTGAAATGACTTAGCACGGATGCACACAAAGTTTAATTAAGTGACAAGTTTGAAAGAATTAAGTTGTCGAATTGAATTCAGCCTATTCTTCTTCTGAATTGTTTTCTAAGTTCGATGGAAGAGTAAACTGTTGAGACTCTAAAATTGCTTATGTTGGTCTTTCTATTCAAAAACCCTAGTTTTCCCTACTAATTATTAATTTACAAGTCAAGGGTAACAGGGATAAAAGAATGAACTAAACAGTGATTGTTAAGACTTTTTTTTTTAGGTTCCTGATATTAATCTCCTCTATCGTCTTGAACAACTCACTGAATATTTATGCCAAAAGATGCTTATTTGGGTGTATTTGGTCATCCTTTCTTTCCTGGGGAATGGTCTTGTCATTGATGGGGTGAATCTCTGACAATCAGGTCTCCTCTACAAGAGTTTGACCAGTTGGTATAACTGATTGTAAGACAGGCAAGTTTTTAGTTGTAAACAACACAAAACGACTCTGGGATATTTGAAAATAAAAAATAATTATTGTGAGAATTTAGGAATGCTCACAGAATCCCTGAGAAGACCTGAAAAGCTGGGCTTGGGAAAAAATGAGCAACATCTAAAGGAGACAATAGTAGGACAGTCAAAGTCATGCTGCAGAAAGAATCTGGGTAACATGTAACTGATGTCATTGCCCTGCAGTCATCACTGTAACACCAGATATTGGAAGCTGCTACTGGTACTACTGCCACAGAGAACTAGACGCTAGGGTCATTGGTTATAGAAAAACAGTTACAGAAAAAAAATTTTTCAAAATGTTTGTATCACTTGTTGCAAATTCAAAGTTTCAGACAAGAGGATCTGCTTTTTACCAAGTGAGTTCAATTGAAAGGAAAGCTGTAGAAAACTCCATCTGTGCCCCAAGTTCAAGTCACATTATCCAACCCAGTTTTACTGTGGTTATTTATCAATTGGCACAGGAATCAGAAGGGAGAACAATGTGATGAATTGATACCATAAAGTTCAAAATAATTGAGGCAGTCAGTCATTCTGGGCTGTTCTCTTGAATGACAGAGATGTAAACTAGGGAGCCGTGGAATTTCTACCTATCATGTGGCTGGGAAGCACAGAAAATATATCTGTAGAAAAAGAGAACAAAGCAATTTATAGAGAGACTCAGAGTTGAGACATAAAGTTCTGTTGACTTCAGTCCCTACCTGCATTATACTACTCTTGTTGTTTAGTTGCCAAGTTGTGTTTGACTCTTTGTGACCCCATGTATTGCAGCACGCCAGGCTTCCCTGTTCTTCATCACTCCCAGAGCTTGCTCAAACTCATGTCCATTGAGTTGGTGATGCCATCCAATCATTTTGTTCTCTGTCACCCCCTTCTCCTCCTGTCCTCAATCTTTCCCAGCATTAGGGTCTTTTCCAATGAGTCGGCTCTTTGCATCAGGTAACCCTGTAACTTCAGCTTCAGCATCAGTGCTTCCAATGAATATTCAGGTTGATTTCCTTTAGGATTGACTGGTTTGATTTCCTTGCTGTGCAAGGGACTCTCAAGAGTCTTCTTTGGCATCACAGTTCAAAAGCATCGATTCTTCAGTGCTCTGCCTTCTTTATGGTGCAACACTCACATCTGTACATGACTATTGGAAAAACCATAGCTTTGATTATATGGATCTTTGTCAGTAAGGTGCTCTGCTTTTTAACATGCTGTCTAGATTTGTCATAGCTTTTCTTCCAAGGAGCAAAAATCTTTTAATTTCACGGCTGCAGTCACTGTCTCCAGTGATTTTCAAGTCCAAGAAAATAGTCTTTCACTGTTCCCATTTTTTCCCCATCTATTTGCCATGAAGTGATGGGACCAGATGCCATCATCTTAGTTTTTTGAATGTTGAGTTTTAAGCCAGCTTTTTCATTCTCCTCTTTCACCCTTATCAAGAGGCTCTTTAGTTCCTCTTTCTACCATTATTGTGGTATCATCTGCATATCTGAGGTCATTGGTATTTCTTGCAGCAATCTTGATTCCAGCTTGTGATTTATCCAGCCCAGCATTTCGCATGAAGTTAAACAGGCAGGGTGACAATATTCAGCCTTGGGTTCTAAGAAATAGCACTCTGTCTTATACAGTCCTTCAGTTTTGCTTAGGCTAGGTCAAGTTGCTTTTATAATTTACCAAGTATCCTAACCAACATAACTCTCTGAATTTCGTTATTCTTAACCATAAGTGGCAATTTTAACACTTATGTATCTCATGAAGAGAATAAAATAACAGTTAGAAAGAATCATAAACTTTTAAGATTCCCTTTAATAATATCCCCAATAAATGGTTGTCCAGCCTTTTTCCTTGACAGGAAACCACTATTTCTTGAGGCAATCTGTTCTCTTTTCAGAGTTCTCTGGTTGTTAGAAACTTATATATATATACACAAAATCAAAATTTTCTTCCCTGTAACTCCATCTCATTTATCTTATTATCCTCTTGAGTCTTACAGAATAAATGCAGTTTCTCTTGTTCAGGACAGCCTTGAAGTTTATGAAGATAGCTATCAAATTTTCACCAAAGCTATTTTCTTCTAAAGGCTGAACATTCTCAGGTTGTTTAAATATGTGTTAAGATTTCCCTCCATCAGAGTGCCTACAATGACCAACTCGTTTGGATCTATGAGTTGGAGAGAGAAAAAAATTTTGATTAAGGTCTATACCATTGGGGAAAAAAAAAAAGACTTTGTTAATAAGGCCATCAGGCTGTGTATTCACATTTTTACAGTGATTTCAAATTCCCAACAGATAATTTTATAATTAAGAAAAAACAGGAATTCCACGAATCATAAATTATTATGAATTTTTTATTGTATTTATGTGTTTTTATATAATGATAAGTGACCATAATAATAAGCAGTGCATCATTTTTTTACTAACAGGATTATTCTGAAAGTCTCAGAGGTTTTCTGTAAAAATAAAGAGAAAAAATGTGGGGCTTTCCTGATGGCCCAGTGGTTAACAATCCACCTTTCAATACAGGGGAAATGGGTTTGGTCCCTGGTGTGGGAAGATAACACATGCGAAGGAGCAAATAAGCCCATGCAGCACAACTACTGAGCCAGGCACCCGAGCCCACAAGTCGCAACAAGAGAAGCCACTACAGTGAGAAGCCCGCACCTCAAAGAGTAGCAGCCCTGCTTGCTAAAACCAGAGAGACCATGCGTGCAGCAACCAAGACCCAGTGCAGATAAAAATTAAATAAGCAAATTAATTAATTAATTAAAAGCCAAAAAAATGCCAAAGAGTATATATTTGAATAACATATAACAATGATCTTTACCTCATAATAGAAAAAAATTAAGAAGAGAAAATTAACACTAAATAAACACCCAGTGAAGCGGACTAAAAAATGAAAATTTCAGTTATCAGTCACAAAACAAAGGAACAAAAATACAGAAAACATAAATTGCCCTGATGATCTTGATTTTTGTTTTGTAACAAATATTCTACATGTAGAAAATTTTATTTCCCATTGACGCCCATTGAATTGTTGAGTGTGTCTAAAAGCATCTTGAAATTGAGTATTATAGCACATTAACATCATATAAGCACCTTTATTAATTTTTATTTTGTCTGCTTGTTTTGATTTTGGAAATTGATATTGTTTTAAATAAGTAAGATATGAGATTTATTTCTTATATGTTGGACTATCCATTGATGATTGTTGCCTGAATCATTTGTTTCAGGAAGGATTGTTCAGTTCAGTCACTCAGTCACGTCTGACTCTTTGTGACCCCATGGACTGAAGCATGCCAGGCTTCCCTGTCCAACACCAACTCCTGGAGCTTACTCAAACTCATGTCCATAGAGTCGGTGATGCCATCCAACCATCTCATCCTCTGTCATCCCCTTCTCCTCCCGCCTTCAGTCTTTCCCAGCATCAGCATCTTTTCCAATGAGTCAGCTCTTTGCATTTGGTGGCCAAAGTATTGGAGTTTCAGCTTCAGCATCAGTCCTTCCAATGAATATTCAAGACTGATTTCCTTTAGGATGGACTGGTTGGATCTCCTTGGAGTCCAAGGGACTCTCAAGAGTCTTCTCCAACACCACAGTTTAAAAGCATCAATTCTTTGGCACTCAGCTTTCTTTATAGTCCAATTCTTACATCCATACATGACTACTGGAAAAACAATAGCTTTGACTAGATGGACCTTTGTTGGCAAAATGATATCTTTGCTTTTTAATATGCTGTCTAGGTTTGTCATAGCTTTTCTTCCAAGGAGCAAGGGTCTTTTAATTTCATGGCTGCAGTCACCATCTGCAGTCATTTTTGAGCCCCCCAAAATAAAGTCTCTCACCATTTCCATTGTTTCCCCATCTATTTGCCATGAAGTGATGGGACAGGATGCCATGATCTTAGTTTTCTGAATGCTGAGTTTTAAGCCAACTTTTTCACTCTCCTCTTTCACTTTCAAGAGGCTGTTTACTTTTTGCTTTCTGCCATAAGGTTGGTATTATCTGCATATCTGAAGTTATTATTTCTCCCGTCAATTTTGATTCCAGCTTGTGCTTCATCCAGCCTGGCATTTTGCATGATGTACTCTGCATATAAGCTAAATAAACAGGATGACAATATACAGCAGTGACGTACTCCATTCCCAATTTGGAACCAGTCTGTTGCTCCATGTCCAGTTCTAACTGTTGCTTCTTGACCTGCATACAGATTTCTCAGGAGGCAGGTAAGGTGGTCTGGTATTCCCATCTCCTGAAGAATTTTCCACAGTTTGTTGTGATCCACAGTCAGAGGCTTTGGCATAATCAATAAAGCAGAAGTAGATGTTTTTCTGGAACTCTCTTGCTTTTTCTGTGATCCAACGGATGTTAGCAATTTGATCTCTGCTTCCTCTGCCTCTTCTAAATCCATCTTGAACATCTGGAAGTTCACGATTTTGCTGAAGCCTGGTTGGAGAATTTTGAGCATTACTTTGTTCGCATGTGAGATGAGTGCAATTGTGTGGTAGTTTGAAAATTCTCTGGCATTGCCTTTCTTTGGGATTGGAATGAAAACTGACCATTTCCAGTCCTGCGGCCACTGCTGAGTTTTCCAAATTTGCTGGCATACTAGTGCAGCACTTTCACAGCATCGTCTTTTAGGATTTGAAATAGCTCAACTGGAATTCCATTACTTCCACTAGCTTTGTTTGTAGTGATGCTTCCTAAGGCCCACTTGACTTCGCATTCCAGATTGTCTGGCTCTAGGTGAGTGATCACATCATCTTGTTACCTGGGTCAGATATACAAAAGATCTTTTTTGTATAGTTCTTCTGTGTATTCTTGCCACCTCTTCTTAATATCTTCTGCTTCTGTTAGGTCCCTACCATTTCTGTCCTTTATTGAGCCCATCTTTGCCTGAAATGTTCCCTCGATATCTCTAATTTTCTTGAAGAGATCTCTAGTCTTTCGCACTCTATTGTTTTCCTCTATTTCTTTGCATTGATTTCTGAGGAAGGCTTTCTTATCTCTCCTTGCTATTCTTTGGAACTCTGCATTCAGATGGGTATATCTTTCCTTTTCTCCTTTGCCTTTAGCTTCTCTTCTTTTCTTAGCTATTTGTGAGGCCTCCGCAGACAACCATGTTGTTTGGTCCTTCCAATTCTGGAAATTTCTTTCATGTATTGTAAAAAAACAACTTACCCTCAACAACCATTTGGTTTTCTGAAATACAATTAAATCAAGAAAGACAGTGAAAGTTCTAATTCTTTTAATTGACAATTTTAGAATAAGGGGTGTGTGCCCTAGTTACTTGAAATAGTGTCTAGTGACTTTTTTGTTTGTTTATTTTTGTCTCTCTCCTTTGAAGCATGATTAAGAATTCATAGATTTTCATATACTGAATGTGTTTCAAACAACAGTATTTATTACTTTTTTTGATTGTCCCATCTTTAGCCAAAGAGATCCTTTGATTTTGGTTTCAGTCACCTTTTGACACACTTATTTATTGTGAATGGATTCCTTTGTTTGTGTCACAAGATATCACATTTGTCTTTTGTATGTATTCTCCCCAGAGGTGAAATCAGACACTCCTCTGAGTGGCCCAGGTGCCTTTTAGTTGGAAATTGTATTAAAAATCCACAATGGATGACTTAAGTTACTTCATTTGTAGTAAAAATAAAAGCTTATACATATAATGTTTTATTCCAAGGCAATAACTTTAGAACCTAGTATTTATTTAGGTAATAAATACTGTAATTGCCTGTTTTATTTTTATTTTAAGTTCACTTTTACATTACTTATGTAAAAGAAGATGTGCGTTGTTCATTATAAGTATGCCTAAACTGGTTAATAACTATATATCAATGTTTCATTTTTCCAGATGGCACAATTTATATTAAAAATTTCCCAAAAGTGTTTGTAATGAAGGATATAAATGAAATCTCAAATGTTTTTATATGTACACAAAAAGAATATAAATTTCATCAGAGTTGCTATAGTAAAAGCTTTGAAAAAACTTTCAGAAATGGGATGGGTTTTATGTTAGCTGTCAAGTCAGAGTTTTAACTTGGAATAAGTGAAGGACTATAATTTCAGGTGTTAGTAAACTCTGGTGTGGGAATGCATGGTATTCAAGTCAATGAAATGCAAAATGCTATCTGGCAGCAATTTTCAAAGTGAGGTCTGAGGACCCTTGGGGTTTTTTGAGACCCTTTTACAGGATTTTCAAGGTCTTTCCTTTTTCAACCAGGAATTTGATTGAGAGCCAGTTTTCTCCATAATATCTTAGCTATTACAACATATCACAACAGACTGAATGTAGAATCAAAATGTGAGCTTCCAGCTCTCTCATGACAGAGAGTAGACCGACTTGAAAAAGACGTGAAGAAACCCATTTTTCTCACTAATTTTTTTTAATGTGGTCACCATTAAAAAAATATTTTTTGGAGTAAACAAAATGGGTTTATTATCTTAAAAATGAGTTAATAAACATACATCTACATTTTCTATGTTAATTTTTAATATAGTAAATAGGGACATATGTAACCAGCACAAACAAAAGCTCTTTAAAGCCCTCATTTTTAAGAATGTAAAGAGATCTTGAAACCAAGAATTTCAAGAACATTATTCTATGATATTTTGCACTATTTGCTTACTAATTGTAAGTATGTATGAATAGGAATGGGCTGCCTAGGTGGTGCTAGCAGTAAAGAACTTGCCAGCCAATGCAGAAGACATAAGAGATGCCAGTCATAAGAAGATCCCCTGGAGGAGGGCATGGCAACCCACTCCAGTATTCTTGCCTGGAGAATCCCAGGGATGGGGGAGCCTAGTGGGCTGTTGTCTATGGGGTCGCACAGAGTCAGACACGACTGAAGTGACTTAGCAGCAGCAGCAGCAGCAGGAATACATGATTCATTTTCTTCTTGATGTTATTAATGCTGAATGGAAGGCAACTCCACACAGGAAGCCAAATATCCTGTTTGGAATTTAACTGATGAATTTGAAGAATATGGGATGTTCTGAGGCTTTACCCCATCTTCTTTTTCTTTAAAAGTCTATTTCTTTCTTAAAGACCAGTTTTATGTTCACAGCAAAATTGAGCAGAAACTACAGACACCCCACACCTGCACAGCCTCCTCAACTATCAACATCTCAGGACCCAAATGGTACATTTGTTACAACTGAGGAACCCACATTGACACATCACTATGACCCAGTCTGCAGTTTACAACAGGTTCACTCTTGGTGTTATCCATTCCATGGGGTTTGACTAATGCTCTGCCTATTTGTACCTTCTTCCATCATAACCCTTGTCAACCACAGATCATTTGACTGTCTCCATTGTTTTGCCCTTTCCAGAGTGTCAGATAGTTGGAGTCAAACAGTATACCATAGCCTTTTCAGATTACCTCAGCTTCTTTTTTAGAATTTCTTATTTATACTTTATTTTTAAATACATTTTTAATTGGAGGATATTTGCTTTACAATGTTGTGTTGATTTCTGCTGTATGACAATGCAAATCAGCCAAGTATATATGTATATCCCTAATCTCTTGAGCCTCCCTCCCACCCCACCTCCACCCTAACCCCCACACCACCCCTCTAGGTCATCACAGAGCACCCAGTTGAGCTCCCTGTGCTATACAAAGAGTCCCACTAGCTATCTAATTTACATATGGTAGTGTACATGAATCAGTGCTACATTCTCAGTTCATCCACCCTCACCTTCCTCCTTGTCTACAAGTCTGTTCTCTATGTCTGTGTCTCTATTCCTGTCCTGCAAATAGGTTCATGGGTACCATTGCTTCAGTTTCTTAAGTGAAGTCATTCAGTCGTGTCCGACTCTTTGCAACCCCATGGACTGAAGCCTACCAGGCTCCTCCGTCCACGGAATTTTCCAGGCAAGAGTACTGGAGTGGGTTGCCATTTCCTTCTCCAGGGGATCTTCCCGACCCAGGGATCGAACCCAGGTTTCCCGCATTGTAGGCAGACGCTTTACCATCTGAGCCACCAGGGAAGTACATTTGATGAATCTTTGTAACAGGTCAGACTTAGCAACTCTTTTTGTATGTTTAATTCCATTCCATTATAATAAAAATCACACACCTGTCTTGTTTGTCCGCATACATTCGATTCCAGACTGTCAGCTCCTGGTTGCCAGGAACTCCGTCTACTTAACTTGTGGTTGTTGCTTAGTTGCTAAGTGGTGTCCAACTCTTTGTGGCCCTATGGACTGTTAGCCCACCAAGCTCCTCTGTCCACGGGATTTCTCAGGCAGGAATACTTGAGTGGGTTGCCCCTTTTCTTCTCCAGGGGCTCTTCCCCACCCAGAGACTGAACACGAGTCTCTTGCACTGGCCGTTGGAATCTTAATCTCTGAGCCACCTGGGAAGATTCAGGAGATTCTCGAAGTTCTAGCTATCAGTTTCATCTAAGTCTCTGAGTAGGTTTTTAAACCTTTATAATTAGTTTTGAACCCTAAGTACTAGAGTGTCTTGTCCTTTGATTTATATTGAATGATTTGCACAGATCAGTTTGTCAGTATCCAGAAAGAGAATAAAGGGAAAACGTAATTGCAAGTTCCACTTTCTTTGAAAGTTTAAAAAACCCAGTTAAGAGTTTGTCGTTTGACGTCAAAAGCTTAGGTATGAAATTCCAGTTTCTCCAAAGTAAACCACTTGTTCTGGATTAATCTTTTTCCTGTGCCCATTTTAGCAGAAACAAGGCCATAATGAGGCTTCCAGAGGGGAGTGTCCCCATAAGATAGTTTGTCCCCATAGCTGTGCACTCAAAGCAACGGCTGGGGTCTCGGTTTCCTCACCTGTAAACGAGGGGAGAGGATGGAGCCACAGTTTCATACATTTTCAACTCTTTGTCGCCCTCTCAGCGGATAGTACAATGCAGAGCTCAGAGCTAGCGCTGCTGCTGCTGCTGCTAAGTCGCTTCAGTCGTGTCCGACTCTGTGCGACCCCACAGACGGCAGCCCACCAGGCTCCCCGGTCCCTGGGATTCTCCAGGCAAGAACACTGGAGTGGGTTGCCATTGCCTTCTCCTCAGAGCTGGCGCTAAGCAAGGGTTATTTTTGATCCGCTGCAGATCCAGGCCGGGTTTTGGATCTAACCCGCGCAGGCATTCGGAAGCGCAGCTTTACCGCCGGGGCGGAGCTTCGCGTGGCTCCCGCTCGCAGGGGGCGGGGGCGGAGCTTGCCGTCGGCGGAGGGCGGGGCCCGCGCGGGGAAGTCCCTTGGGCTGAGCGGCGCAGCGAGTGCGGAGGGCGGGCGCCGGGAGGCGAGTCGGGGGCTGTGAGGTTGGCGGGGGTGGGCAGGCGCGCTGCTGCCGCCGCCACTTGGTGATCCCCAGGGCTTGGGACCCTTCCCGGGGACTTAGCCCCAGAGGGGAAGGGCTTTGCTGGGAGGCAGAGGGCTGCTTGGCCGCGAGTCCTTGGCTGTGATCGCGGACATGTGTGCGTGCGCGTGTTTATCTGAGGCTCCGCGGGGCAGCGGACCCGGCCCCCTCGGCCCCTTCCTCCTCCCGTTAATTCCAGCAGGAAACCCGAGCCGGGAAAGAGCTACGCCAGGCCTAGAGCCGGCCAGCCGTTCCCCGCCGGGCGGGCGCCCCATATCGCGCCCTCTCTTGTACCCGCTAGCAGAGGGGACAACTCGGGCCCAGAGTCTGGCCGTGAGGGAGCGCTGTGGAGACGCTGGACGTGTCTGGACGTGTTGGGCAGGTGGTGGGAGTTCCTGAGGCTTGAACGTCAGGGATTTAAAACACGTGTTTGTCATTTTTACTTTTAGGGTTTTGGCCAAATTGGGAGAGGGCACAAAATAACCACTTACCCCTTCTCACCGAGGAAGAACGGGAGAAAGGGTAAGTAAGGAATGATTAAAGGTGGAAGCAGCTAGGACTTTATGCTGAGAGGGAGCGAGCCAGGAAGAGAAGGACTACATCCAGAACTGCTCTTGCGGAATCTTGGGGCCAAATTCTACCTTTTCAGCAGGAACCTGAGAGCCACATTCAAGGGTCACAGGCTCCAAGCTCAAAGAACTTATTTCAGATTTTTCGGAATCTGTAGAGTTAGCTGGGAGTTTGACAGCTGGCATGCGTCCCCTTTAGCCACTTGACCTGGCAGAAAACTGCGATTACCCTTAACCTCTCTGTAGTTGTCTGTCTTGTGGTTGTTTTGTAGTTGTGTGTCTCAGTCCCCTTAGCTCACTTGGACTAATCTCTGAGACTGTAAAATTAAAGCATCATGGCTTTCCGTGATAATTAACACGAAACTCCAAGGATAAAGTTAATAGCAGTATCACAAGTGTTGACGTTCCTTTGGGATCTTCTCTCGAGCTCATAGGGAACGGTATTTTGGGAGGGAGAAGTGGCCAGACTGGGCCTTTTTCTCTTGACTTTCACTTTGATACCCATCCCCCACCCCCCAGCATTCTCTTCACTATTGAAAAGTTGCCAAACAGCACACTGACATTTCTGAAAGTTTGCTGTGATTTTCAGTGTGGGCTCTTTAAAAGATTCTTCTCTGGGACTTTTCCATTACTTCCCGACTCCACCACTCTCTCCTCTCCTCAAATTGGTGAAATGAAACACAACTGCTCTCAGAAGTTTGGAAATACCTTAGGCATCCCTGAAGTCCTATATAAAGAATGTTTTGAATTAGTTAAAATTCATGTTAGCCACAAGCAAGGAGTTTGTGAGTCACATTCTTGGATGCTTACACAGGAAAACTAAAATGGTCCTCTGTGACATCTTGACATTGGTTTCCTGTGTCCTGAACCTGCCTTCTTATTTGTTTGTGCTCAAGTGGCGGATGGCCCCTTAATTTACTTTATGAAAAAACAGAAAATAGTTGTCTATTTGTGATAGGTTCATTTATTTATTCAATAGATATTTATCTTTTTTATCAAAGTGCTGAGCACTTTGAGTAGGATGGGGAAAATGAGGAAGGTATGTAGAAGACGGCCATTTGGGGTCAGACCTTTTACCAGTTTTCTGTGACTTTTCTAAATGTGCTGTGCTGTGCTTAGTCACTTAGTCATGTCTGACTTGCATGCCCATGGACTGTAGCCTGCTAGGCTCCTCTGTATATGGAATTCTCCAGGCAGAAATACTGGAATAGGTAGCGATTTCCTTCTCCAGGGGATCTTCTAAACCATGGGATCAAACCTGGGTCTCCTGTATGCAGGTAGATTCTTTACCATCTGAGCCACAAGGGAAGCCCATAAAGTAGTGTGTATATGTCAATCTTTTTTTTTTTTTTTTTTTTGAGCCTGTGTGCAACTTGCAGGATCTTAATTCCCCAACCAGGGATTGAAACCAGGCCTGCGGCAATGGCAGCACTGAGTCCTAACCACTGGACCACCAAGGAATTTCTATAACCTCATTTTTTACATCGACATGAAAGAAAGTGTCTTTTTTTGGGTTACAAAGATTATATAAGGTTAAAACAAAGTTCCTTAAATCTTGCAAGAATAGAAAAGGAATGGGTTGGCCAGAAAGTTCCTTTGGATTGTTCTGTGCCATCTTAGGGATGTTGCAATAGAAAGTTAATCTCAGTCAGTGTCAGAGGACCACTGCTTGATAAAATTCGGAGTTTCTGCCTTTTACTTCTGTATTCTTGGCTGTTTACCACTGCTCTTTGTTCCATTCCAAATCCTATGTAAAAGTTGCATGCTTTTGATATAGTCTGTTAGACATGGATGTGAATCTTGATTCTTATTGCTGAATGTATTAGCTCTGCTGCTGCTGTTGTTGTTCACTTGCCAAGTTGTGTCCAATTCTTTGCGACCCCATGGAATTCAGCACGCCAGGCTTCTCTGTCCTTCACTATCTCCCAGAGTTTGCTCAAACTCATGTCCGTTGTGTCAGTGATGTTATCTAACCATCTGATCCTCTGCCACCCCCTTCTCTCGCCCTTAATCTTTCCCAGCATCAAGATCCCGCAAGGGCAGTTCTGCCACCCCCTTCTCTTGCCCTCAATCTTTTCCCAGCAATCTTTCCCAGCTGACTTTTCCAATAAGTCAGCTATTCGTGTCAGGTGGCCAAAGTACTGGAGCTTCAGCTTTAGCATCAGTCCTTTCAATGGATATTCAGGGTTGATTTCCTGGTTTGATCTCCTTGCTGTCCCAGAGACTCTCAAGAGTCTTCTCCAGCACCACAGTTTGAAAGCACCAGTTCTTTGACACTCAGCCTTCTTTATGGTCTAACCCTCACATCCATACATGACTACTGGAAAAATCCATAGCTTTGATTATATGGACCTTTGTGGGCAAAATCATGTCTTTGCTTCTTAATATGCTGTCTGGGTTTGTCATAGCTTTTCTTCCAAGGACCAAGTGTTATTTAATTTTCTTCCAAGGACCAAGTGTTATTTAATTTTCTTCCAAGGACCAAGTGTTATTTAATTTTGTGGCTGGCTGCAGTTACCATCTGCAGTGATTTTGGAGCCCAAGAAAATAAAATCTGTTTCTACTTTTTCCACATCTATTTACCATAAAGTGATGGGACCAGATGCCATGATCTTAGTTTTTTGAATATTGAGTTTTAAGCCAACTTTTTCACTCTCCTTTTTTACTCTTATCAAGAGGCTCTTTAATTCCTCTTCGCTTTCTGCCATTAGAGTGGTATCATCTGCATATCTGACATTGTTGATATTCCTTCAAGCAGTCTTGATTCCAGCTTGTGCTTCATCCAGTCTGGCATTTTGCATAATGTACTCTGCATATGTTAAATAAGTGGCGTGACAATATACAACCTGGTGTACTCCTTTCCAAATTTTGAACCAGTCTCGTGTTCCATTTCCGATTCTAACTGTGTCTTCCTGAACTGCATACTGGTTTCTCAGGAGATAGATAAACTTCTTTGCCCCTTAACTCTTTGTGTATCAAAACACAACAGTCAGTATATTAAAAAGAAGGTGTAAGAACAGTGCCTGGCATGCAGATACTGTTGACTTCCCTCCCTGTTTCTCTGTCTGGTCACAAAACTTTCTTTTGATCTTACTTGTGACTATAGAAAGCAGTCTGGTCCTTACTTTCTTAAAGGTCCTAAGCTTCCCAGGTATTTACATTTTCACAGGTAGTACCTGTTCTGACTGGTTCTCAAATTTCTGGGACAAGGGCCAACACCTGATTCTCCCTATCAGATCATTCCACAGCCCTGGGGAAAGAATGTCAGCTTGAAAAGTGAAGGGGAAAGGTGTCCACCAGGTGTTTAAAAAGCTCTGACACTGTTTCCAAAGGGAGAAAGACATACTACCACATTTAGCTTAAAGTTAGGATTTCTATTTCAGAAATGTCTTTGGTTTATAAGAATTACAATAAAAATGCTGATGCTTCACATCCAAACTGTCATGATTTTGCCAAGTTGTGGGTTTTAACATACAGCTAAGCTGGGTATTTAGTGTAGCTAATGTTGCTCTGGAAGCCAAGAGAGAGACAAGTCCCCAGACATCTGATTTCAGACCAGACATCTGCTTTCACTTTGCTAAGGACTACGTTTTGTTAGTAGATTACAGGCATATCAACTGTACTGCTATAGTCTGTGGTATTTCTATCATAAGCTCTAGTCTGTAGGGTTTAGTATGATGTTTTATTCAAATGACAGCACATTGTCAATGAGCACCTGGTCAGATAAGCACATTTCCCACAGGTGTCTTCTGGTGTCATTGTTCTTACAAGTTAACAGGGCAAAATGGTTTCTATCCTTACTGATTTTTTTTTTTTTTTGGGTGGAAGAAAATATTCTTAAGGAAAAACCTCACTGAAGAACCCCTGGTATTCCCCAAATAAAATTTCAAGACCATTTTTATCATTTTGAACAGTGTCCTTACAGGGATAAAATAACAGAGTATGTAGATTTCCAAGCCAGGGTCCCCAGACTTTGTTAACTCATTGTGTGCCATTATGTATTAGTGGTACTATAGACTCTAAACCTGGGGGCTTCCATGGCAGCTCACTGATAAAGAATCTGCTTGCCAAGCAGGATCTGTGGAATCTCTGGGTTGAGAAAATCCCCTGGAGAAGGAAATGGCACTCCACTCCAGTATTCTTGCCTGGAAAATCCCTTGGATGGAGGAGCCTGGCGGGCTACAGTCCATGGATCACAAAGAGTCAAGTACGACTGAGCTACTAAACAACAGCAAGATTCTAACATACGCTTATGATAGTGTTTTGGAGAATAATGTATTCTGAGTTCCAACCTAGAATGTCTGGACCACATCCCACTCCATTTTGAGGTGGTCAGGGGTGTAGAAATACTCTGGAGGTTGTCATTACTAGGTTCTTGGGCCAGCTCTGTCATTGCTTAGCTGTGTGACCTTGAACACACATTCCTCATCTGTAAAATGGGGTCATTACTTATCATTACTGTGAGATTTAGTGAGTGTTCTTAAATGAACACAATAACTGGTACAGAATAGGTTCCTCAGCAAATAGCAGTTCGTTTCCATTCCTCTAGGTCCTGGCCATGAGAACAAAGACTCCCCCTCTCATATCTAGGCTTATGGCTCCATCTGAAGGGAATTTCCCTTGGAAGCTGGGCCTTAATGGGATGGGGAAAGGGGTACAGAGAATCCTGACAAAGGGGAAGAGTGGGATCTGAGAGAGGAAGGTGCCAGTCTTTTGCTCAGTCTCTGGACTCAGGTTGATGAATTGCTTGACTCAGAGAAAGAACCACCTTTATCTCTGACCTGTTAATCTTTTGTCAGCTGCTCCATTGGAGATGATTAGCTCCTTATTGCCTGCTTAGTCCAATGACAAATTTTTTTCTTTGTCACCTTCATAATTCATGAATAACTATATATTTCTATTTTTAAAAAATGCATGGGACTTAATAATGTCTGTACTTCCTTAAGATCAGGATTTTTTTTTTTTTAATGCTTAAAGTCCTGTTGGGGCTTCCCTCGTTGCTCAGCTGGTAAAGAATCCACCTGCAATGTGGAAGACCTGGGTTCGATCCCTGGGTTGGGAAGATCACTTGGAGAAGGGAAAGGCTACACACTCCAGTATTCTGGCCTGGAGAATTCCATGGACTGTATAGTCCCTGGGGTTGCAAAGAGTCAGACATGACTGAGCGACTTTCACTTCACTTGACTTCAAAGTCCAGTTGATCTTCTTGTCCTGTTACTGGTCTGTAGTTCATGAATTTCTTTTCTTCTTTCTTTTTTCCTTTTTGTTATGCTTAGTATGCTGTGTGCCTTGAACTAGTTCTGAGGATATAAAGTTGAAAAGTCACTTTCCTTGAACAAGAAGCTTATAGTCTCGTAGGACAGTAGACATCTTGACCAACAGATGAAACATTGTGTGAAATGTGCTCTAATGGAGGTAGGTACACATGCAAAGCATGCCTGGCAGAAGCGCTTGCTGTCTGATGGCAGTGCCAGAGAAGGGCTCTAGCTGTGGTTGTATTTGAGCTAGGTCTTGAAATCTGAGTAGAGTTGGGCAGGGTGACAAGCAGCTCAGAGCATTTCCAGGTGGAGCTAATAGCATGAATAGTCATGTGGATTATGAGAGCATTGTGTGTTCTGGAACTGTACGTGGGTCATTCTATTAGAGTGTGAAGGGCAAGGTCAGGAGTGAAAGGAGATGCAAGTGAAATGCTAACTCTGGATGCATTTGCTATCCCATGCCTTGTAATGAGCTCTGAAGAACTCTGAGTGGAAGATCACCATGAGCGCAGAGTGCTGGGTAGCTTGGGGTGTTGTGTGATGGGGATGTGGTGAGATTGGGGGCCAGAGTGGACAGTGTGATTAGTGTGGATAATATGAGGTTGTGAGCACAGACAAAGGCAGAAGTCATGGTGATGCTCAGAAGTGAGAATGTTTAGGAAAATATTTAGGAGGATGGAGAACTGGCTGGTCTTTGGGACTGTTTGAATGTCAAGGGAATGGGAAAGTGAGCAGCTAGAAGGACTGCCAGGTTTCTGGGTCATGGAGAGATCAGAGCAGAGGAAGCAGTTCTGAGGGGAAGTTCAGGTTTGAAGACATTGTGTTTACTGTGTTGTGGGGCATATCATTGGTGCATTGGAGGCATCTTGAAGGCAACTGGATGTAGGGTCCTGGAGCATCATGAGAGCTGGGGAGAGGCTGGAGACACAGGCTTCTGAGTGCTTGCTTATGGAGAGTAGTTGGAAGCATGGTAAGGATGAAAATGCTCAGAGGAACCGCATGGAAAGAGAAGAAGAAAGGGCTGAATGTAAGTTTTAGAGGATAAACCAAGTTAGTTACAAGCCAAGAGAAAGAAAGATATAAGGATGCTGGAGGAGAGTGACCGGATAGGCTGGGAGAGAAGAAAAAGCAAAACTTTTCAAGATTCAGGGCAGAGTTTCACAAAGTAGAATGCAGTTAAAATTTAAATCTACAAATCATTAAGTACAATGAAGATTGTAAAGTGCCTGGTAGAGGTCCTTGGTTGGAGTGATGGACTAGACACTGAACTGCCCTGGGTGAAGGGGTGAGCAGGAGAAGGGGAGTGAGGAGAGAGTCGATGTGCTTGGGTTCCTCCTCAGAGCTTCTGGCTTCACTGGTCTTTAGTCCAGAATTTTAAAATCTCTGTTGAAGATACAGTTGCCAGCAATCACTGTTCTTTGTCACACTCTCTTGGGAATGACAAATCAGGTTGTCCCTTTGTTTGCTTAATCCTCCCTTAAAAAAAAAAATCATAACTGATCTTACTTTGAGTATCTCATTTTATCCCATTCATCCTATTCTTTCTTGGGCTAGAGTTCCACAATTGTCTTATTCTTACCATATTTGGCCTTATTGCATACATTATTCTCTAACCCAATCCAGTTGTATGGGGGGGGCATGTCCCCTTTCTTTTATTTAAGTTGAAAAATTTCAGAAGAGTGTCTACTAGGAGGCCAAGGGGAAAATAACCATACTAAACATTAAAAAAAAAAATCATACCATTCAGCTTTTTAATATTTTCTCTCTTCAAGGCTCTGGATAAACAAAATGTATTAGATGGAAAAGCTGAATAAGATAGGGACCCTACCCTTAAGGAGCTCCTTAAGAGAATAAAAGAATCCAGTAAGTGAAATGTATGTGTAAATAAATGCCCTGTGCACTATATGCTGTTTAGAGGTAGAGTTCAGGGTAAGATGGATGCAAAACAATAGGTTTCTTTATTTGGTGTGATCCAAAAGGGTTCATGGAAGAGGTGATCACTTTAGTTAAAACTTGCAGTGGAGTAAAGGTATAGAATGGTGAGGTTCAGGGAGTGGGATAAGGGGAATAAAATATTCCTTGACTCCATGAAAGCTGTAGAATGGTTTTGACTTTCCCATCTCCTCTTCCTTCTTGTTCTGCTTCGTTTGTTGCCGGATTTCTTAGTCTTAGGGGATAAGGATATTTTAGCTTACATGGAACTGTTCAGTCGTTAAGTTGTGTCTGACTCTGCGACTCCATGGCCTGCAGCACGCCAGGCTTCCCTGCCCTTCACTATCTCCTGGACTTTGCTCAAACTCATATCCATCGAGTCGGTGATGCCAAACAACCATATCATCCTCTGTTCTCCCCTTCTCCTCCTGCCTTCAACCTTTCCCAGCATCAATGTCTTTTCCAGAGATTTGACTCTGTGCATCAAAGAGCCAAAGTATTGGAGCTTCAGCTTCAGCATCAGTCCTTCCAATGAATAGAGTTGATTTCCTTGAGGACTGACTAGTTTGATCTCCTTATTGTCCAAGGGACTCTCAAAAATCTTCCCCAGCACCACAGTTTGAAAGCATCAATTCTTTGGTGCTCAGCCTTCTTTATGGTCCAACCCTCACATCCATTCATGACTACTGGACTTGTTCTGCTTTATTTGTTGCAAAGTTTTTTTGTCTTAGGGGATAAGGCTATTTTAGCTTACATGGAGAGATATCCACAGTTTCTCCCTTTATGGCATAAACTTGCTGTGAATTGATCACCACTGGTTTATTATATGTGTGTGTGTGTGTGTGCTGAGCTGCTTCAGTCATGTCAAACTCTTTGTGACCCTGTAGACCATAGCCTGCCACGCTCTTCTGTCCCTGAGATTCTCCAGGAAAAAATTCTGGAATGGGTTGCTATGCCCTCCTCCAGGGAATCTTCCCAACCCAGGGATCAAATCCGAGTCTGTTACATCTACCTGCATTGGCAGGTGAGTTCTTTACCGCTAGCACTACCTGGGAAGCCAGTTTTTAATATATTAGATGGCTAAAACAGACCAAAGCAATCAAATCAGAATTTCTGGGGGATGATGTCCAGGTACTGGTAATTTTCAGAGTGCCCTAGGCGTTCAAGGCAGAGAACCACTGGCTAAAACATGGGGCAGAAGAGAAGTCTGGGATATGGAGCTAAAAAATTGTAGGTTGAATTCTTGCAATTCCTTTTAATAACTAGGTGTCTTTATTTGAGTTACTTAGACTTTCCTAAGCCCCATCATCTTTTGGAAAATGGGGATGGTGGTATGCCTGTCCTGTCTGTCTTGTAAGATCATGTGAGTCAAAAGGGGCAATTGTGCAAAGGAACATTGCTTGCAGACGCGGTTGTAACAGTGAAATGTTCTGTTCACCTTCTCCAGCGGGAGACAGGCTAAGAGCCAGCCACTATGTCTTGCAAGATAGTAACCATTTGGTGGATTGGGACTTATGATTTCACTATCATGAGCATTTTGGTAATTCATTTTGCAATGTTTGTGTAATGTTAAAAGTTGGAGACTGAAAGCACAAAATCAAATCCTTAAAACAATGAGCAGTTGAACTTTTCTTAGTGTGATATATGAATTCTGTTTAAAATTATACAAATATATATTGTGATTAAGATTGTAAAGTGTATAAATATTCTCAATATCAATAATGTAATTGTTTAGTGTAAAATTCTATAAATACGTTAGATTTTTATTCAAAAAATCTGTACATTGGAAAAAAAAAACCAGTTCTTTTAGAAGATAGTAAAAACCCCCCAAATAGCACGTGCGTGTAGTTGCTTCAGTGGTGTCCGACTCTTTGCAACCCAACGGACTCTATCCCTCCAGGCTCCCCTGTCCATGGGATTCTTGGAGAGTCACAAATTCGATTATATCGCAGGTCCTGTCATGTCTTTTGGGTTTGCGGAGACATGGCGCTGTGTCTCTGTGCTCTGGAAAGCCTGGTGTGTTAGTGCCAGTCATGTGATTGTATGGGTATGATTGTTCTTGTGGCATTATAAATGATTTTACTTGAGAAGTGGTGTCACTTAACAACAAGGAAATTGAATCTGAAGCCTAGAGACTGGCTTCCAGATGTGACTTAGTGCTCGCTCCTATGACAGGAGGTGAGCTAGCCTCTCTGAGCCTTGTATGTAAAATCTGGATGCGTTTATTCTCGGTTACTTTGTAGCGTGACAAAAATTTAGTGGCTGCAGACTGCAGTAATCGTTTATTATCTCATGGTTTCTGTGGGTCTGCCATTCAGTTGGCCCTTGCTCACGGTCTCGTGAGGTTGTCATCAGATGTCAGGTAAACGTACAGGTAGTGGAGGACCTGCCTGAGTCTAAAAGATTCTTCCACAGTGACCTGCTTAGGGGATTGACAAGTCAGTGTTGGTGAGTTGGTTTCTCTTCACGACGAAGTTGGCTTTCCATGGGGCTGTTCCTTCTCAGGCTTCCCCAGACTGCGATACAGGAGACCAAGGTCTCTTTGGTGTCTCCCTGCATCTTTACCCTAGTACTTTGTTGATGCTTAATTGGTATTTCCTAAACTGAGATGGGTTGCTGGTCAAGCTCCAGACTGTGCCTCCCTTGAAACTTGAGATACAGAAGGTTGATTTTTGCTCGGGTGGTGGTGGTGGTGATGGTCATGGCTCCTGCCAGAACACTTTTAAGCCTGTCTTATGGGTCCCTGTTTTTGCCCCTGGAGTCCTGAGCCTCTTCCAAATGACTCAGGTGTTTGGGGCTTCCAGTGCTCGGCCTGACCTCCTCATAGGTAAACGGAGGAAGCCAGCGAACAGGCAAACAAGCACCCCCACTGTTTTTCTGTGTGACTGCTTCAAGATCTCATTGAACTCCTGCTCTACTTGGTAGCTTATATGTTTCTGACATCTGAGATTAAGGATACCCAGAAGATACAAGTGTACATCTTTCTTCCACATAATAAATCATCAAAACTTAATCTTTGCCATTTTATCCAAAAGTTTATTCTGAGAGCTAGGTCTTTGGCACTTTGACACACACACTTTTAGATGTATCTTTCTGTTGAAAAGTATAGTATTTATGGTTTACTATTGAAAAACCATCTTTCTGTGACTGAAGGACACATTGTCAACACATTATCAGGGTCGAGTTTAGGAATCATGTTCAGCAAAGACGTTTTTTAAAGAAAAGAAATGCTTGTAAGATCATGTTTTATATTTTAACGACAATTTAATTTCACGTGATTTTTGCATTATGTAGACAGGTAAGTTCAGAGCATCTTAGAATTGTTTCCTCCTCTCTACTCTCTCTTGGGAACTTTTCTGCAGGCATTATTTATCTTCTTAGTCACTACCTGCCTTCTCCACCTGTTGTTTGTATTAAGTCTTTGGACTTAGTTGACCGATGTCATATACGACGGTGAGCTGCTTGTGAGGGGTGGAGCAGTATTGGAAGGAGCAGAGGGTATGTAAGGCAGAATATCTCTGAAGGTTAGGGTTGATGGACAAGGGTACTTTTTCACTAAATAGGTAAAAGTGGACCACTAAAGCACTGGTGGAAAAGGTTAGAGTTGCCACAGATATTTTAACCTTAATTTTTAAACTACACTTTATTTTTTTTGGAGTAGTTTTAGGTTTATGGCAAAATTGAGAGGAAGGTACAGAGGTTTCCCATATACTTCCCATCCCTACACATGCAGAACTTCTCCCATTATCAACCTTACTTTCCAGAATGGTATATTTATTACAGTTGATAAACCTGTGTTGACATGTCATTATGCCTAATGCTCATAGCTTGTATAGGGTTCCCTCTTGTTGTTATACATTCTGTGGGTGTGGGCAATGTATAATGTCTTGGATTCACTATGGATTCATCACGCAGAGTAGTTTCACTGCTCTAATAATCCACTATATTCCATGCATTCATCCCTCTTCCTAACCCCTGGCAACCACAGATTTTGCTACTATCTCCATAGTTTTGCCTTTACTAGAATATCATATACTTGGAATCAGTGTATTCAGTATGCTGCCAATTTGCCTGAATTTTTAGTTTTCCTGGTATAGCTGATTGTTTACAAAGCATTTTGATAATTTTCCAAAAGCTTATTTGTTTAATAGTTACTTTAATAAGAGTTGTATTAGTGTCAGATGAGGATACTAAATAACTATTACTTGATTTGTTAAATAATAACTATTTAGTGTTGCTGTTATCAAACAGTAGTTTGAGGCACTTTATAAACTAATTAGCTTGTATTTTTTATGAGCCTCCCTGTTTCTTCTGGGTAAGAAAAGTACTATAATCTGAACAAATAGGTTGTGAAAATACATTAGAATATTAATAGTTTGAGGCATGTTTGTTGTATATGGCTGCATGGCATTAATACTATAAACAATTTATTCAAAGTCTTATTTTGAAATTAAAAAATAGGCATTAAATGTAAATTTCCAGACATTAAAGTGGTGATATAGAATATGAAATGAGGTTATGAAGACTTTTATTCAAATGCTAGCTCTACTGTTATCTATGTGAACATGAACTTTTGGTCTCTGAATTTCATTTTCCTTTTGGGAAAATGGAGATAAAATATACTTCATTGGTTAATTTTGAGGACTGTGTATGTAAGCTGTTAGTAAGAATCCTAAGTAAATTTAAACTTATTACAAAGAAATGTGAAGAGTTATTTGGTTAATAAGTCATACTTGGTTACTATTTCCAACTTAATTTCTTTTTTCCCAAGTAATCAAGGGAAATAATGATTTGGATTTAAGAAGGCAATACTGCTGAAAAGATGCTTATTTAACTGTGCCTGAGGGGAAAAAAACCCTGCATTTTTTATCTGAATTTGTCTTACTGATAGGCCTGCTTGTTTCTTCTTGTGAAAGGTATACACTTTGGGGTATTCTGCTTGTGTGCTTGGCTCCTGGTTGTATTTATTACCTAACTGTCAGCTTGAAATGTTAGTCCTTCTTGCAAAAGCATGAGTTATAGTGCCACGTTCTGTACAGAGTCAGAGACACATTATTTCTTATTTATTGTGAGAAAAGTCTGGATTCTTAAGCTCTTATGACCAGTCTTTGTGTAGTTGAAGCCACTGGGGCAGCGGAGACTTTGGTAGAAAGATTCTGGTGTGAGAGAATAAAAATAGTCCCATGAAGTTGAAATCCTGATGCAGCTGGAAAATTTAATATAATCTTAATTTACAATCAAAATGTCCTTGTTTAATATACTTAGAGGTATGGTCAGTGATATTGTGATATTATACAAAACTGTACACTTCTGAGTTTGAGAATGCTTGACAGATCTTAATTAGTACCAGACAAAAGTGTAATGGTCACTTCTTGGCAGGACAGTTGGCATCTTTAATATATTGCAATCTAAACTTTTTGTGGCCCTACTAATTTACAGTATTTTAAGAAGGTTAATCTGACAAGTGTATGGAATCAGTTGGAGGTAGAAGGAGTAATGAGAAGTAGACCATTTGGGAAGCTGTAATTTGCTTACAAGGTAGTGAGGATTTTCATTGTCATAATTGTGTGAATGGAAAATAAGAGATGCTCAGAAACCATTAAGAAAAGAATAGTAAAACCTGACTGTATTAAAATTATGCATTGCCAAAAATAGATTAAAAAACTATAAAAAGTAAAAACTGTAACAAAAAGCAAAGACAAACTCGGAAGATTAGCAATCCATACCATAGAAAAAGGACTAATTTCATACATATATTAAAAATACCAACAACTCAATGGGGAAAAATCAACAATCAGAGGAAAAATGGGCAAAGATATGAAAGATTAGGAATAGGCAATTCATAAAAGAGAAATGCAAAATAAAACTTCAGTGAGAAACTCTTTTTTAACCTATCAAATTGGCTAACAAAAAATTTTGAAAATGTGAGGAGTTACTGAGGATATGAGGAAATAGACAATGCCATTATTGCTAATGGATGTAGGTATTTTTGTAGTTTTTGTTGAGAACAATTTAGAAATAGTTATCAGAACTTAAAATGCACATATTATTTTATCCTCCTAGAATTTAACCCATAAATCTTGTACTTGTGTGAAATAGTATATATTTAAGGATATTCCTGGCAGCAGTTTGAAATAAATGCTCATCCTTTGGGGACTGGATAAATTATGGGACATATAGTAGAATATTTAGTAGCTGTTAAAAAGAATAAAGCTGCATATATATACACTGAAATGCAATCATTATTAAGTCAAAAAGGCAAGGTACAGAACAGTGGGTATTAATAGGTTATTATTTTGTAGGAGACTAAATTAAGATACGTATTTTCTCCTAAATGCATAGAAAGTCTCTGGAGGGAATTACAGCAAAATGGAAAATGCCCCTGGGGATTGAAACTCGGATATTGGACAACTGGGATGGGAGGGGGTTTCATTTTCCACTGTGTATTCATCTTTGGATATCCTGAATTTTGTATTATACAAAAGAAAAAAAAAATCCTAAAAAGAAGAAACGTGTTCAACTCAAAATATATTTCTGTAATACTTATAGCCAACTCTGAGAAATTAGAGAATTAGAAAACTAAATTTAAAAAGAAGTTGTTATTCATATATTTGATAAGGGATTAATATCTAGAGTATATGAAAAAATTCTTATAACACAACAAAAGCAAACAGTACAATTAAAAATTGAGCAAAGGACTTGAACCATTTCTTGAATAAGATAGATAAGTGATAAGATAAGTGACCTATAAGCACGTGAAAAGCTCAAAATCACTAATCACTAGGGACATGCACACTTATTAGGATGGCTGTTATTAAAAATAGAAAGTAACAGGTGTTGGTGAGGATGTGGAGAAATTGGAAACCTTGTGTACTGTTAATGAGAATGTGAAATGCTGCAGCTGCTTTGGAAAACAGTTCCTTGAAAAAATGAAAATAGTGTTTCCGTTGTTGTTCAGTTGCACAGTCGTGTCCGACTCTTTGCAACCCCACGGATTGCAGCACACCAGGCTTCCTTGTCCTTTGCTATCTCCTGGAATTTGCTCAAACTTATGTCTGTTGAGTTGATGATGGCATCCAACCATCTCAACCTCTGTCGTCCCCTTCTCCTCATACCCTCAGTCCTTCCCAGCATCAGGGTCTTTTCCAGTGAGTCAGCTTTTTACATCAGGTGGCCAAAGTATTAGAGCTTCAGCTTTAGCATCAGTCCTCCCGTTGAATATTCAAGGTTGATTTCCTTGAGGACTGACTGGTTTGATCTCCTTGCAGTCCAAAGAACTCTCAAGAATCTTCTCCAGTACCACAGTTTAAAAGCATCAATTCTTTGGTGCTCAGTCTTCTTTATAGTCCAACTCTCATATCCATATACAACTACTGGAAAAACCATAGCTTTGACTATATGGACCTTTGTCAGCAAAGTGACGTCTCTGCTTTTTAACATACTGTCTAGGTTTGTCATAGCTGTTCTTCCAAGGAGCAAGGGTGTTTTAATTTCATGGCTGCAGTCACCATCCACAGTGATTTTGGACCCCACGAAAATAAAGTCTTTCACTGTTTTCTATCTTATCTTCATCTATTTGCCATGAAGTGATGATACTGGATGCCATGATCTTAGTTCTTTGAATGTTGAGTTTGAGACAAGCTTTTTCAACTCTCCTCTTTCATCTTCGTCAAGAGGTTCTTTAGTTTCTCTTCTCTTTCTGCTATTAGGATGGTGTCATCTGCATATCTGAGGTTATTGATATTTTTCCTGGCATGTTTCCGTATGATCCAGCAATTCCACTTTTGGGTGTATGCCCTAAAGAACTGGAAGCAAGATCTTGAAGACCCGTGTTCATAGTGGCAGTATTCATAATAACTAAAAGATAGGAGCAACACAAGTTCCACTGGGGGATGAATGAATAAACAAAATGTGGTGTATGCATGCAGTAGAGTTTTATTAAGTCTTAAAGAGGAAGGAAATTCTGACACATGTGACAAGATGGATATTATGCTAACTAAAATAAACCAGTCATGAGAAGACAAATACTGTATGATTCAATTTACATAAGGTACCTAGAATAGTCAAATTCATAGAGGCAGAAAGTAGGAAGATGAACGCCAGGGGCTGGGGGTAGGAGGGAATTGGAGGAGATGTTGTTTAGTGGGTAAAGAGTTTCAGTTTTACAAGATGGTGGAACAATGTAAGTATACTTATCACTACTGAGCTGTATACTTAAAAAATGGTGAAGACAGTAAATTTTATGCCATGTATACCACACTTTGAAAAAAGATAATGTAACTCCCCGCTGCTGCCACCAAGAACCCTGTGGTGTAGAGGTAGGGAAGATGAATATGTAAATAAATGGCTGTAATTCAGAATGTAATCTGTGTCCAAAATGGGTATAATTGAAGCTTTGGGGTGGCATAGGGTGGGACGTAGATAAGGGAGATTGCTTATGATTTCACATGATAGGGGGTGGTACTTTGAGCTGATATTAGGGTACAGTATTGATAGGGTAGAGAAAATAGAAAAAAATTCGGTACAGGAGTAGCACAAGTAAAAGTGAAATGAGGGAAAGTGAATGGTATCGTCATACAGCAGAACAAGATGATGCTGGAAAAGAATCAGGATAGATTCTAGGGCCAACTCTGGGAAATGAAGATGTGGTCAAAAGAAGTTTCATGGGGTTTGTAGGATGCCTCTGGGGGGGGCGGAGATGACCAACCAGGCAAAGCTGTTTTCTTCTTGGTTTTCTCTTGATGTAAAATATGTCATCCCTTTGCTCTCAGAGTATGAGAGAGAGGGAAGTAAAGAGAGATAGAAGGGGTGAGGAAGGGAAGAAGGAAAGGAGAAAGAGAGAACCAGAGCACCTGAATTCTGGGTTGAGACTTTGTTCCTGTCTCTCAGAGTATACAAGGAGGTGGGGGTTTTGTCTTTTTCCTACTTGAGTTAACCTCACTCTTGTCTTGTTTGGGGCTGTTAACCACCCTCAGGGCTACTTAATCCCCTTGCTGTTTTGTTTCTTGCCAAGTTGATTCTGCCTGTTTCATTCTTAGAGTTGCCAGTTATATTCCTTTCCCTGTAAAAAAACCCAATATATTTGATTTTTACATAAATTGAATGTAAACCTTCCCTCCCCAGCTGCTTTTCTCCCATCTTGTTTTGCTTTTCTGTTAAAATATAGCTTGAGTCCTATTTGCCCTCCACCCAGAGGCCATGGAGACATTATATTTCACAGTTTTTCCTTAAGTCCATGTACAATATAAATTCATTGAGTCTTATTGATTTTTCTCTGTGACAGGTGAAGGTATCTAATTTAGTTCCTTTGTTGATGTTTCACTGTTTTATCTCTTCATGCTGTAACCTTTTTCATTCACTCTTTGCATTAAAGAAATATGAACTGAATTCCTAGAGTTGATAGAAACTATATTCAATTCTAAAGAGAGCATCTGTCCTTTAGCCAAATATTAGATTGCTCAGCTTGTTTTCTTGAAGTCTTTTTTTTCCTAATTCTCAAGTGTTAAAGGCAGTGGGATATACACATCTGCACCGTTTAGTAAATGGGAATGGGGTGGATTCTGATTTCATTTTTCTAGCTAATTTTTCTCTCCTACTTGGAGAGGTGCAGAAAAAAAAAGAGTCTGAGAAAATGTATTTTCTGATCAGCTTCTATTGAAAATACTTAATCAAAGTAGTCAAAAGGGAAAGAGATTCTCAAGGATTGCTACTTGATTATGAAATAAAAAAATTATGAGTGTCGATTTATCTCAAGTGTGATTCTCTCTTGGGGAAAGTTTGCCATCCTATTAGCATCGATTTGCATATCTTTACTTTTAACAAATGTATGATTGGATCTGAAGTGAGAAGACTACATTTGCTCTCATTCAAAATTTAATTTTATGATAATATCGACTACCTAATTATTGTTTTTGCTTAAAGTATCTTTGACTGAGGAGACTGGTTGGTTAGAAAATGTGCTGTTGAGACCAGTGCCTTGGGATTAATCAAGTGTGGTCTTGTTGGCTGTCAGAGAGGGCCCAGTTGGCTTTTTGCCTGATAGATATTTTTGCTCTCAAGCAGATGAATATGGGTAAATTGGGGAAAAATTAGTCATACTAGTAGTCCCTACCACTTGCAGGAGGTGACTGGGGTTTCATCAGCTTTGTATTTGAGAAGCTGAGTACCCTAGTAAGGTTATGGATGTTTAAAAGGTAATGTAACTACTACAGAAGAAGTCATAGTTTAAAATTAATTGCAGCTTTTGTTTAAAAAACGTGGTTGATTTTTAAGTACTTTGTTCTGTATTTGCTTTTATATTTGCTGCAGATATTACACATGAAGATTATGCTTTAAACACTGTAAAATGTTTTTCTAGTATTAACTAAATGATTATGGGGAATGTTACACTTTAAAGGTCATGTTGATTTTGCGACATTTCCAGTTATACATTTTACACATACATTTGAATTGGTTTAGCTTCTGATAGAGTGTTTAAAGATCCAGGGTAGTAAATGTGGAAGGGAAATTGCAAAAGGGCACAATGCTTTGGAATGCACTTGTCTTCCACCTTTCCTTTGTTTCAGCAGTGGAATTTCAAATTCTAAGAGGCAGTTCAGAGAGCTGAAAGGACAGTGTGATAGTACGGGTTTCGGGTTTTCAGTACTTGTTAAGTTCAAAGACAACTCTAGTTATATCTTTCTATTAGTTGATTCTCTGTATACGTTTGTACTATACTTCCTTTTGTATCCTTTCCTGATTTGAACATTTATTAGAAATGAAAGAGACTTAAGAATATGTCTTTTATATTTGTTGTTGTTCAGTCGCTAAGTTGGGTCCGACTATTATGGTGGATTGAACTAATTGAGTATTCAGACACTTTTCCTATAATTTGCACCTCATTGCTATAATAGCAGCTATGAGATCAATAACCCATCCTGATCTGTGTTTACTGGGAGTGGTGAATATTTACTGGGAGCCAGTGGAGCATAGTGCATAAGTGTACAGGCCACAGGGTCAGATTATCTGGATTCAGCTCTGCTGCCTAATATCTATGTGACCTTAGGAAGATTACTAAATGCTCTGAGCATCAGTTTACATCTGTGTTTAGGGATAAAAATAGAGTTAATGTAGGGATTAGTTGATATAATTAGAATAACAAAAATTTTTGTTGTAGTGTCTGTCATTGACATAGTGATATACTATTTTAGACAATACAAAATGAACTTTCTTCACTAGACTAAAATTTTTATTTCATTAGTTTCACAAAGTTGTTTTTTTTTTTTTTTAATTTTTCCTTCTTTTTCCAATTAAGGCTTCTTTCAGGGTTTATGGATTTGATAATTTGTGGAAGAGTACTTTTCACTGATTTTGTATGATTGGCCAATAGCTCTATGTTTGTTAAAAATGAAGCAAAACTCATGTTCTGTTAGTCAAAAATTTTTAGGCAACTGTTTAATATTGAGGTTATTGGGTGTTTGAGGTTAATACCTCAAATGTCACAAACGTAATATGTTTAATCTTGTCTGACTCTCCGTGACCTCACAGATTGCATCCAGCCAGGCTCCTCTGTCCATGGGATTCTCCAGGCAAGAATACTGGAGTGGATTGCCATTTCCTCTTCCAGGGGATCTTCTGGATCGAGGGATCAAACTCACGTTTCCTGCATTGGCAGGCAGATTCTTTACTACTGAGTAAGAATGTCACAAAGTGTTGGTATAATTTTCACCAAGGAAAAATAACATTTAAATATTTCCTGAAGGATTCAGATACATATATCTCACTTGTAAAGCTGGATCTTTTGTCTGGGTTTTATCATGGCTCTTTTTTTCTAGCTAAGAAGAACTGAAATTGCCACCCTACTTTTTAATTAATTGGTTAACAAGTTACTTGGCTAGGGAAAGGTCTTTGAGTGATATGCCTAGTCTTTTTGTAGTACAGAGATACATTAGGTTCTGCAAAACTTATTCATTATTTAAAATATTAATTTAAATTAATTTGAATTTCTATATGACTCTTGTATTCTTTTTTTATCTAGCTTATATATTCATCCAAACCTATCAAAAATTTTACTGGATTTTCTTTCTAAGTCATTTACTGTAACATTGTGACATTCCCTAATATCATTTAATATTGATTAGACAGTAAGTTTCTTACAAAATTGAAAGGATCAGAGTATTGTTTTCGGGGCCACTGAGCTGTTGATTAGTTTGAAAAGAACTTATTTGGTGACCAACATGAAGATAATTTAATTTTATTTATTATTACTGGTGCTTCTTTGTAAATAGGGGTATACTTATCTTTGCTGCTGAAAGTAGGGACATGTTAAGAGGTTTCCCCAAGTGTGTGTTTTGTTCTATACTATCCAATTAGTTACTTGATGTATGTTAGTTACATAAACACAGATATGAAATAAAGATCAGAAGAGAAATTTCACAGTGTCATCATTAGAAATGAATGTACTTTCATGAGTATGTTAACTTACAGAAGTCCAAAAGGTGTTGGAGCACAGGTGCAATGATGATAATGATGAGAGGTATCATGAAAGACAGGTTATTTTAGTATGGGAGGAAGGGACCATTCCATGAATTTCTGATGTGGAAGGTAAAGGTTTGAAATTAGTCTCACAGAATTATAGATAGAGCAGAGAACCTTAGAGTTAGTCTACTTATGTAGATGAAATGTATTGCCTAGTCCTTGGCGCAGTTGGGTCTTGAATCCAAGTTTTCTGATTTCTGATTTGGTGCTGAGCAGGGGAAGAGGAGAAGAGGTTTGGCTCTAGGAGAGGCTGGGTACTTGGTTCTTTGGGGGTGATACAGGCATGGAGGTATTATCAGATTGATTGGGTGAATCTCAACACAGGCTGACCGATTGCTCCCTTATGCTCCCAAGCATTTAAAAGAATGGACTGTCAAAATTTAGAGAAGAGCTAACACCTACCTTACTCAAACTCTTCCAGAAAATTGCAGAAGAAGGTAAACTTCCAAACTCATTCTATGAGGCCACCATCACCCTAATTCCAAAACCTGACAAAGATGCCACAAAAAAAGAAAACTACAGGCCAATATCACTGATGAACATAGATGCAAAAATCCTTAACAAAATTCTAGCAAACAGAATCCAACAACATATTAAAAAAATCATACACCACGATCAAGTGGGCTTTATCCCAGGAATGCAAGGATTCTTCAATATCCGCAAATCAATCAATGTAATACACCACATTAACAAATTGAAAGATAAAAACCATATGATTATCTCAATAGATGCAGAGGAAGCCTTTGACAAAATTCAACACTCATTTATGATTAAAACTCTCCAGAAAAAGCAGGAATAGAGGAACTACCTCAACATTAATAAAAGCTTATGACAAACCACAGCAGCCATCAACCTCAATGGTGAAATTGAAAAGCATTTCCTGCAATCAGGAACAAACAGGTGCCCACTCTCACCACTATAGTTCACATAGTGTTGGAGAAGTTTTGGCCACAGCAACACGACAGAAAAGAAGTAAAAGAATCCAATGAAAGAAGAAAGTAAAACTCTCACTGTTTGCAGATGACAATGATCCTCTAAATAGAAAACCCTAAAGACTCTAACCAGAAAATTACGAGAACAATTCAATGAATATAGTAAAGTTGCAGGATATAAAATTAACACACAGAAATCCCTTGCATTCCTATATACTAACAATGAAAAACAGAAAGAGAAATTAAGGAAACAATACCATTCACCATTGCAACAAAAAGAATAAAATACTTAGGAGTAAATCTACCTAAAGAAACAAAAGACCTATACATAGAAAACTATAAAACACTGATGAAAGAAATCAAAGAGGACACAAACAGATGGAGAAACATACCGTGTTCATGGATTGGAAGAATCAATATTGTCAAAATGGCTATTCTACCCAAAGCAATCTATAGATTCAATGCAATCCCTATCAAGCTACCAACGGTATTTTTCACAGAACTAGACCAAATAATTTCACAATTTGTATGGAAATACAAAAAACCTCGAATAGCCAAAGTAATCTTGAGAAAGAAGAATGGAACTGGAGGAATCAACCTGCCTGACTTCAGACTCTACTACAAAGCCACAGTCATCAAGACAGTATGGTACTGGCACAAAGACAGAAATATAGATCAATGGAACAGAATAGAAAGCCCAGAGATAAATCCACGAACCTATGGACACCTTATCTTTGACAAAGGAGGCAAGGATATACAATGGAAAAAAGACAACCTCTTTAACAAGTGGTGCTGGGAAAACTGGTCAACCACTTGTAAAAGAATGAAACTAGAACACTTTCTAACACCATACACAAAAATAAACTCAAAATGGATTAAAGATCTAAATGTAAGAACGGAAACTATAAAACTCCTAGAGGAGAACATAGGCAAAACCCTCTCCGACATAAATCACAGCAGGATCCTCTATGACCCACCTCCCAGAATATTGGAAATAAAAGCAAAAATAAACAAATGGGACCTAATGAAACTTAAAAGCTTTTGCACAACAAAGGAAACTATAAGCAAGGTGAAAAGACAGCCCTCAGATTGGGAGAAAATAATAGCAAATGAAGAAACAGACAAAGGATTAATCTCAAAAATATACAAGCAACTCCTGCAGCTCAATTCCAGAAAAATAAATGACCCAATCAAAAAATGGGCCAAAGAACTAAACAGACATTTCTCCAAAGAAGACATACAGATGGCTAACAAACACATGAAAAGATGCTCAACATCACTCATTATCAGAGAAATGCAAATCAAAACCACAATGAGGTACCATTACACGCCAGTCAGGATGGCTGCTATCCAAAAGTCTACAAGCAATAATGCTGGAGAGGGTGTGGAGAAAAGGGAACCCTCTTACACTGTTGGTGGGAATGCAAACTAGTACAGCCGCTATGGAGAACAGTGTGGAGATTTCTTAAAAAACTGGAAATAGAACTGCCATATGACCCAGCAATCCCACTCCTGGCATACACACTGAGGAAACCAGATCTGAAAGAGACACGTGCACCCCAATGTTCATCGCAGCACTGTTTATAATAGCCAGGACATGGAAGCAACCTAGATGCCCATCAGCAGATGAATGGATAAGGAAGCTGTGGTACATATACACCATGGAATATTACTCAGCCATTAAAAAGAATTCATTTGAATCAGTTCTAATGAGATGGATGAAACTGGAGCCCATTATACAGAGTGAAGTAAGCCAGAAAGATAAAGAACATTACAGCATACTAACACATATATATGGAATTTAGAAAGATGGTAACGATAACCCTATATGCAAAACAGAAAAAGAGACACAGAAATACAGAACAGACTTTTGAACTCTGTGGGAGAAGGTGAGGGTGGGATGTTTCAAAAGAACAGCATGTATACTATCTATGGTGAAACAGATCACCAGCCCAGGTGGGATGCATGAGACAAGTGCTCCGGCCTGGTGCACTGGGAAGACCCAGAGGAATCGGGGGGAGGTGGGAGGGGGGATCGGGATGGGGAATAAGTGTAAATCTATGGCTGATTCATATCAATGTATGACAAAACCCACTGAAATGTTGTGAAGTAATTAGCCTCCAAATAATAAAAAAAAAAAAAAAAAAAAAAAAGAATGGACTGTCAGATACTACCATGCCAAATTGTCTTTCCATCAACACTGTAAGTGGGTATTAATACAAACCATATGTAAAATTAAACAAGCAGTCAAGAAATATTTATTTAGCACCTGCAAATGCTTAGTAAAATTCTCAGACTTTTAGGATATATAGGAAGGAGTGAAACATGGTGCTTGCCCTTTGGTGGCACACAGTCCAGCTGGGGAGAAGAGACATTCTATGAAAATATAACAATACTGGCTGGCATATGTGGGTGTGGCTAGTACATGCCAGAGGAGTTGAGGGGTGGAAGATGGCTCTGTGAGTCAGAATACTCACGTAAGTTTCCCCAGAAGAGGTAAAAATGAGGTTGGTTGCTTCTGTTAAACAAGGAGGCCATTTGATCGAGGTAGCTCTAATGCCGTGAGAGTGACCTATTTAAGCCAAAATCTAAGCCTGTAGATGCTTCAAATTTACAAAATTGAAACCTAAGGACAACAAATCACCAGCCACTAACTCAACTTTCATCTGTAGCCAATCAAATATTTCCATTCTTTGGTTCCTTCTTTTTGGTTTAAAAATGTCTCCTTGAACTCCTCTTAGTGTAGCACTTCTTACCACTTCTGGTTTGGCACTGACCTGTTTGAATTGATTTTTGCTCAAATAAACTGTTAGCATTTTAATATGCCTCAGTTTATCTTTGAACCTTTCTCAGCTTATTAGATCTTGTCAATAATTATATGTGTTCAGCTCTAAAGATTTTGGATTCCCCTAATTTACTGCGATTCATGGGGTCGCAAAGAGTTGGACACGACCGAGTGACTGAACTGAACTGAACTGAACTTACTGCTTGGCTTCCCTGGTGGCTCAGATGGTAAAGAATCTGCCTGCAATGCAGGAGACCTGGGCTTGATCCCTGGTTTGGGAAGTTCCCCTGAAGGAGGCCGTAGCAACCTACTCTAGTATTCTTGCCTGGAGAATCCCCATGGACAGAGGAGCCTGGTGGGCTACAGTCCATGGAGTCACAAAGAGTCAGACACAACTGAGCGACTAACACTTTCAACTTACAGCAGGTGTTCTCTAGGGTGTGCCATTCCACAGTCTCCATGCCATTGTGCATCGGTAGCAGAAGCCTTCTATGTGAGAGAATCCCACTTCTGCTTCTCTTCTGTGAGTGTGTTCAACAGCAGATCACACTCTCCCCACTGGTCTTCTGAATGTTGCATGTTAGAGGGCCTGGTTTCAGTTATCTTGTTCCTCTTCTGTTTCTTGGCAAAAATAGCTAAAATTGCTTGTTAAATGTGAGTTTGGTGGGTTTTTCCACTTACAAAAATCTTTTTCCTAAGAGTATTAAAGTCAGATGGGATATTTGTCAATAGTACATGAAAACAGCAGCAGCTGGCATTTACATTGGGGTTTTCTGTTGTTCAATTAGAATATTTTGGTATTCTGTGTTATGAATCGTTAACTTGAAGATTGGTACATAAATAATGCCATTAAACATTATAAGATAAATAAATTTAGAAACAGCTGCATCAGAGATTAAATACACTTCTCAGAACTCATGCTATTTTCTCTCTACCTAGATATTTCTGTATTCAAATGGTATTTCTCATTTTAGCACAAATAAGGGCCTATAAACCTGACAGAGATGAATGTACTCTAAACAAGAAATATGAAAGACATTAAGGGCTTGAATTATAGAGTGTGAGCCTCAATCTACCACTAATTCTTTAAGGTGGTGATTTTTTTAACCTTTTTTCTTTTCTTCTTATTTTAATATGGTGCACTCTTCTTCAAGGAAAGTTTTTTTTGGAATTCAATTATTATTAAAAGAAAAAAAAAGATAAAAGCAGAGTGGCTCTGATTGAAGCCAGGAGTCGGGGCTCAGAGCTCTGCTCACTTAGTACCTGCTTCTTTTGGCCTTAGGGAATCCTCAGGACACCATGGAGCATGGCTTGAAAAACACTGCTTTTAAGGAAAAACAAGCTAAATACTTTGTAAAAGTAAGCCTTTAAAGAAAGTTCTTACTGTCTGATAATTGAATGGATTGTGAAAGCTACTTGATCTTGTTACCCATCCTTACTGCCTTTAGACATGAATGCTGTGCTATGGTTTATTGAAGAAAAAAAGAAAAAAGCACCAAAAAAACCCAAAAAGCAAAAAACCTCTGGAAGTTACACACACACACACACACATACACACACACGAGATGAGAGACGAAGATAATCAGATAAACGTACACACATGCTCACCTGTGTGTGCACACACATACAACTCACAGTTTGTTTCATGTTGATTGGGTAATTGCCTTTCCTCAACCCATGCATCTCCAACAGCCATCTCATTCTGAATCTAATATAGATAGTTGACCTGGACAGGAAATTTTGAGGCTAGCATACCAAAAATCATTAAATGAAGAATTATTTTTAGTAATGTTATTGGAAATGATTTATTTATTAATAAAGCTGTATTGAACACTTCATTGCAGGACAATGAGGTATGGCAGTGAACAAGTGTCCCTGCCATCATACAACTCACAGCTAATTGGAGGTGAGGATGAGAAAAACAAGTGTGATAAATGCTGTGTTGCTGGGTTTGGCTAGAACAGGATGTGCTATAGGAAGTGGAAACATATTAAAGGACTTCAAGCCAGAAAAGTTACCATTTGTATTTTTTTCAGGAGAGATCCCTTTGGTTAACTACCATGTTGACCTTGGGGAAGCTGTTTGGGTGATAAAGTCATTCTCTGGGAGTAGAAAGGCCAAAGATTATAGAATACAGTGTAGTTTGTCTTTCCATAACATCCCCAGTCACCCCTGTCCTTTATGAAATCTGTCTTTCTTCATCTTATTTTTATGGCCCTTTTAACCTTATCACAAGGCTAGTGTAATTCAAAAGAACAGTGTTTAATGTTCAATGTCTATACAGATACATAGATATATCTTCATTCTTTCAGTAAAGACACTGGTATGATGCCTAGCACATAATAGGTAATCAATAAATGTTTATTGACATGAAAGGAGTAAATGCTGAAGAAAGAGATGCCAACTCAGTTCTCTTTTTTTGGTAATCATCACTCAGTTCCCCCCAGCCCCACCACCCTCGTCCCATATTCTTTAAATTTAGATAATGTTAATATCAGCTGTTTCTTAAACCTGCAAAGGTCTAATCATTTTATACTACTGGTGTAACTACTAAAACTGTACATTTGAAATAGTTTAGATTCACACACTTTTCCATTTTACTTTCCATTCTGTACCTTCCCTGCCCAGCCCTGGAATCAATCCTTTCTTGAAGAGCCCTGGTTTTTTATTGTAACAAATCATATTCGAACCTAGTATTCAAGTTCTAGATATACACTTTGCTACTAGGGTGACTTTGCTTTTAGGTGTGTGAAAGGTTATTCCTTGGTTCTCCTCTGTATTTGTATTGCCTCTTTTCCATAGTGAGCACCCTGGCTCCCAGCTAACACCATTTTTCCTTTGCTCAGTTCTACAATGTATCTAAAATAGTTTCATAACTGCTGCCCTCATTGTTTGGATTTCTCCTCCACCTACCTCAATTATTGTTGTTGTCCAGGCTCTCAGTCCTGTCCAACTCTTTGTGACCCCATGGACTGCAGCACTGCCAGTCTTCCCTGTCCTTCACCATCTCCCAGAGCTTGCTCAAACTCATGTCCATTGAGTTGATGATGCCATTCAACCGTCTCATCCTCTGTAGTCCCCTTCTCCACCTTTCTTCAATCTTTCCTAGCATCAGGGTCTTTTCTAATGAGTCGGCTCTTTGCGTCAGGTGGCCAAAGAATTGGAGCTTCAGCTTCAGTATCAGTTCTTCCAATGAATATTCAGGGTTGATTTCCTTTAGGATTGACTGGTTTGATCTCCTTGCAGTCCAAGGGACTCTCAAGAGTCTTACTGAACACCACAGTTCAAAAGCCATCAATTTTTCGCTGCTCAACCTTCTTTATGGTCCAACTCTCACATTCATACATGACTACTGGTAAAACCATAGCTTTGACTAGACAGACCTTTGTTGGTAGAGTAATGTCTGCTTTTTAATATGCTGTCTAGGTTTGTCATAGCTTTTCTTCCAAGGAGCAAGGGTGTTTTAATTTCGTGGCTGCAGTCACCATCTGCAGTGATTTTGGAGCCCAAGAAAATAAAGTCTGTCACTGTTTCCATTGTTTGCTCCTCTATTGGCCATGAACTGATGGGACCAGAGGCCATGATCTTAGTTTTTTAAATGTGGAGTTTTAAGCCAACTTTTTCATTCCTCTTTCACCTTCATCAAGAGGCTCTTTAGTTCCTCTTTGATTTCTGCCATATGGTGTCATCTGCATATCTGAGGTTACTGATATTTCTTCTGGAAGTCTTGACTCCAGCTTGTGCTTCATCCAGTCCAGCATGATGTACTCTGTGTATTAGTTAAATAAGCAGGGTGACAATATACAGCCTTGACATACTCCTTTCCCAATTTTGAACCAGTCTGTTGTTCCATGTCCAGTTCTAACTGTTGCTTCTTGATCTGCATATAGTTTTCTCAGGAGGCGGGTAAGGTGGTCTGGTATTCCCATCTCTAAGAATTTTCCATGGTTTTTTGTTGTGATCCACACAACCAAAGGTTTTAGCATAGTCAATGAAGTAGAAGTAGATGTTTTTCTGGAATTCGCTTGCTTTTGCTGTGATCTAATGGATGTTGGTTATTTGATCTCTGGTTTCTCTGCTTTTTCTAAATCCAGCTTAAATATGTAATTAAATATGATATTCAAAAATTAATGGGATTAAAAGAGGGTGGGAGAAAACTTTTGGAGAGGTCTGCTATGTTTATGATATGTGTTGTAGTGATGGTTTCATGAGTGTATACTTGTCTCTAAACTTACTAAGTTTTGGATACATTAAATATGTATAGCTTTTGGTATATCAATCATAAGATAAGCTTAATAAGATAGCTTAAAAAAAAGATGACAGGTGAACTGCCATGGTGGGCAATATAGGGTTAGTTTAAACTGCCCACTTCAAGAAATTTTTTATATCAGAAAAAAAAAACTCTCCCCTGTTTGTGCCACTTAAAAGCGTTAATCGAATTAATGCCCCTTCATCCACTGTAATTGATGCCTGTTCAATTTTCTGTCTTGCTTAGACTTTTCTGACTTGCATAGCTATATGTATATAAATGTGTCGTCAAAACCAAGAATATTGAGATTGTTTTGTCCTGTATTTCACATCTTTTCTTAGAAACTCTTGCTGAATCAAAATAAAGTTTAATGTTTCTTTTCATTTTTCTTTTTTACTTATGGAATGTTTCTCTACCTCTGTGTTTTACTCAGAATTGCAGAGGCAGTTCTCTCTTCCTGCCGTGTTTGCATTCCTGGAAAATCTTTAATTCTGCAAAATCTTGTGCTAAACGTGATAGAACTTCCAGGGAAAATAGGGTTGGGAACAGATGGTTTGAAACCAGTGGAATTTTGTAAACAGAACTGGCACCAAGAAATGACAATTGCAATAAAAATAACAGCATGATTAAATCTCAATTGGCATTTATACCCAGCATCACCATCAGTCCTTGGCCTTACACCGTGATTTTCCTCCTTTGAGTTTTTGGTCCTTAAAGTTACTCACTTTTAACAGAGACCATTTTCATCAAAGTTAAAAATCTGGTCCAGAGTGTTGACTTATCAGTTTTATTTTAAACACAGGGGGAAATACTTTTCATTTCTTCATCTGTACTCTCAGCTTCCTTGGATAGTTTACTATAGTGGAGAGTCTTGAAGGCAGGAAATGAGACTTTCCTGCATGTGAACTAATTTACATTAAAGAAATACCTTTTGTAGCAGAAGAGGCTAATGTTAATTTGCTTTAGTATGTAAACATAATATATACCCACTATAGAGAATTTAAATAATGTGGGAAAGAATAAAGAAGAAAGAAAAATCCCTTGACTGCCAGTAAATATTACTGTCATCATCTGTGTGCCTACTGTTCTTCATCTGACCTCTTTTGATGATGTGTGTATATAAAATTTCACATAAATGAATTCATATTACACTTAGTGTCTTCCAACTTTCTTTTAGGGCAATGTCAAACAATATAGCTATACAATGTCCTTTTTAATGATTGCAAATGATTTTACTATATGCATGTCGAAGTTCATTTCTTTCTTTTTTTGTGGATGTTTAGACTATTTTCAGTTTTTCACTGTTATAAAGAGTGGTGTACTGAAAATTCTAGATCGTATCTTTGTACCCAGGGAGTGGTGTCTCTGCATCAGGGGTATGTGTTTGCATAACACTTTGGTCCTTATTGCAATGTTGCTTTCAAGAAAGATTGTACCTATTTATGCTCCCAGGAGAGCATGAGAAAGTCTGTGTTCCTACACAGGATGGTTTTAGTTTTCTGAATCTTTGCCAGTCTGATAGGTTAAAGAGGCAATATTTTGTTTTTATTTGTATCGATTTTATTATTAATGTGATTGAACATTTTTTCATACCTCTGTATAACACCCATATTTTGCTTTCAGTGAAGTGCCTTTCATGTATTTCATGTTACTCACTTTTCTCTCAGAACATTTACCTTTTTAAAAAATAAGAATTGTGTGATTTTAGGGATATTACACCTTTGAGATGAATATATATTGCAGTTTTTAATATCATGCTGATTATTTCATAACCTTATTTATGGGATGTTTTGATTTTTTTTTTTCTTTTTTTTTTTTTTTGATTTTTATGAAGTCAAATCCATCAATCTTTTTTATGTTTCTTGCATTTGTAAAGTGTTCAAAAATGCCTATTTCCACTCCTAAAAGACTGTCTGCCTTTATTTTCTTTTATTGCATTTGTGTTTATTTCTTATATTTAATCTTTGAATTATCTGGAATTTATCTTTCTATAATGAGTAAAATGAATATCCACCTTATTTTTTTTTCTTCCTCCAAACCCTGATTATTTAACATCATTTGTTAATTTAAGCTCCTCTCCATCAGTGTGAAAGTCTCCATAATATACCCAATTTCTTTGTGTCTTTGTATTAATTTCTGGGTTTACTATTGTGTTAGTTATTTCTGCTAAATAAATTACCTCCAAACTCAGTGGCTTTAAACATTTATTCTCTTTCAGAGTTTCCATGGATGAGAAATTTGGGAGCAGCTCAGCTCTACAATTCTAGCTCATGATTTCTTTTGAAGTTGAGGTTAAGATTTCAACGGGAACCATTGTCATCTGAAGGCTTAACTGAGGTGGGAGGGTCTGCCTTACAGGTGGCTCACTCCCATGTCTGGCCAGAGAGTGCTGGCTCTTGCAGGGAGGGGGGCCTCAACTGTTCTCTGATTGGACTTTTGCCAGGTCTGGCTGTCCTTAGGACCTGGTGCTAGCTTGCCTCGAGGTAGTCATCCAGCAGAGAGAGGCAAGAGAAAGCTACCTTTTTTTTTGACTAGCTTCAGAAGTCACACAGCATCAGTTCTACCACATTCTCTTTGCTAGAAACAAGTCTCTTTCTAAGATCAGCCCACCCTTGAAAAGATGGAAATTGGACTACTCATTTTGAAGGGAGACCTGACAAGGAATTTGCAGGAATATATCTACACCTCCATAGGTCCCTTGACTGTTCCGTTCATGTATTCGGCTTGTGGTTTAGTTGCTAAGTTGTGTCTGACTCTTGTGACCCTAGGCTTCTCTGACCATGGGGTTTTCCAGGCAAAAATACTGGAGTGGGTTGCCATTTCCTTCTCCAGGGCAGGGATCGAACCCACACCTCCCTCTTGGCAGGCCGATTCTTTACCATTGAGCCACCTGGGAAGCCCTATATTTGACTACTTCTCTAATATTACATTAGTTTATTTAAAGAGTCTTATATTGAACTGATGGAATGTTCCATAACACTCTGCTAAGCTATATTTGACAGCCATCAACTCTTACTGATCAAGTATTTGAAAACAGATCCACAAAATAATAATGATAATAATGGAGGGCTTTTTAAATTGCTTTATTCCTTCAACTTCCGATAATTCTTTGGAATTATGTAGTAGGGGTCATTATAGTTCATTGCAGATCCCTGCTTACCTTATTAAACCATTTTTTTTTTCACACCCTTCCATATTTCTATGAGTAATTTTAAATACTTTGGCAGATACATTGTAACTTCAGGGCATTGCATGTTAATGAAATTTCACAGATATCTGAAACAGAATCTTCTAATATACCAGCAAGGAAGCAGAATCAAAAGAAGGCATTTCTGTGTGGGGAGCAATCTAAATAAGCATCTCAGCTCCATATGCTGTGACGTTCACCAGGGGCTCGTCACGATCCCTGGATTTTCTGTGCAGCAGACACGCGAGTCCATGGAGTGCTGGGCTCCATCTGCCTCAGTCCCCAGGCTGTACCGGAGGAGCCTCTTTGTGTTCTGACCTCTAGGCTGCCTTTTTTTTTTTTAAAACATGTTGCCAGCCTGGCCTTTGTTGCCGTTTCAACAAGTGTGTATGCCTGAGGGTGCACTTACACTTGAAAGTTTAAAAGACCACAGCCACTCGCCCTCAAGACCTTGGTCACTGTTGCTCTCCCTTTAAATCGCACGAATCTTCTCACCCGGCTGCGTCTTTATCTGGTTCTGAGTTGGCACTGCCAGTGTGTTGGCTCCCCGTGGACACGCGGCTGCCGTGGACCAGCTGTGGCAGCCTTCCAAAAATTGCAACCGTGGTTTGGACAGGCTTTATTTTTGACAGACTAATCAGAGCCTTAATATGCTTCCCCTGCTGGGGGAGCCTGTGTTTCTAATTTTTAGATTTCTGATTCTCTGAAGAGTAGAATAAGTCCCTGGGCTGGCTGTCTGTCTGCTGGTTACCTTGTATTTCCTGATCTCACTTTTTTTTTGTGACCTTCTCTTCCCATCTTTGCCTCTTTGAGGTCTGGTGGGCTTGACTACCTTGAGAAACCTGCCTACGTCCTCTTTCCAATCCTGATCAAAGGAAAAGTCATTAAAAAAAATTGGAGTATAATTGCTTTACAGTGTTATGTCTCTGCTGTACAATGAAGTGAAATCAGCTATAAGTATACATACATCCCTTCCCTCTTGGGCCTGCCTCCCACCTCTAGCCCCTATCCCACCCTTCTAGGTCATCACAGAGCACCAACCTGAGCTCCGTGCACTATACAGCAGGTCCTCACTAGTTATCTGTTTTGCACATGATAGTGTATTAGAGAAGGAAATGGTAAACCTCCCCAATATTCTTGCCTGGAGAATCCCATGGACAGAGGAGTCTGGTGGGCTACAGTCCATGTGGTCGCAAAGAGTTGGACACAACAACGACTAAACAACAACAACAAAGTGTATACATGTCAATCCCAATCTCCCAATTTGTCCCGCCCCAAAAGCCATGTTTTTGCTCCTTATCTCCTGTTGTGAATTTGAGTTGGTGTCTAGTTAAAGAAAGCAACATATTTGAGGCATGGTGGGGAGAGGGGGTCAGGATAGGATTTTCATGAGACCCTAATGGCATATTTGTTTTGAAAAATTGCCTTTTCTGTCCAACCCATTGAGACCCTTGTGCCATATAAAAATAGGGCAGAAGCAGAGGTATTGTGAAAAGTAACTAGCATAAATGAGTATGAAGTAGTAGTGGACAGTAGGACAGCTATGCTCTAGGAAATATGTGTCACATGGTGTTTCTGGGGCCATTTCCCCATCACCCATGTTATTGCCTGACACTTACTTTCTAATATTCTTCTTGTTTATCTTGTGTCCTTCTTCTTATACATTCTCAGTGTCATTATTTTTTCCCTATTTCCCTTGTCTCACTTTTATTTCTTAGTTTTGATTTTTGAAGGGTTTTGAGATTTTGCTTTTGATGGGCATGCTTTTTTCTTTTTATAGGCTTGCTTAACTTTTTAAAAGCCAGTTGCACTCATAGCTTAAATGCTAAATAATGTGGTATTTTCTTTTTAGCTGTTCAGCAAGTATTCTGATGCAGGAAATAAGTTCTTTAGCTAATTCAAAATTTTATTGCTTTAGGAATAAATAGGCTTATGGTGAAATAGTCCAAAGTCCTCTAATTACTTTGTTTGGGTTGTGGATAAGTACCTGGTCTGTTTCATTTACACATATATTTAAGTTGCCACATTGTTAGCTTAACATCCACATTGCCTTTAGCTTCTTCTTAATGACAGCAGTTATGCTTTCCTATTAAATTGGAAAAAAATATATAGAGTGCAGTGTTGAAATCTCAGTTTTGTGGTTATTAGAGTTTAAATCTTACCTAGCTTCTCCTTGCTAATGGTTATCACTTAATAGGATTTTTCTCATTCCATAAAGAACTATTTGCTGTCCTGTTAATTTTTAGGGTAAACTGTTTTTTGCAGAATTTATGGCATCTTAATAACTGAAATTTGTGATTGGGCCTTAGTTGTAAATGCAGTCAAATGGTGTCTATGTGGAGTTAAAGGATAAGGATAATCCGTAGGATTAGGATGGCCTGAGCCAGCTCTTAGAGAGGGCAACTGTTGTGATTTTGTTTTATGTGGTTTCCAAAAATATTAGAGTGATGAAGATTTCCATATTGCTAAGAAACAAAGCAAAACAAAATAAAAAATAAGTTTTAAATCCAGTCCTATCCCTCACTGCTCTTAATATATCTCTTGTTCCCTGGTTTGGCCAGCATTCACACTATCTCAGTAGGCCCATTTGTACCTTTACTCTCATAATCACATTTTCCTCTTGCCTGAGACATTTACTAAGTGTAATTTATACTTCTTTTATTTTTCAACATTTCAATGAAAACTTTTAAGCATATGGAAAAGTTTTGAGAATTTTATAGTGAACATTCCTAAACCTGCCACATACATTCTAATTAATTTTTTTCTTTAAAGTTTCTTTCATGAATTTTTTTCTTCCAATTCCATCTCTTATCTTTCTTTTCTTTTTTTCCAGTATCTAATATATGATTTATTCCTGTGGTCCAATTTTGTTGCTAAGTCATATGTTTTTTATATTCTGCTTAAAAATAATCCTCAAGACACCTAAGGCATTGCTGGTGTTGGCACTCATAATTCTTATTAATTGGCTGGTATCAGGAACTATGATCATCCTTAACCCATCAAATCTTAGAAAAAGATCAGGTTCAAAGCAGAAGAAAACTATCATCTGGATATTAGGTGTCCCATTATTTAGAAAATAGGCTTTATTGGTTTAATTATAAGTAATGGATGTTCTTAAGTTTCTTGCCCTTTTTAAATTTGTCATTGTTAGTCCTCTTCTTTGGACATGGCTAATGCTTTTATCTGAAGAAATACCTTTAATTTCATTATCTCACCGTTGTTCTCTAATACATTGGACATAATATGCTAGTTTTATGGGTGTTTTCCTTTCTTCATGCAAATGTTTACTGAAACACACACACACACAATATGAACATTTTGAATATCTGAAACACCCTACAAGATTTCTTATTTGAAAAAATTGTGGCTTGGAAAGATGAAGTAGTTTGCCCAAATTCACATGATTGGATCATGATTTGACCTGAGATCTGTTTCCCAGGTTGCACTAGTGGTAAAGAACCTGCCTGCCAATGAAGGAGACGTGAGAGACACAGGTTAAATCCCTGGGTCAGGAAGATCCTCTGGAGTAGGAAATGGCAAGTCACTCCAGTATTCTTGCCTGGAAATCCTAAGCACAGAGGAGCTTGGTGGGCTACAGTTCATGGGGCCGCAAAGAGTCGGACACGACTGAGTGGCTGAGCACGGTTGGAGCCACTCACCTTCCTGCTGAGTCCCCTGTTTGGTGACGCTGCCTCTGCAGAGCGCTGCCAGCCTCAGCTCCGACAAAGGCGGAAGGAGAGGTGGGGATAAATGCGAGGTTTGCAAGTGGAAGGAGTCCTTCCCCAAACTCAGGAAGCTTATATGAAATTGCATTTCTTATTGATTTTGGGTGGTGTTTTCTCTCTACATCATTGTAGTACAACATGCCCTTGGCATTCATTTGCATTTTAATGTTTCTGACTTAAAATTTCACCTCTCTTCTCTTAGCATCCAGGTGTTTATCACTCTGCAATAGACAATTATAATTATCTCTGTCAGAGAAGTGGTTTTAGGTCAAAATAGAGGACCTTTATCTTCATCAGTCTACCAGTGTAGACTTTTAAAGTTGGTTTCTTTGCCAGAACATGATTCACTTTATGTCTAACCCCATTGTATTTCTCTCCTTTATTACTTTTGACAGTTTTTCATTCTTTAATTTTGCTTGCCATTTTGTTCCTTCTGAGAATTTTTGACTTAAACTGTACATATAGGTCACACAGTTCAAAGATAAATAATTTGATGCTGGAGTTCACATTTCTGAAGATTACTAATTATCTTTTTGTTTTGATCTTCAAAAGATATCTTTTAGAAAATTAAAAAGCAAGACACAGAGAGGGAGAAAATATGTGCAAAACATGTATCTGATAAAAGACTTGTACCTATATACATGTACACACATGGTTTTCCCTGGTGGCTCAGATGGTAAAGAATCTGCCTGCAACATGTAAGACCTGAGTTCGATCCCTGGGTTGGGAAGAAGCCCGGGAGGAGGGCATGGCAACCCACTCCAGTATTCTTGCCTGGAGAATCCCCACGGACAGAGAAGCCTGGCAGACTACAGTCCATGGGTTCACAAAGAGTCAGACATGACTGAGCAACTAAGCACATATGTATATGTATATTTATACAAACACACACATCCTTACAGCTCAAATAAGAAGACAAACCAATCACAAAATTGGCAAAAGATTTGAGCAGACACTTTAATAAAGGCAAGACTTCCTACTTAGCTCATGAAAAGATGTTTGACATTATCACTTATTAGGGAAATGCCAATCAAAACCACAATTAAATACCACACTGCATGCCCATTTGAATGGTCATAATCTAAAGGACTAAGAATGCCCAGTGTTGGCTAGGATCTGGAGAAGCCAAAAAACCTTCATATATTGCTAGTGAAAATGTAAAATGATAAAATCACCTTGGAAAACAGTTTGGCAGTCCTCAAAATACTAAAAACACACTTTTCATATAGCCAAGCAATTCCACTCCTAAGTAACTACTCAAGAGAAAGGAAAGCATAAATTCACACAAGGACTTGTATGCGGAGACTTAGCAGTCTTATTCACAATGGCTCAAAACTGGAAATAATCCAAATGTCCCATCAGCTGATGAACAGGTAAATTATGACATATCAATACAATGAAATGTTTAGCAATAAAAAAATGAACTACTTATAAATGCAACAACATGGGTGAACCTTAAAAATATTGTTAAATGAAACAAGCCAGATAAAAAAAAAACTACTAAAATTTCTTTAAAATGCACATCTCTTAGAGAAGAGAGCAGTATATTCCTGGGGCTTGGATGGGAATGGGAACTGGCCTTCAGATAGGCATGGGTGAACTTATGGGGGTGACAGAATGCTCCAAAAATGTATTGTGATGATTCCACAACAGCATAAATTTGCTAAAAATCTTTGAACTGTATACACTTACAGTGGGTAAATTTTATGGTATATAAATGATACTTCAATGAAGCTACTAAAAAAATATTTCCCTTAAAAGACTTCATTTTTTGGGTTAGTGGTTCTCCGATGAGGGTGAATGGGGGTTGTGGACAGAGAGGAAGACCAGAGACAGCATATTAGAATTAACTAAGAGTTCTTTTTAACACACAAGTATTTGTTCTTCCCTATAATCCCTAGAGATCACAGAATATCACCATATATTATGAGGAGTGGGTAAAGAATCCTCCTGCAATGCAAGAGATATAGGAAACTCAGGTTCGATCCCTGGGTTGGGAAGATCCCCTGGAGAAGGAAATGAATACCCACTCCAGTATTCTAGCCTGAAAAAATCCCATGCACAGAGGAGCCTGGCAGACTATAATTCATACAGTCGCAAAGAGTTGGACACAGCTGAGTGATTAAGCACACATATATCATTTGCAAATGCTCCCCTACATGATTCTGATATACACGATCCACACATCTACCCTTGAGAATCTCCTCTTAATCAGGTTGAGTCCCAGGAGTCTATGTTTTCCATAAGCAAGACAGGTGACTATTGTGATCACTTAAGTTTAAGAAACTCTGCCCATGTTCTACAATGCTAAGAACTTTCAGCATTGTGGCAGAGCACAGTGGGATAAATGTTACTCTGGGAAAATCTATTTTCTGACCCTTTTAAAATCACATCTACCCAGATACTGGGGGCAGCCAATACCTAGCAGTTTTAATGAATTAAACCAATAATTAAGACTCCCAGTTACTCCACTTTTGGTGGGGATTCTGGTTCATTGAAAAGAATCTGTCTGAATTCAATACCAAAAAGGCCAACCATTTTGTTACGATTATGACTTATTCATGTAATGTGTTAGCTGTGAGATGTGTGCTTGCATGCTCACTTATGTCTAACAGTTTGTGATTCCAGGCTCCTCTCTTCATGGGATTTTCCAGGCAGGAATACTGGAGTGGGTTGCCATTTCCTAGCTATGAGATAATCTGCTATATTTGTGCCTAGTTGTGGTCCCTTGGGTTGAAAACTCTTGGGTCTCTACTTTCCCTTTTAAGAAGTAATGTCTTTTCCTTTGAAGCATTTTGTCATTCCTGAGTTGACAGAAGTCTCCCATTCTTGGAAGAACACAGGAAACAGAAAACAGAGCATTTGCAGTCACCTTCAATGGCTTTATTTTCCTGATTGTCAAGTTTGCCAAAAAAATTAGATTGCTAGAGATGATGGCTAAATGTTCCTATTGTTTTTAGAAAAATACAGTTTTGTAGGAGAGAAAACATTTCAAAAAACTTCAAAAAAATTAAAGTGCTATTGCTATCCATCGAGGGGTCACTGCCAGTTCTGTACATGTCAACAAGATTCCTATCTAGCAAACTGCCTGAAATCCCTACCATTGTTCAGTATTGTGTAGAAAACCTTAAGCATTAAATATCTATTTTTATAATACATTATTTATTTATAATCTGAAAAGAGGAAGTTAGCCCCCCAATTTTTTTCTAGGTTAGTATCCATTGATTACTTTCCCAGATCTGCTTCTAGTGGAATAAAAATTGTTCTCATTCATCAGTTATTATTTTTTCCCTGATTTAGTTCAGATGCCTCCTGCCTCGTAACATGCATGCTTAGGCTCTGTTTGCAGAGTGAGGTTATTGGTATCAGGAGCTTCCGGAGAGATACATGGAGGAGGTGGCCTGATCTTGTGTGGTCATCTATTTCTTGTGATCTTGTCGCAGGACCTTTGGGAAGGAACTGTGGCTCTGTGTGCCTTTTTACTCTTGGTATCTTAGTGAGACATAGGGAGGCCTTGCATGCTGCAGTCCATGGGGGTCACAAAGAGTTCGACACGACTTAGCAACTGAACAACAACAAAACCTTAGCATAGTGAGTAGCACAAAGTAGGCACTTAATGAAGAAAGAATGAAAATGTAAGCTCCACATGGCCAGGGACCACGCCTTCCTTGTTGTGCATTGTATGTGCCGCTTAGCACAGTTACATAGTAGGTGATCAATAAAGTATATAATGACTGAATCAGGAATTTAGTGTCAGGTTTGTTTGGATCCCTGCTTTTGTATTTTCTGACATTTGTAGTTTGATATACAGTTTGAATTACAAATAAAATTTTGATTTGGTTGTCCAAATGTGTGGGCTGATTTCTATGATCGAAAGGTTACATTTTGTATAAGATACTGCTTTGTCATTTATTGTTTTTCTCTTACCTCCAAACCTGCCACACAGTTTTAAAATAGTTTTTTTTTTTCATTTATTTTTATTAGTTGGAGGCTAATTACTTTACAATATTGTAGTGGTTTTTGTCATACATTGACATGAATTAGCCATGGATTTACATGTATTCCCCATCCCGATCCCCCCTCCCACCTCCCTCTCTACCCGATCCCTCTGGGTCTTCCCAGTGCACCAGGTCCAAGCACTTGTCTCATGCATCCAACCTGGGCTGGTGATCTGTTTCACCCTAGATAATATACATGTTTCGATGCTGTTCTCTTGAAACATCCCACCCTCGCCTTCTCCCACAGAGTCCAAAAGTCTGTTGTGTACATCTGTGTCTCTTTTTCTGTTTTGCATATAGGGTTATCATTAGCATCTTTCTAAATTCCATATACATGCGTTAGTATACTGTAATGGTCTTTATCTTTCTGGCTTAGTTCACTTTGTATAATGGGCTCCAGTTTCATCCATCTCATTAGAACTGATTCAAATGAATTCTTTTTAATGGCTGAGTCGTATTCCATGGTGTATATGTACCACAGCTTCCTTATCCATTCGTCTGCTGATGGGCATCTAGGTTGCTTCCATGTTCTGGCTATTGTAAACAGTGCTGCGATGAACATTGGGGTGCACGTGTCTCTTTTAAAATAGTTTTTATAATTAGGATGACTTGAGGTATATTTATTCACTTGGTTGCCCTGGGTGAGTGATTAGTGACTTTGTATAAGATGAAATGTATGGGAATTTAAGAATGATTTTAGATGAATTCATGCGTGATCAAACCATAACACGTGAGAGGAAAGACAGGTATTTAGAGTGGAGGTCATTAGGCAGTTGAGGTCAGTAATGCCAAAAAAACTTTTACTTGCAGGTAGTATATACTAAGTGGCAAATATGATTTCAATGGAATCTGAAAGCTTATTTAAAAATATTCTGTTTAGGTACTTCAGCAGTCAATCAGGTGTGCCTACTATTTAAACAGTAATTTTCTCAGGAGCAATGTTTTGAACCTAAATGCCTTGCATGGTTACTGGAAGAATGAGGTTACTGATAAAAATTATTCCTTTTTTGCTTGGGATATCACATTATTATTGCTTTAAGGGAAATTTTCTCAGAGAAAGCAGATGCTCAGTGCTTATTAGTATGGTAGCTTTAAATATTTAAGATGTGAACAAAAGACCAGATCATCCCAATGATTCTTTATAAAAAAGGAAATGTATTAACTTTACCAAAATGTGAATGCCATAGCACTTTAAACATTTTATTTAATATAACTTGACATAGAAGTGTAATGTTCATTTCTTCCTTTGTGCATAGCTTTAGTATTTTAATGATAGAAATCCCAAAGAGGGTTTTATTATTATGAGTTAAAGATATCATTCACAATTCAGGTAGGACAGGACGATACTGAGACTTTTGCTTTGAGCCTCTGAAAATAGTGGCCCCTCATCTGCAAGGGAGCTTTTATTTTTACCCTGGGCTTGGGCAGAGTCCGCATACCCTCAACTGACACACTGCCCACATAATTTTCATGGCAAATAGAAGGGGAAAAAAATGGAAGCAGTGACATTTTGTTTTCTTAGGCTCCAAAATCATTGCAGATGGTGACTGCAGCCATGGAATTAAAAGATAATTGCTCCTTGGAAGGAAAGCTATGGCAAACTTAGACAACTATTAAAAAGCAAAGACATCTCTTTACTGACAGAAGTCCATATAGTCAAAGCTGTGGTTTTTCCAGAAGTCATGTACAGTTGTGAGTTGGGCCATAAAGAAAGCTGAGTGTTGAAGGATGGATACTTTTGAACTGTGGTGCTGGAGAAGACTCTTGAGAGTCCCTTGGACAGCAAAGAGATCAAACCAGTCAATCCTAAAGGAAGTCAACCCTGAGTATTCATTGGAAGGACTGATGCTAAAGCTGAAGCTCCAATACTTTGGCTACCTGTTATGAAGGGTCAACTCATTGGAAAAGACCCTGTGCTGGGAAAGATTGAAGGCAGCGGGAGAAGGGGGCAGCAGAGGATGAGATGGTTGGATGGCATCACTGATTCAATGGAATCAGTTTGAGCAAGCTCTGGGAGATGGTGAAGGACAGTGAAACCTGGCATGCTGCAGTCCATCGGGTCACAGAGTCAGACATGACTTAGTGGCTTATCAGTGACAACAACAGTAGAAAAATATTCGTTCTGAGTTGTGCAGGAGATGGCAGCAGTTCTTGGGTCAGTGGTGGAGTTGTGACCCTGAGAAGGGAAAGGGCAGTGACTTTCAGGTCTTACCTGTATTTAATATGTCCCTTCACATAATTTGCACTAATTCCAACTTTATCTCTGCTCCCCTTTTGTGACTAGTTGTGTAATAAAAGTCTTCTTTCCTTTCAACATTAAAAAAACAAAAACAACAATTCTCAAACCTAAAAGGCAACATAATCTCTCTTCTTGGGCAATAATAATCTAAGTGCATTTCTTTATTTTAGTATCTTCTCAAAGAGTTGGAGAAATAAAAGAAAAATATATAGGAATATAGAGTGACAGCCCTGGAAAGAATGTTAGAAATTGAATCCGACCCCTTACTTTTTTTTTTTTTTTTTGGCTACACTAGATCTTAGTTGCCATATGTGGGAGTTTAGTTGCAGCATGTGGGATCTAGTTCTCAGATCATGGAACAATGTGAAGTATTGTTTCATGAGAGTTTTTAAATGATTTTATACTGTATATCTCTGTCTTTATATCCCCTGAACTTAGCATTGGTGTTTAGCAGGAAATAAATGTTTACTGAATTAAACATGAGCATATTAAAGTTTGTATATATACAAAACTGAATTTCTTATAGTTTCTTAAATAACTATGTTTTATTTTGCTCTGAGGTCTTCATGCACACTGCTGCTTTTGCCCGAAGTGCCCAGGTCTTACCTCAAATGCGTTTTCCTTTGGGAGACATTTCTTAATCATTTTCTAATGCATGCACTTCCTTGCCCCAGGCACATTGGCCCTTTTCAATGCCTTTTTCCCTTGGAAATATTTGTCTAAAGGCAATCTTCCGTGCCACTTTGTAACTCCTTGAGAGCGAGGACTGTGTCTGCTTTTCATTTGTGTATCTCTAGCATCCAGCCTTGTACTTATTAGAGTTTTGAGAAATTGAATGATGAACATGTTTTTAGTACTTTGGAATGTAATCCAAGGACATGATAAAATAACAGTGCTTGAATAGGTCACAACTACCTCAACACTTTTCTCATCTCCTCTCCCCAATCCTTGCCCATCTATTTTCATTTCTGTCTGTTTAACCTCCAAAAGGCATATGTGAAGTTTGCCCATTTTGATCCATTTCCATCACCACCACCACCACCACCACTATAATCCATCCTACCATCATCTCTTGCCCTAGCCCACTAGAATAATCTGGTCTTCCTGTATTTATCTAGTCCTAGTCAAGAAATAGAATGGACTGAAATTATAGCTTATCACATAGTATGAATCAGTATTATTTTGAGAAACTTGTGAACAAACTGGTCATTTATCTTCCCCAGCCAGGAGGGTTCTTCATCTGTTAGACTGTGTTTAGCTCCATTTTGGTCTTGTAGGGTAGAATCTCTTGATCTCTCACTATTTTGTTTTTCATTGCCTAAGACCATGAAAGGGTTGCATTAGCCCTAGAAAATCTGAAAATTAACCAAGTGGTTACAGGGTAAGTGAGGGTTGATAATTATCTGTATTGAATTCACGCAGTGATATTTTTTCTTGATTTCTCATATATTTCATGGTTATATTAGGATAAATTTGGCTGCCATAACATAGGCCCCATAACATTGGTTTAAACATGTAGAGTGATTTATCTCTTAATTAACAACTTGAACATAAGCAACACAGGACAGTTACAGTGCTTCCATGGTGTTGGAGATGTAGGACCCTTCTATTTTATTGCTTTGCCATCTTTAACTTGAAATGGCTACTCCTGTACCTACAAACACCATCACAAGTGTCAGCAAATGGGAACGGAGGGGAGGACATAATTCTTCTAAGGCAGTGTTTCTGCTTATATGCCATTCATCAGTCCCACTCACATGGTCATACTTAGCTGCAAGGGAGGCTGGGCAGCCATGTGTTTCCCTAAAACTTCTATTACTGCAGAAGAGGACAGGTATCAGGGCCTAAGGAGCATTTGCACCATAGTCAGCAACAGGAAAGGATTTACTTTTGGAATGCTTTTTTTTTTTTCTAACACTGCTTTATGAGGAGAAATTTTCTATTGAAATGATTAAGCTACTTGACCTGTGGGAAAGAATTCACCTGAGTTATTGTATTTGACTTTGGGATTTTAAGTCAGATATATTTCAGTGGTTATAGGGATGAGTATTGGAGAAGGAAATGGCAACCCACTCCAGGACTCTTGCCTGGAAAATCCCAGGGACGGAGGAGCCCGGTAGGCTACAGTCCATGGGGTCGCGAAGAGTCGGACGCAACTGAGTAACTTCACTTTCACTTTTCACTTTCGTGCATTGGAGAAGGAAATGGCAACCCACTCCAGTGTTCTTGCCTGGGGAATCCCAGGGACGGGGGAGCCTGGTGGGCTGCCGTCTATGGGGTCGCACAGAGTCGGACACCACTGAAGTGACTTGGCAGCAGCAGCAGCAGGGATGAGTATGAAACATATTGAGATGAGGTTGCTTTTTCTTAACTCTTATTTTTCTTGGACTGTTTTTATGTTTTCTTTTTTTACCTTTCTTGGGGCTAATCTAATATTATTTTTGTTGTGCTTTTAGGCATGGCGCAGTCACAAGGCTGGGTGAGAAGGTACCTCAAGGCCTTTTGTAAAGGCTTCTTTGTGGCAGTACCTGTGGCAGTGACTTTCTTGGATCGAGTTGCCTGCGTGGCAAGAGTGGAAGGAGCATCGATGCAGGTAAAACTGATATGACTCCTTTCTTTGAAATACACGTTTGCTTGTTTCTCAAGCACTAGAGATGAGATTTCTGTATATTGTCTCCATGCTAGAAACGGAAAGGTTTTTGAAAGGCCTTGAACTAAATTTTAACATTACTAAATGTCTTTATAAGGTCTTCTAATGCAGTCATATTATAAGCAATGGTGAATAAAAATAATTCTCTGATAGTTCTCTTTATCTATAGTTCCCCCTACCTTAGAAATGATAAATTGAGATTCTAAAGGAATTTTACAAAATAATATCACTTTCTGTTGCTGTGGCCTGAGATTTTAAGGTTTGTTTTTTTTTTTTCAATTATCCATATATGACTGAGATCAGATTTATGAGTTCAATTGCAGGATGAATTTGTCTCCAACTCAGTTACCTGATTATTTTACACTCTCACACATGCACTCACACACTCATTTATGCACACATAGAATTCTGATAGGTAGAAAAGTCTACGGCACTGATTTCAGATATTCTAGTGTGTTTTTTAAGCATGTTGCTGATTAAGAAGATTAAATGCCATTTGCATTGGAAAAATTTTGGAGTGGAGATTTCCAAAAGTTATAACACAAATAGTCTCCAGTAACTCAAAGAAAACTTGATTATTCTAATGTTGATATCTGGAACTTAGCTGTTTCAGGAAGTTTATCAACTAAGAAGAATTTGCATTTTGTAATATAATTTGTTTTCTTCCATTATTTTGTATATTAAGTTTATGCATTATACTAAATATTTCTATAAAACAAATAAAATGAATGTATAAACTTGTAAGAGTTTAAAATGATACAGAGAGTAACCAGCTTACTCCCCCTCCCTTTTTTAGTCTTTAAACTAGGTGAGGGCATAGACATCAGCTTTGAAGAGTTAGAATGAAATTGCTTTGTTAAAGTTGTAACCATTGCACTGAGAATCAGGTCTCTTCCTGAGTTCAGGTGCTTAGTGAGATCCTGAGTGAGTGCTTTTGGGGTGAAACTAGGGTTCTAAAGCATGGCTGCCTGAATATTTACTTATTGACTTGTGCTTCCATCATTTGAGAATGATGGGGGCCTTCTCTTGGGTTGGGGCTTCTGAGTTAAACCCTGTCTCTCACTTTCACTCTAGAGTGGGTCACCAGCTCCAAGCAAACCGGTTACTTACTTTGAATGCAAAAATATTGTAGTGCCTGGGTACAGCAAACAAAGGAAGAGGGGTTTATAAGTGTATGGCTTTATTCCTAAATGCAGTTTAATACCTTTAACAGAGGTGGGTTTTACATTTCCTTCCTCTTTAATTTTAAATTCCTAGCAGCCTCATCTTAGACCCAATTCTTTGGGGAAATTAAACTTTCTTTGTTGAGCTTTTGAATCAGATTCCTCATTTGAGATTAAAACTGCCTTGTCCACAGCCATCCAAATTCCTTTTTGGTCCCTTTCATCCCTTTGAACCCATTTACAGGTATTATTTTTTGATAACAAATGATCACATGAGTAATGACTTTTTTCCAGTTTTGCTAGTGCTATCTTGTTACACAACCCGCACTATCCTGAGATGGAATTTTTCCAGAACACAGAACCTCATAATTTTGGATCTCATGATATTCCAGAGAATCATATGGCAATCATAGTATTGCAGTCTCCATGCCTTTAGCCCAGTATAGCCCAGTATGTTTATGACTTGTGCTCAGAGGGAAAAAACACAAGGAACTAGCTGTTTTATGAAAACACAAAGCTTATCCCCAGTGAAGAAGACAATGAAGAAAGTCTTGAATATGCCAGATCTTGTCTTCTAAAGCCTTTAGATGACAAGATCTGTCATTTAAATGCCAGATCTGTTGATTAAATAGTAAGTTTATTCCAGATACATTAGAATTTCTTACAGTATTCCTGGACCACTACCCCAAGAATCAAATTTATTACCTTGTGGTTTGTTTGGTAGGATTTCCTTAGCTGTTGGTTAGAGAAGAGCAGTTTGAATTGACTTTGATCTACAGGGAAATTGATTGGAAGGCTTGTGAGTACGGTGGTGGAAGGCAGGAATGTGGCAGTCGTCAGGGACAGCTGGAACCAGGGACTTGAATGCTGCCAGGGTGCTCAGTCTTTTCTGTTTGAACATCTGCTTCTGTCAGCATCTTGGCTTAGTTCTCTCAGACCAGCTTTCGTCTCGACTCAGGGCACATGGCTGCTGGCAGCTCTCATGCCTTTAGATGCCCAGTTTCTTTACCGTCTGAGCGAGATTTCTCCTTATGCCTTAATTTCACTTTGAAAAATCTTGAAGAAGGACTGTGATTGACTTAACTTGGACCATATGCCCTGATCCATGCAAATACAGATCCACTTTGACCAGAAGGTTAGGGTGCCATGATTGGCCTACCTTTGGACAGGTACACACCCCTAGCCTGTGGCTAGGAGGAATGAGAAAGCAGCAACATATATTTGAATCACATTTTTCTGTGGGCTTTCAAGGTGAGGTAGTGGTGATACTTCCCAGAAGATGAGGAGGTGTTATTTTTGGAATAAAAGGGAAAAAGATATTCTGGGAAGAAAGGAAAAAAAAATGTATGGTTTTGTCTATATTATAAGAATTTTAGATTACTTTTGAGGATAATAGGTAATTTGTTTACACTTTCATTAGATATAACTGAATCACACTTAAAATTATTTTGGACTAGAAAGTGTAGTCATGAGATATTGTTATTAATTAATTCAGCATATTTGAAGAGATCTTTGCTATGCTACAGCTTTGATGAACTGAACATGTTTAGGCCATGGGGTTCAGCAGAATTTTTGACAAAAAATTCAAAAAAATTCTTGTCTTCAAATTTCTCTAATGATGCAAGTACTAAATAGTTGGCAGGGTGTGTGGTACTCTCTGGAAATCCCTGAGCTTCCTGCAAGGAACACACCTGCTTTTATTGACTCTTTTTATTCAACCAGGCCTGAAAATTATTCCCGGTTTATTGCAGTTGGTTGATTTGTTGTGAACAGAAGGAGTATTCTGGATGTGTGGTGATGTCTTGTTATATCAAGGCTTAAAGTGTGAAAGGAAGAGAGATAAAACAATAGCAAGAAAGAAAAATATGTGGAGAAGAAGAGGAAGGAAAATATCATAGATCAGTTGGGTGACGGAGAAAATTAAACACCTGAGTAGGAGACGAGAGCGGCACAAAGGATCAGTGACAAACAGGGAGAAAACCGCTCCAGTGAAGGCGCTCATGGCTCCTTTTGTGGAACCTTCCTTGGAACTGTACCCTTGAATGCTGACCCATCTCTGCTGCACATTTGTGTATAACACCATGAGATTTGTCACCCAGCCATCCATTCTAAATCTCAGTATTCATCGAAGGAATCTGTGTGCCATTTTGAGGGAACCGCTATTGAAATAGGTTATCAGTCTTCATTGGAAGGATTGATGCTGACACTGAAGCGCCAACACTTTGGCCACCTGATGTGAAGAGCTGACTCGCTAGAAAAGACCCTGATGCTGGGAAAGATTGAGAGCAGGAGGAGAAGGGGGCAACAGAGGATGAGAGGTTGGATGGCATCACCGACTCAATGGACATGAGTTTGAGCAAGCTCCAGGTGACAGTGAAGGCCAGGAGAGCCTGGCATGCTGTAGTCCATGGGGCTGCAAAGTGTCAGACCTGACTTAGTGACCGAACAACAACAGCAACAACCAGTCTTGAGCGTCACTCATTGCGTAGTACCTGAGTGCTCCTGTGCATTCAGGTAGAAAGACCACATGTAGTCATTTCTTTCATTTCAACTATAGGAATCATTTTGTGACTCAGGGGGCATTTGCACATTTGCAACTACAGACAATAATAAAGGCACTGGTAACTATGAGTTGGAATAGGGAATCATTTATCAAATGGCTGGTATGTGCAAAACTGCTCTTGAGGTATGGGAGTCAGATACAGATTCTGTATTCAAGGTCGTCTTGCTATAGCAGAGGTTTAAGAATTATTAATCCTAGATAATTGCTACATCTTCAGATGAGATTTGATATAGAAGATATCGAGCTGTCAGATATTTGGCCAGTGCCTAGCACATCCGGAAATGGAAAAAGAAAAAAAAAACTTGTTTGGTTTAGCGTACTGTTTTAGAGAATGAACCTGGAAGTTTTAATATGAGACAGAATGGTACCAGAAAAATAATACCTTGAGCTCTTTTATAGTTCAACATTATTATTTTTACTGTGGCAACAAACAACCCTAAAATTTTAGAGTTTATATAACATTTTTATTTCTTGCTCATTGGTCTGTAGATTGATTATAGTCACTCTAGACTAAGGGTTTGGATCAGTCTGCTTCCTGTATCTCTCATTGTGGGCCCTCTGCTGAAGGAATAGTGACAGTCTGGGGTGTGCCCTTCTTGTGGGTGATAGCAGGACACAGGGTGAATGAAAATGCTCAGAACATCTTAGAGCCTCAGTTCAGAACTTCTACTCTTCTGTCTACATTCCTTTGATCAAAGCAAGTCACACGAAAACACAAAGCAATTAGATGGAAGTATATTCCACCCATAGGGAAGTCATGGCAAGGTGACGAGGGAAGGATGAATTGTGAATAGGGCAGGTATATCTACCACAACCACTAGGATGCCAAAGATACATGCTAGATTTCAGAGGTAATATAAAAAGTTGTATTAACCTTTGAGTCTACCTAGAATAACCCTAATCTTTATAGTCCAAGTCTGACAAAATTGTAATAGGTTGAAATTCTAAGTCACTGAATTCTGGGATGGATTGAAATAGCCCAGGGCCAATTGGATCTTTAGAGTGACTTCTTAAAAAGGTCACTCTGCAACTTGTATACATGTTATTTAAGAAAATCCAAGAATTGAGAGAGTTTGAATTTCATTAAAAGTACACATAATGCCAATCTTTTGGAGTTTATTGAATAAATACTGTTATAGCAACCCTGGAAATTTGCTTTGAGTGACAAATTTTGCGCCAGAGCTCTTTTTATGTCTTGAAAAAAAATTCTGTTGGCTTGAGGTTTAATAGGAGAAACTCATTTTCAGGATTCTGTCTTATAAGAAATAATTCTTTACTTTTAAAATACTACTCAGTAGTTCTTTTTTGAGGTTAGGTTTTCCAGTATTAATTTACAGTATGACTAGAAGGATGGGGGAGGTCCATCATGAGGAGTCACAGCTAGTTAAAGGTAAGTCATCAATATAAAAAAGGTACGTGATGTAATTCAATGGAAAATAGGATTCAGTTTATGAAATAGTTGATCTTTTTTGTTTTATCAAGTTATATAGGCATGTCTCTTTTCTTGGATGAGATGTACCTTTAGCCATGCTCTGCCCACACAGAGCGCTAGCAGACATTGTTGGTTAATGATTATTCATACTGACCTGAATCACTTCTACCACTGGCTGCTGAAAGGTTACCATGAAAGTAGATGCACCCTTTTTTTTTTTTTTCAAGAAGCACCACATTACTCAACATTAATTTAACTCAGGAAGCGAAGGCTGATATTGCATACAGTTGAAACTACATAGGGAATTTATGTCGGTGAGATGCAATTATTCAAATTAGAAGTTCAATCGCTTACAAAGGCTTTTAGAATAAAAAGGTGCCCTAGGAATAGTTTAATGACCTCACGCCAAAGTTTTAGAATTTATTTGAGTAAGAATGCCTGAAGCAGGGTCACTGGTTCTTATAAAAGGTGTATGTGTTCTACATGCACAATTAAGATGTAAAACTTAAAAGAACAACGGAAAGAAATCATTTTGTGTCACTGTTCTTTTTTTGTTGCAGTTGCCACATAATTTTACATAGTATGCTCTTTGCCTTCTTCCAGAACCAGAGGGGAAAATGTTTGAAAACAGTGCACAATACTATCTCTTTAGCTCAGACTTCAGAGAAAGATTTATGCAGAATAGATTAGAAAATTAGAAAATTTGAGGGAAAATAGAGTCTAATCAACATTGAGGTCTTTATTTATCAATACCACACATTCATTTGTCCAAAATTGTAGATTTTCAGCTACCTGAGAATAATGATCCTGAAGAAACTGGCTTGTAATAAACCTTTTAGACTTCTGCCTGGCTCTTTGCACTCATTGTCTGTTGCCTTCTGAGTTTAAAATTAAAAGTTCCATAAAAAAAAATAAGCAAAGAGGCTGATGCTCTTTCTCTCTTTTTGTCACATTATTTATTTTATTTTATTAGAAAAAATTTAAACCTATAGTGAGCTTAATATACAATGGTTGTGGTAGTTAATTATTCTTTGCTACTCTGAGACACTAGATATAAACAGACTCTCAAGGAAAGAGATGTATCATGATTTACCTGCCACAGTTTAAGGTAGAGTTAGGGAGTTTTATGTTACTTGCTGAATTTGCACTTCCAAGGTGCTGGGAATTGCCTGGCACACGTTTCCTGTGAAGCTGACTGCTCTGTGCTCTTCCTACTTGCTCTTGGTGGCCTAGGGCTGACTTTGGGAAGCCAGGAGTTAATGTTGGAAGCCTTTATTGGCTTACGTGTGTGCATTCTTCTCAAATTACTTTTGGCTCAAAAAATCTCACCTGAGGTTTTTACACCTTAGGATGTTATGCATTTTTATATAGTTCTGCAACCTGTCATTAATAGAGAATTCAAATAGATCAGTTTGCATTTATAGCAAGAAACATATGTGATACTAAAACCATGAATGAGTGATGACTTTAAAATGTTCCTTTGGAGGTTTTCTTCATGTCCCATGATAAAATAACAGGGTGCTTCTGTTCAATATAGCCAGGGTTAGATCTGTTATTTAAACACTGACTTCATAGCACTCTCTCTTTTTTTAATGTTGGAGTATTTTTAGACTTATAGAAATGTTGTAAGAGTAGAGCAGATAACTCCCATGTGTTCTCTGCTCAGATTCCCCAGCTTTCAATATTTTGCCACATTTATTTTATTCTCTTCCTCTTTCTCTTTCCTTCCCTCTCCTCCCCCAATTTGTAACATATGATAGATAATATATAACATATAATATATGCAGCTGTGTTTCTATGTGTATATACTCACATGTATATATGTTAAGTCGCTTTAGTCATCTCCAACTCTTTGCGACCCTTTGGATTGTAGCCTGCCAGGTTCCTCTGTCCGTGGGATTCTCGAGACAACAATACTGGAGTAGGTTGCCATGCGCTCCTCCAGGGATCTTTTGGACCCAGGAATTGAACCCATGTCTCTTATGTGTCCTACATTGGCAGGCGGGTTCTTTACCACTCACATGTATGAGTAAGTTCAGTTCAGTTGCTCAGTCGTGTCTGACTCTCTGCGACCCCATGGACTGCAGCACATCAGGCTTCCCTGTCCATCACCAACTCTTGCAGCTTTCTCAAACTCATGTCCATCAAGTCCATGATGCCGTCCAACTATCTCATCCTCTGTCGTCCCCTCTTCCTCCTGCTTTCAATCTTTTCCGGCTTCAGGGTCTTTTGCAATGAGTCAGTTGGAATGTATGAATAAATATACCCACAAACATTGCTATTGAGCCAGTGGAGAGTAGGTTGTATACAGTACTTCTGTATTCTCTGCTGAGTATATTCATGATGTTTGCTAATTGGCATATTACTGCTTTTCTTTTATATGTTTTTTAAATTTTAAAAAATGATTAAAATTTTAAATTTAATATTTTATTCAGATTTATATGCATAGAACATTTGATACATTGAGATGTTGATTCAAGTTCTAAATTTTACATTTGAAAAATGGAGGCCAGACATTGGAGATGATTTACATAAAGTGGCAGAGCCATTAAGTTTGAGAAATGATTTGAACCAACTCTGTTAATCCTTTGCATTTTACTAAATAATAACCCACAAAAGTTGTGCTTTATTGCAGTGCTACAAGTGTCTCCTGATAGTATTCCTGCTCATGGAGATATGTTCCATTTTGATTTTTATTTATTGAATGATATAATTAGCAAGTTATTTAATTTGGGGATGGTTTTATAGTATATTTGGCATTTAAAAAAGATAGAAATTACATTTATAAGTGGGAGATGAAAGATTTAAAAATTTTGAAACTCAGGTTGATAAAAGATACCCTATTTTAAACTGAAGACTATAGACTCTCTAAGAAGGAATTAGACAAAATTAGGCAGAGTAGACATATTGAAAGTATTTCCCATGCAGAACTCATTAAAAAGTATAAATAAAACATTAAGAATCTTTAAAAATGCATAGTGACCTTGCTGGAAGGTAAGGGAAATGATCACAGACCACAGATAAGAGGAAATGCATTTCCAGAGTAGTAAGTATGCATTAAAATAAGCAGCTTTCCTATGGACATTTGTCAGTACCTGGTAACTTAGAGTTTTGGTTTTAATGGCCGCAGGAGAGCAGAAGACAAGGTCCTGGGTTCATACAAGGTGGTTGGCACAGGAATTCTGAATAAATTCAGGATCATGAAAAAGACACGTCGTTAGGGAATGAATAAACTAACACCAGAATCTGTTCTGAGGGAAAAATTGTCTAGGTTCTGAGTACAGAGGAAAAGCCCTAATGTGGGATTGAGATTTAAATTCACCTTCACTATAACTGAAAAACCCTAAACAAAGATATTAATTTATAGTGGCGAGGGGTTTAGGGTAGTCTCAGTCACCTGGCAGGAGTTATCTCCAGTCCTCCTGGGCACATGCAAAGTTTGACGAGCGTGATTTCACAGTGAAAACTGTCACACAGTGAAGTGAGTGCTACTAGAGTTTAGTAACCTTTAGTAGAATCAGATCTTAAAGACTTTAGATATTAGAACTGCTGCTGCTGCTGCTGCTAAGGTGCTTCAGTCGTGTCCGACTCTGTGTGATCTCATAGACGGCAGCCCACCAGACTCCGCCATCCCTGGGATTCCCCAGGCAAGAACACTGGAGTGGGTTGCCATTTCCTTCTCCAATGCATGAAAGTGAAAAGTGAAAGTGAAGTCGCTCAGTCATGTCCGACTCTTAGCGACCCCATGGACTGCAGCCTACCAGGCTCCTCCATCCATGGGATTTTCCAGGCAAGAGTACTGGAGTGGGGTGCCATTGCCTTCTCTGATATTAGAACTATCATCTGTTCAACGTAGCATGTTTGAAGAAATAAAAAGGAAAGTGAAAATAATGTGAAAGCAACAAAAGCTTATTTAAAATGGTCAAACAAAGTACCATTTTTTAATCTCTTGTGCTTTAATATATTTTTTAAGATATAGAAATGGAATTGTGATTAGGTTAAAAATCCTTATCTTCTATACTATGAATCTGGTAAAATTTGCAATGAAATATATATATATAATAACATGTAGATGTTATATATATAATATATAATAATATAACATATATAATATATATACAATATAATATAATATATATTATATATATATAAAAAACAGAGATTTACTTTAATATGGAGGAGGAAAAGTGCAATGGGGTTAGAGATGAAACAACATTGGCCATGAGTTCATAATGTTGAATCTAGATGGTGCATAACATGGTAGCTCATTATTCTATTCTGTTTCCTTTTTTTAAAAAAGGGTTTATACCCATTTTGAGTGATTTTTAGTAAGTTTATAGAGGTATACAGTCATCACTTTTTAGAACATTTCCAAGATCCCTCATACCTGTTTGAAGTTAATTCTTGGTTCCATCTTGAGTTTGTCAGCCACTGATCTGCTTTATAGATTTTCCTTTTCTGGATATTTCTTGTAAATAGAAGCAAACAGTATGTACTCTTTTTGTCTGGCTTCTTTTACTTACCATAATGTGTTTTGAGGTTTATCTCTGTTGTGAAGTCACTTCAGTCATTTCCCACTCTTTGTGACCCATCAGGCTTCTCTGTCCATGGGATTCTCCAGGAAAGAATACTGGAGTGGGTCGCCATGCCCTCCTCCAGGGTATCTTCCCTACGCAGGGATTGAACCTGTGTCTCTTACATCTCTTGCATTGGCAGCAGATTCTTTATCACTGAGCCAGCCACCTGGGAAGCCCTATCTCTGTTGTACCATATATCAATAGTTTGTAAAGTTTTCTTGCTGAATAGTATTGAATTGTATGGATATACCACATTTTGTTTATCTGTTCACCAGTCAGTGAACATTTAGATTATTTCTGCATTTTCGTTATTGTGAATAATGCTTCTGTAGACATTTGTGTGCAGGTCTTATAAATAGGTTCGCCAGGTGGCATTAATGGTAAAGAACCCACTTGACAATGCAGGAGACATAAGAGATGCAAGTTCCACCCTTGGGTGCAGAAGATCCCCTGGAGGAGGGCATGGCAATACACTCCAGTATTCCCAGGAGAATCCCGTGGACAGAGGAGCCTGGCAGCCTGGCAGGCTAGTCCATACGGTCGCCCAGAGTTATACATGACTGAAGCGACTTAGCAGACGGGCACACTCTGTGAACATGTTTTCATTTCTGGTGTTGGGCCAGGTTTCCCTTTGGTGTTTGGCTGGATTAGGACAGGTATTATAAAAATATTTTTTGTTCCCCTTGGCCATCCTTTTCCAGTCTTTTGGCTATAAAGTGGGCTCTTCTTCAGCTTTTTTGTCCTGCCTGTTGGTATTTCCTGGTTGCAGGTTTCTCTGGCACTTCATCTAGGATGCACGGAAAGCAGAAGGGACACCCAGGGAACTCACCCACCATGTCATTCCTTATGTCCTCAGGTCCCTAGGCTCCAGTATATCTTTACACCTTTCAGAATCTTCTTGTATTTGTTAATTACGTCTGGAATGTTTTAGTTGTGAGAGAGGACCAGTGATGAATGGAGGTACACCATTTTGGTCCGAGACTATGTTTTTTATTTTTACTAGTAGTCAAATGTGAATGAGTTCTGCCCTGTGAAAAAAGACCAGAAAAGTGAGGTGCCATTTCCAGGCCTGATGCTCTATCTTCTGTCTGCTGGCCAGACAGAGGACCCAGTTGAGGACTCAGACAACAGGCGAGATGGTGAATCTACCATATAGAAAGAACCTGGGTTTCTCAATGACCAGGTGTAGTAAATCCACTTACTGTTGTGTCATACACTTGAGCTTTGGAGATTCTTTTCACAGTTAGCCTAGTTTGGTTATACAGTAAGACTTAATACTATACCTTTTCCTCTCTGCTTTTTCTTGTTTTACACGTCCTTTAAAGCTAAACTCAAATTCGGTTGTTTTCATACAACTTTCCCTAATCCCATCATTCACTTATTTGAAATCCTACAGCCCTGTAAATTTAACTTATGATTATACTTTTTTTTTATATTGTTCTCTAGTCATCTTAACCACATGTTAATACTATAAGCTTCTAAAAGATAGGGACCATATTCCTCTCACCTACCTGTTCATGGGGATGCTTAATAACTGCATATTAAATTTGTTCTTTGAAGCATTGAAGTGCCTGAATAATTAAACCCTACAGCAATAATGATAAAATGAAATTATCATCATTAAATTTTTTTTCCTTTGAATTTGAGGGTGTTTCTGCACTTTTCACCTGAAAAACTTTTAGCTCCTTGATGACTCCATCATATTCTTTATAGCAGAAATTTTCAAACCTTTTTACCTATGACTCATATCATAGATTTTCATTGTACACACAGACACATGACTGAAACAAAAGTTTCATGTAACAGTACTTAAACTGTAATTGCCATCATTATGTGCAATGCCCTCTGATATTTTCTATTTTGGTCGCAACCCATTAAATTGATTCTGTGACTCATTCATTGGTCATGACCTGTAATATGAAAAATGCTGCTTTACTGCAAGAGGGAGGATTGAAAGGCAAACCTGCTCAAACTGAGCTATTAGCTAAGGACGTGGAGCATGTTAGCCCTTGAGTCTGACATTTTAAAGGTGGGCTTGTCGTAAGAACTTCAAGCAGTAGATGTAACACACAAAGGATAAGGAGGCCCGTGGTCTGAGAAAGCCCCTGTAGTAGTTAGTGTTGTCTTTGGGTCTTTTAAATTAACACTACTTGGGTACCTGAGCCCCATTTCATATCTGTGGAATTAGAATCACTGCTGGGACCTTGGAATCTGCATTGTGACAAGCTCTGTAAATACTTAAGTTTGAGAATTGTTGTTGTTTTTTCCATAGAGTCCCAGCTCTTGGGTATGACAGATTGTTGGGCAATTTGCCAAAATGAGAACTACTTTTGCTTAAAAAATCCTGATTGCCTTGGTTTGTCAAGCCTTTGAATTCTAACTCTTAGTAATTTTTTAATATTTTTGTTTGTTTGTTGAGTTATTCACCATATACTTGGGCTAGTTTTAGCTTATTTTTGTTTCTAACCTCATACCAATTGTTATATAAATTTATAATATTTTCATTGTTGATTTTTAGAATTTCTAAACTTTGTTTTTTTTATTTCTTCTTCCTAATTTTACTTTTATGTTATCTTCCTACTTTATTAAATCTTTAAAAATGTGTGACCTACATTTTCTAGTTATCTGTTAATGATAGTTAACTACTATTAATGATAGTTATCTATTAATTTTTAAAATTTAGTTTCTTTGTTTTACCAGCTGTATTGTTCAGTTGTGTCTGAAAACATGTGTCACTAAGTCCTGTCTGACTCTCTGTGACCACATGGACTGCAGCATGCCAAGCTTCCCTGTCCTTCGCTATCTCCTGGAGTTTGCTCAAACTCATGTTCATTGATTCGGTGATGACATCCAACCATTTCAATCTCTGTTGCCCCTTCTCTTCTTGTCCTTAATCTCTCCCAGCATCAGGGTCTTTTCCAATGAGTCAGCTCTTCGCATCAGGTGGCCAAAGTACTGGAGTTTCAGCTTCAGCACCAGTCCTTCCAATGAATAGTCAGGGTTGATTTCCTTTAGGATTGACTGATTTGAGCTCCTTGTCGTCCAAAGGACTCTCAAGAGTCTTCTCCAGCACCACAGTTTGAAAGTGTCAATTTTTGGATGGGAGATTTGTAGATTTTTATAGTAATTGCCCCTCGATGAATCATACCTGCCTCGTTGCTTTATATAGTTGCCCCCACCCCCTACACCCACGCATTGACTCTGGCCTTGTGCCTTGCTAGCATCAGCGGATGTTATCCAAGTGGAAACTTGGTAAGCACTTTTGAACTGGGAACATGCAAGACACTCAGGCTATGCTGCTAGAGGGGACATTGGAGGACCAAAGAGACATTCTGGCTAACAAGCCCCAGGTAGGTGCCTGACATGTGACTAGGGCCATGTTGGGCTTTTCAGTTCCATTTGAGCCCCAGATGGTTATGGCCACCTGAGTGACCACAGGAGAGAGCAGCAGAGAATCTGCCCCACTGACTAGAGCCCAAATTGCAGCATCACAATCAAATAAATGGTTGTTCTTTTAAGACATAGTTTTAGAATGATTTGTTAGGAAGCAATAGGTAGCTGAAACAAAAACTGGTGTTATTAGTGAGGTGCTGACATAACAAGATCCCAAAATGTGTCTCATCGGTTTTGGGACTGGGTGGCAGTTGGGGGCTAGAAAAATGGTGATGGGATTGTCGGCAGAGGCTGGGAAAACGACAAACAACTGTCAGTGGAAGCTTGAAAGGTGGTGGGGAAACTGTTTTTGGAGATTGGAGTGGTGGTGACCCATTTTTATGGTACTGAAACAATTTTAAAAGCTATTACCTGCAGGAACTTAGAATCCAGAAGATCTATGTACTGAGTTTGTGGATCTGGCTGCAGATCCAGGCAGAACATTGAAATTGTCAGCTGGCTTCTGATAGCTCTGTGTAAGGTATGGGGAGAGAGAACTGAACTTAAAGCAGAAATTAGAGGAAATAAAGGGTGCCCAGAAATTTCTGTGTTGGAAAATAAAACTGTCTTTAGTTGTCTCTGGCAGGCAAAAGATTCTTGTAGGGAGAAGCGGTCTGGAGTAAATATCAAGTATTCTTTATTAAGACCTTAGAAAAATTTAAGGTAGATCCTTTTAGCTAGATGAAAAGGATGATACAATCATAAGAATGTTAAGGGTTTTGTGCCCTAGCAACCCAACACTTCAAAATTAGAGAAAGGTCTAGTTTGAAAAAGAGTTATGGTTATAGTTTAAGGGGGAATAGAGTGAACCTCAGTTAACTGAATAGAAAGTCAATGAAGTTTTAAAGGGTTGGAATTGGCTTACACTAAAAGGGAAGGTCAGTTTAAAAAAAGGCCTCTGGGCCTCAATTTCCTAAGAATAGAAGCATTTCTGTTTAAAAAGAACCCCAAAGCCTTGATGGTGCTAGTGGTAAAGAACCTGCCTGGCAGTGCAGGAGATGGGAGAATGTAGGTTCGATCCCTGGGTTGGGAAGATTCCCCTGGAGAAGGGCATGGCAACCCACTCCAGTATTCTTGTCTGGAGATTCCCAAGGATAGAGGAACCTGGCAGGCTACAGTCCATAGAGTTGCGCAGAGTTGGACATGACTGAAGTGACTGAACATGCACGCAAAGCCCAGAGGGAAAGCTAAGAGCCCTGGAGAATAGACTAGTAAACCATTCCAGAGAACAGAAGTGGGCCCTAACAAAAGGAACACTCCTGTCCCTGAGGTATGAGGCTCTCAAAACACCTGCTGCTGGATTTTAGACCTGCTGTGGAGAAATGACTTCCGTGTTTCTCCTCTTCCCTTTTAAAATTTATTGCAGTTATACTGTCCCTGTCTTTCCATTGTATGTTGCCTATTTGGGGGACAGACAGTTTCTCTTTTTGCTTTATAAACCTCTGATTCAAGATGAGCTGCATTCAAGTTATACCCTAGGATTCTCATCCATATTTAGAACTGGTGCATATTATGAGGTAATAGACTTTGATCCTTTTGCAGACGTCAGAGGAGACGTCAGGAATCCTGGAAAGGGTCCCACGTGTCTGCATGTGGGAGGGATGTGATTCACTGGGGCCAGAGGGCAAGACTTCAATAGAGTGTTACATTAACATCACCTCCCCTGTCCCCAGCCCCCATAAGTCATGCCTTTTGGTTCTCAAGCTCTTTTGTAGACCACTTCCCTGACTCTTGACTTGGTCATAGGACTCCCTTTGGCCAGAGGAATGATAGCAGACATTACTCAACAGAGGCTTGTTAGAAGCTTGCACAGTGGGGCTTGTTCTCTGACATCACTGCTGTCTCTATGACTGCAGTTGCCTGAATAATCTCAGGTCAAACTAGCTGACTAACCTCTCAGTTAGTCATTTGGTGGTGGTGGTTTGGTTGCTCAGTTGTGTCCGACTCTTGTGACCCCATGGACTCTAGCCCACCAGGTCCTCTCTTCATGGATTTCCCAGGCAAGGATACTGGAGTGGGTTGCCGTTTCGTTGCCTGGGTCAGGGATTGAACTTGAGCCTCCTACATTGGCAGTTGGATTCTTTACGGTTGAGCCACCAGGGCAGCCAGATTAGTCATTCAGCATAGCCTAAGTGCAGAACGAAGAATAAATAACTGATTGTTGTTTTAAGTTTTGGAGTACTTTGTTTTATAGCAGCAGGTGAGTAATTTAAGGATTATTTGCTTTTGTCCCTTTCCTCTGCCACAGTGGTTTTTGATTCCTTTCAGTAGGTTCTTTGTTTTCTAATCCCTTCCATTTTGTTTTTGATCCCTTCCATTCTAATAGCTTTGATTTATGTAATTCAGAAGTTCCATGGACCAAAATTTCTACTGATACCCAATCATGCTGCTAGAATGAAGTCTACCCCCCACCCCCAATATGATGCAGTATCAGGTTCAGCAATGAAGAGCTAAAGGATCTAAAATCCATGGTTTTATCTTCACAGATTTGTTCACAGATATAGTAAAGTGAAGTGACTAGATCACTGTGCCCTGTACCTGTTTGGGAGGTTGTACTTTTCAGTTATGTACGTCTGGGGAAATAATTCCAGCACCCTTCTAAAATCCTTTTTATTTGTTGAGCCAACTTCTTGATGTTGCTTCACACCTTACTATGAACCTCTTTTTAGGTCAGGAGGATGAATCAGAGGGAAACATGATTTCTTCTGGGCAATGGGGAAGGACATAGCAGTGAATAAGAAAGACTTATTCAGTTTTATGAGGATGTTGAAGATTCATTGGTATATAGATATATCTTGGTGTCAGTACATAGACATATCTATGTAGCTGACTTGGATTACATATAATAATCTGTCTTCTTGTTAATATGTAGACATGTTTATTATCTCAATTTAATATTTCATTAATTGTATATCATCTATTTCATAATTAAAACTATTAATTTGAATAGCTATCTCAATATCTGTTTTATTAGCAGGAAACACCATACACATGTTTAATAGTAGTGTTTTGTAGTAACTGAATTATTGCATTGAACCAGAAAGTTTGCAGAATGTACCCTTGCAGTCTAGTTACAGTGATCTGAATAAAGGGGTTGCTTAAACACTAAAGAATTTATTAAAAAGACAGAAAACTTAAAAAGTATTTGTAATAAAAGGGTATAAGAATCAAATGCTCTTTTTTCATTTTAAAAAGTTAATTGCTTCATTTTTCGTTTAAAAGCATTACATTTTGATTGAAGAAAACTTGGAAGATATAAAAAAATACACAACATAAAAATAATCTATACCACCTTCCAAAATTAGTTACTCTAAGATATTATTGTACGAAACTCACAGTTAAAAAATACTGAATGATCTATGTGTTACAGGCATTATAGTATTGTATTCACTTTAAATAAAGTAGTTTAAATGCCTGCAAATCCTATGATGAAGGAACTATTACTAATCCATTTTACAGATGAAGAAAGAGTAGAGAGATTAATCTGTTGAAGATTACAAAGATTTAAACCCAGACTTTTGACTTAAAAGTTTGCATTTCTAAACCATTATAAGTTTCTCCTACCCTTTCTGCAATTTTCCTCCCTCCCTCCCTGCCTTCTTCCTTTTCTTTTCTCCCTTCCCTTTCTAAACTTGATCCCACCAATTAATTTTTTTCCATTTATCACATTTTCACCTAATTTATTTTACCAAACATACCCAAATATCCTTAAGTATTTCTCTGCAATGTGATTTTTAATAACATCTAGTATCTAGTGTAGACTGGTAGTCTACAGTCCATGAGGTCGCAAAGCATTGGACACGACTGAGCGACTTCACTTTCACTTTTGGTATCCATATACTACATGGTTTAACCATTACTATTTTAATCAGTTTTCTGTTACTTGTATTTAGGTTGGCTTAAGTATTAAGCTATTATAAATAATGCAAGATGAGCATCCTTATACATGTTTTTTGATTATTTCCTGAGGATAACTTTCTAAATATGACATTTTTAGGCCTAAGGATAAGACCACTTTAAAGACTTTAGATATATTTTGACAAATCACCTTTTGAATAGTTAGTAAAGATTTTTATTTGTGCAAGCAATATATGGGAGTGTCTGTAAAACTTTGATGTATCACTCTCTGTATATAAAGAATACAAGTTAAGTCTAGGAGAATGAAAAATTAGCAACTCACTCTACTTCTAAGTTAAAATGGTATGTATCCATTAAAAAATTTATTAATATAGCTTTAAAGGCTTGCTTTTTGAAGAAAAGTTGAGAAATTTAGTATCTACAGAAATACAAGTTATTTTTATGTGAATAAAGTTTCGTGCAGAAATATCAAAAGGGTGAGGAAAATAGTCACCTCAATTTAAAGTGAATATTTTTTTAAAAGCTCTTAAATCTCTGAATAAAATGTGATTAGATTCATATCTGGGCTTTCAAGGATATGGAATCCCATTGTCTAACACAATGCTTGGCAGAACTGGAATTCAGGAGTTTTTCAGTGATGAAGGAATGAAAGAGTAAAAGAAAGCACAAATGAATTTTTATAGCTTCACTTCCTTAATGAAGGCATCCTTTGTTGCCTTTTAATTTGGACATATAAAAATATATCTCTGTTCCAGCTCATGTGAAACCTGTACGAAGTCTACACATGTGAGCAGAGAGAGGCTACCAGGATTGTCTGGCCAAGGTGCAGTAACTGGTCTAAGCCAGAGCTCTGAAATAACTCTATGAAAGGGACTTTCTCTCTGGGACTTACTGTTTATTGCCAAATGCTCCTGTGGGCAGCCTCTGGACATTGGAGCAGGTGTGAGGAGCCCATTATTCTATACTTACTAATAAAGTGTCAAATGTAACTAGGAATTAATAAGTATAAATTTCCTGCGATGCTTTATGATTTGAATTTCTTCTTTGTAGCACTCAAGTGTAACTGAGTATGTATATGTGACTCTAGGTTTTAATCACCTTGCCAGGTTAAGGGCTCTGAGGTCAAAAGTTTGATTAATTTTTAAATTAGATGGATGGTCATTGTAGGGGGTCAAGTATTAAAGGCTATGGGTAATAAGTACCTTTTACCTAGAAAAAGTGCTCCTCTTCTAACTTAAAGCTTCATGCAGACTTGGGTACAGCATAGTCCATTTTATTATGCACACCTAGTAAGACAAATCTGGTAACTCTAGAAACCGTGCAAACAGTTCAGTTCAGTTGCTCAGTTTTGTCTGACTATTCGTGACCCCGTGGACCACAGCGCGTCAGGCCTCCCTGTCCGTCACCAACTCCCGGAGTTTACCCAAATTCATGTCCATTGAGTCGGTGATGCCATCCAACCATCTCATCCTATGTTGTCCGCTTCTCCTTCTGCCTTCAGTTTTACCCAGCATCAGGGTCTTTTCAAATGATTCAGCTCTTCGCATCAGGTGGCAAAAGTATTGGAGTTTCCGCTTCAGCATCAGTCCTTCCAGTGAATATTCAGGACTGATCTCCTTTAGGATGGACTGGTTGGATCTCCCTGCAGTCCAAGGGACTCTCAAGAGTCTCCTCCAACACCACAGTTCAAAAGCATCAATTCTTCAGTGCTCAGCTGTCTTTATAGTCCAACTCTCACATCCATACATGACGACTGGAAAAATCATAGCTTTGACTAGACGGACCTTTGTTGGCAAAGTAATGTCTCTGCTTTGTAATATGCTGTCTAGGTTGGTCATAACTTTCCTTACAAGGAGTAAGCTTCTTTTAATTTCATGGCCACAGTCACCATCTGCAGTGATTTTGGAGCCCCCCAAAATAAAGTCAGCCACTGTTTCCAGTTTCCCCATCTATTTACCATGAAGTGATGGTCCCAGATGCCATGATCTTAGTTTTCTGAATGTTGAGCTTTAAGCCAACTTTTTCACTCTCCTCTTTCACTTTCATCAAGACGCTCTTTAGTTCTTTTTCACTTTCTGCCATAAGGGTGGTGTCATCTGCGTATCTGAGGTTATTGATATTTTTCCCGGCAATCTTGCCTCCAGCTTGCGCTTCATCCAGCCCAGCGTTTCTCATGATGTACTCTGCATATAAGTTAAATAAGCAGGGTGACAATAGACAGCCTTGACATACTCCTTGTCTTATTTGGAACCAGTCTATTGTTCCATGTCCAGTTCTAATTATTGCTTCTTGACCTGCATACAGATTTCTCAAGAGGCAGGTCAGGTGGTCTGGTATTCCCATCTCTTTCAGACTTTTCCACAGTTCATTGTGATCCACACAGTCAAAGGCTTTGGCATAATCTATAAAGCAGAAATAGATGTTTTTCTGGAACTCTCTTGCTTTTTCAATGATCCAGCGGATGTTGGCAATTTGATCTCTGGTTCCTCTGCCTTTTCTAAAACCAGCTGGAACATATGGAAGTTCATGGTTCACGTATTGTTGAAGCCTGGCTTGCAGAATTTTAGGCATTACTTTACTAGCGTGTAAGAAGAGTACAATTGTGCGGTAGTTTGAGCATTCTTTAGCATTGCCTGTCTTAGTGATTGGAATGAAAACTGACCTTTCCCAGTCCTGTGGCCACTGCTGAGTTTTCCAAGTTTGCTGGTGTATTGAGTGCAGCACTTTCACAGGATCATCTTTTAGGATTTGAAATAGCTCAACTGGAATTCCATCACCTCCACTAGCTTTGTTTGTAGTGAAGCTTCCTAAGGCCCACTTGACTTCACACTCCAGGATGTCTGGCTCTATGTGAGTGATCACACCATCGTGATTATCTGGGTCATGAAGATCTTTTTTGTACAGTTCTGTGTATTTTTGCCACCTCTTTTCTTAATATCTTCTGCTTCTGTTAGGTCCCTACCATCTCTGTCCTTTATTGAGCCCATCTTTGGATGAAATGTTCCTTTGGTATCTCTAATCATCTTGAAGAGATCTCTAGTGTTTCCCATTCTATTGCTTTCCTCTGTTTCTCTGCATTGATCACTGAGGAAGGCTTTCTTATCTCTCCTGGCTATTCTTTGGAACTGTGCATTCAAATGGGTATATCTTTCCTTTTCTCCTTTGCTTTTTGCTTCTCTTCTTTTCACAGCTATTTGTAAGGCCTCCTCAGAGAGCCATTTTGCTTTTTTGCATTTCTTTTTCTTGGGGATTGTTTTGATTCCTGTCTCCTGTACAATTTCACGAACCTCCATCCATAGTTCATCAGACACTGTCTATCAGATCTAGTCCCTTAAATCTATTTCTCACTTCCACTGTATAATGCAAACTGTAAGACACCTGAATAGTAACAGAAGGAAGATGGCATTTTAGACCATCTTATGCATGTTCTTTCAAAAGTATGCCATCTAATAATAATAATAATAATAATAATAATTTTATGACCAGAATATACATTTATCGTAACTATACTTCATTGCTTCCTGGCTAGTGCTACAATGTTAAAAGTTTACAGCAGAGTGCTATATCAGTTTCTTCTCTTACTTTAATAGTCCTCCACCCCCACCCCAATAATTTCCCTAAAATAATGGTTCTTCAAAGGAAATCTGAGGGCCACTGTTGGTTCCTCATGGCTGCAACTGGGGACTATGTCATTGAAAAGCACAAGTGAAAATTGCTCAGTCGTGTCCGACTCTTTGCAGCCCCATCACTATATAGTCCATGGAATTCTCTAGGCCAGAATACTGGAGTGGGTAGCCATTCCCTTCTCCAGGGAATCCTCCCAACCCTGAACTGGGATCTCCTGAATTGCAGGCAGATTTTTTTTACCAACTGAACTATCAGGGAAGCCAGAAAAGCACAAACTTCTGTTTAAACATTTTAGATTGTATATATAGGCAGGGTGGGTGGTGCTCTTTATAGAGGTCTGAAATGGTTGACAGTACAGCTCCCAAAGAAGTGAGGTTAAAACTGGGCTTTGTTGGTAGATCATTGTTAGTGAATTGTGGCTGTGGACTTTTTTTTTTTTTTTAATTAAAAAGTGAAAGAGAAAATAAATGAATGAGAGATTTATAGAAAAAATTGAAACTGTAATAATATCATGTACTGATGGATGGCTGTGGCTAAATCTTACAAGGTGAGAAATCTATCATGTCTCTGTTTAATTCTCTAGGGGAGTTTTATTTTCCTGAATCAAGACATAAATTTTACCCCAACTGCATATGATTTGAACTTAGGCACAAGCTGAGAATTTAGGATACCTTGACAATAATATTTGTTTGTAGGAGGAATAAAAATCCTTCCACATCGTCTTCGATCATAGAGAACATTAAAGCTCAACTTCTGTGTTATATTTGTTTCTAAAACAGGTTTGATACCTGCTGTTTCAAGCTTTAGGATAATTTACTAACATCTGTTGAAATCTGCTGACTTATATGGTCTTTCTTAGAGTGAATGATATAGTACTTAGGTCAGAGCAAAGCATTTAACCTTTTTTTCATGTAACTTAAGAAAAAGAAAGGAAAAGAAAATTATATTTCATCAACCAGAGCTAAGAACTTAGATTTTTTTTAATGTGTACCTTTATTTGTATATGTATGTATGTTTTAAAAATGAAACTTGAAAACATAATGAGCATAATGTGTCTGAAGAAGCTATTTTTCAGTAGTTATGCACATTGAAGTTTTTTCTGGGTTAATTCCTAGAGGCAGAACAATTGAAATCTAAAAGTAGACTTACTTTATTTGCTTAGATGAAATGAAACACTGCACAAAGAATTTAGTAGTGGGGGTGTGTGAAAGAAAGTTGCACAGTCATGTCCGACTGGGATTCTTGGACTGCAGTCTGTCCCACTCTTCTGTCCATAGAATTCTCCAGGCAAGAGTACTGGACTGGGTTGCCATTTCCTTCTCCAGGATATCTTCCTGACTTGGGGATCAAACTCAGGTCTCCTGCATTGCAGGCAGATTCTTTGCCAGCTGAGCCACAAGGGAAGCCTGGTGGGTGTGCGGTGGTAGTAAAAATTTCAGCCTGAAGACTTCCCGATTAGTTTAGGCATACCTCAGAGATATTGAAAGTTTGGTTTCAGACCACCTCAGTAAAGTGAATAGTGTAAAGCAACTCACATGATGTTTTTGTTTGTTTCCCATTGCATATAACAGACGTTTACATTGTATTGTAGTCTATTAAGTGCAAGAGCATTATATCTAAAAATAAAGTATTTGTTGTTGTTGTTGTTCAGTTGCTAAGTGTCTGACTCTTTGCGACACCATGGACTGTAGCCTGCCAGGCTCCTCTGTCATGGGATTTCCCAGGGAGGAATACTGGAGGGGGTTGCCATTTCCTTCTCCAGAGCATCTGCTCGACTGAGGGATAAAACCCACGTCTCTTTCATTGGCAAACAGATCCTTTATCTTTATCACTGAGCGTTACTTAATTAAAAAATGCTTTATTAGCTTCTAAGCCTTTAGCTCTTCATAATCTTTCTGCTGGTGTCAGGTTGCGTCTCATTGTTGCTGACTGCTGACTCATCAGGGTGGTGGTTGCTGTAAGTTGGGATGGCTGTAGGAATTTCTCAAAATGAGACAAAAATGAAGTTTGCTGCATTGATTGACTCTTCCTTTCATGAAGAGTATCTCTATAGCTTGTGCTGTTATTAAATAGCAGTAGAACTTCTGCAGAATTGGAATCAGTCCTCTCAAAACCTGCCAAAGCTTTATTAACAGAGGTTGTGTAATATTCTGAGTCCTTGTTATCATTTCAGCAGTCTTCTCATCATCTTCACCAGAAGTAGATTCCATCTCAAGAAACCACTTTCTTTGCTCAGTAAGGAGCAACTCCTCATCCTTTAGTGTTTCATGAGATTGTAGCAATTCAGTCACATCTTTAGGCTCTACTTCTAATTCTAGTTCCTTTCTTTTTCTACCACGTCTGTAATGACTTATTTCCCTGAAGTCTTGAACGCCTCAAAGTCATCCATGAGGGCTGGAATCACCTTCTTCCAAACTTCTGCTAATGTTGGTATTTTGACCTCTTCCCGTGAATTACAAAGGTTTTTTTAATGGCATCTAGAATGGTGCACTCTATAAAGTAGGTTTTCAATTGACTTTGCCCTGATCCATCCAAGAAATCACTGACTGTGGTGGCTAAGGTTGACAGCTAAGGCTATAGAGTTACAAAAATGTGTGTGTGTGTTTGTGTGTGTGTGTGTGTGTGTGTGTTTAAAGTACCAAGGATCTTTATTCTTAGGTCTGAAAATGTATTTCTTAAATAATGAGACTTGAAAGTTGAAGTTACTCTGATCTATGGACTGCAGAATGGATGTTGTGTTAACAGGCATGAAAACATTAGTCTTATTGTATAATATATCCATCAGAGGGCTTCCTTGGTGGCTCAGTAGTAAAGAATCTGCCTGCTAATGCAGGAGACTCGGGTTTGATCTCTGGGCTACAGAAGATCCATTTGAGAAGGATATGGTAACCCACTCCAGTATTCTTGCCTGGAAAATTCCATGGACAGAGGAGCCTGGTGGGCTACAGTCAATGGGGTTGCAAAAGAGTTAGACATGACTGAGTGACTAAACAACAACATAGCCATCAGAGCTTTTTGAGAACCAGGTGCATTGTCAATGAGCAGTACTGTTTTGAAAGGAATTTTTTTTTTCCTGAGCAATATGTCTCCACAGACCTTAAAATATTCAGGAAACCATGTTGTAAACAGATGTGCTGTAATTCAGACCTCTTTGTTCCATTTACAGAGCACAAGCAGAGTAGGTTTAGCATAATTCTTAAAGGCCCTATGATTTTCAGAATGGCAAGTGAGTTCTGCTTCAACTTAGCCTCCAGCTGCATTAGCCCCTGATCAGCCTATCCTTTGAGATTTTGAAACCAGACATTAACTTCTCTCTAGCTATGAAAGTTCTGGATGGTATCTTCTTGTATAAGGGTATTTCATCTACATTGAAAATAAGTTGTTTAGTGTAGCCAGCCACCATCATGAATTATCTTAGCTAGATCTTCTAGATAAATTGCTGCAGCTTCTACATCAACACTTGATATGTCCCCTTGTACTCTGATGTTAGGGAGATGGCTTCTTTCCTTTAACCTCATGAAACATCTCTGCCAGCTGCAAACTTCCCTTCTGCAGTTTCTTCACCTCTCTTGGTCTTCATAAAACCGAAGAAATTTAGGGCCTTTGCTGTGCATTAGGCTTTGGCTAAAGAGAATGCTGTGACTAGTTTGATCTTCTAGACTTAAAACTTTCTCGATATCAGCAATAAGGGTATTTCACTTTCTTAGCATTTGTGTGTTCACCGGTGTAGCACATTTAATTTCTGCTGATAACGTTTCCTTTGCATTCACAATTGGCTGATTTAGGGTAACTGGCTTAAGAGGCCTAGCTTTCAGCTTTTCTTGGCTTTCCACATGCTTTCCTCATGAAGCTCAATCATTTCTAGCTTTTGTGTGCAACTCTTTCTTTCACTTGAACACAGAGGTGATTGTAAGGTTATTCATGGGCCTAATTTCAATATTGTTGTGTCTCAGGGAATAGGGAGGCCAGAGCAGGGCAGTGGCTCGTTGGTAAAGCAGTCAAACTACAAACGACATTTATCAGTTAAATTTTCTGTCTTACATGGGTGCAGTCTGTGGTGCCCCCAAACAACTATAATAACATGAAAGATTACTGACCACAGATCACCACAGTAAGTATCATATAATAAGACAGTTCAAAATGTTGCCAGGATTACCAAAATGTGGCACAGAGACACGAAGTGAACATATATTGTTGGAAAAATAGCACTGGTAGACTTGATCCAGGACTGACACAAGCCTTCAATTTGTGAAAACACAGTATCTGTGAAGCATAATAAAGTGAAAAGCAATAAGAAGAGATATGCCAGTATTTAAAAGGAAAAACATTCTAGGCAATAAGCAAAGGATTGATCTTGTCTTGAATGTTATGGAAAGGATATTGTACTTGATTTTGTTTCCCTTTGTCCTATAATTGCTGTAGTTATCATTTTCATCGTATTTGTTGACTGTTGCAACAGTTTTTTAACTGTATGCACTGTTAAAAAATTTCCTATACCTCTCTTTTAATTCTTATAACAATCCTGTGAGCTGGGTGGCACTGCAACCCCCACTTTATAGATGTGGAAATGAGGTTTGAAAAAGGTTAAGTAATCTGTGCCAGATAATCTGGCTAGTGGGCTTCCCAGGTGGGTAAAGAATCCACCTGCCAGTGCAAGGGATGAAGGAGATGTGGGTTTGATCCCTGGGTTGGGAAGATCTCCTGGAGGAGGAAATGGCATCACACTCCAGTATTCTAGCCTGGAAAATTCCATGGACAAAGGAGCCTGGCTTGCTACAGTCCAAAGAACTGAATATGACTGAGTGAGCGCACATGCACACACACACACACACACACACAGTGGCTAGTAAGGAAGTAGAGACCAGATCTGAACATAGTTTTCTCTCTTTAGAGTAAGGGCTATCCAAAAGATTTATCTAAGTTGTTCGATTTTTTCTTTTTTTTCCAGTTATAGATATACATGTATCTATTCTTTTTCAAATTCTTTTCCCATTTAGGTTATTACAGAATATGGAGCAGCATTCCCTGTGCTGTATAGTAGGTCCTCGTTGGTTATCTGTTTTAAATTTAGCAGTGTGTTCATGTCCAAAAGACTTATCTAAGTTGTTTGTTTTTTAATCCTAGTGCTCCACAGCAAAAGCTAAGGAATTGTGTGAGAATGCAAGAAAAGAAAATTCTTTTCTTCATTTAAGAAAAGAAAGGCAGGACTGCCTTTGGGTTTGTTTTGTCAGGAATCCCAATGACTAGTGATGTCTTCCCTCTTACTACTGGAAATCTCCACTGCTGGTAGGAACATCTGATACAATCACACATTTTGAGATACAGGTAGAAACTTCTACATAGGAAAGGGCATGGTGAAATGTAATTGTTCCACATTGTTGGTAGGAATATAAATGGGTGCTGGCCTTATGGAAACCATTATTGAGGTCCCTTAAAAAATGAAAAATACGGTTACTATATGATCTAGCACCCCCACTTCTGGGCAGCTATTTGGAGAAAACTCTAATTTGAAAAGATACATGCACCCCAGTGTTTACAGGTGCACTATTTATGATAGCCAAGACATGGAAGCAACTTAAATGCCCATCAAAAGGTGAATGGATAAAGAATGACATAATAACATTTGGAGCAACATGGATGGACCTAGAGGTTATCATATTAAATGAAGTAAGTTCAGAAGGAGAATATGATGTCATTTATATGTGGACTCTAAAATATGATACAAACGATCTTATGTACAAAACAGAAAGAGGTCCACAGATGTAGAAAGCAAACTTATGATTACCAAAGGGGAGAGCGGGAAGGGGTAAATTAGGAGTTTGGAATTAGCAGATATGCACTACTGTATATAAAATGGGTAAATAACAAGGTCCTATTGTATAGCACAGTGTTCTAGTAATACAAAAAACCAGAATGAATATATTCTGTTACATATATATGGAAAATAATATTTAAAAAATATACAACTGGATCATTTGCTGTATACCAGAAACTAACACAACATTGTAAATCAACTACAATTAAAAAAAAAAACCCTCCTAAATTAAATATTCTCTGCTATTTCTTACTTCAAAAAACTTTGTTATTTTCCATTGGTTGTAATTTTGATGTAGTCTCTGGAAATCTAGGATTTAAAGTATTAAAAACATGACAAGAAAATATAGACTCTCTGGTTACATCAAGTTCCCAAAGTTTATGACTTTTAATTTAGATTTCATATGTATAACTTCTTTGGTTTGAAAGGACTTCTTGTTCTGTCTGAAGCAAACTGCCATTCCCACAGGGGGGAAAAACAAGATGTAAAATTTCTAAGAAATAACATGGTTTTACTAATTTTTCTAAAATTGCAGCATCCAAATGAAGTTTCTTTCATTTCTTATATAATATTTTCATTTTGAAGTTAGAGCATTATTTTTCTTCTGAAAAGTTGCTTTAGAAAACTTAAGAAGTAAATTTTTTTTCTTTTTATAAAGAAATTTAATTGAAGTACAAACAACTATGGGTTTTTATAGTGGTGTAGGAACAGTTTCCCAATTAAAGAAATTTTTTCTTTATGAATAATGTTACTCATATTCATAAGTATTGTTTATTATAAATAAACTGTAAAGAAAAAATTCATGTTCTGATTAGCATTATTTCATTATGGATACTAGTGAAGTACTGTCCAACTTTATTCTTAAGGCTTAAATTACCTAGTTGGCCCAACACAAGAAATTTCTTACTAAGCTTACTTATCCAGAGTGTGTTTTCTTTGAAAGAGATGTATACATTGTTAATATAATGTACATTCGGTGGGAAATATCTTAGTTAAATATGTTTTCAAATACTTTTAATCTTTTAAGCTTAAAAGTATAGACATACTATTTTCCAGCCACTGTTCTGGGGTTGGGTATATACAAACATGAAATATGGTTCCTGTAACTGAGAAACTTACAGTTAAGTGAATGAAAGAGTTGTATGTATAGGCGGATACCTATAATCAGGTTTTAAGGGCTATCCCTGAAGTTTACCTGAATTGCTACAGGAGCACAGATTGGGAGATAATTAATTTAGCCTTGTGCAGAAGAGGAAAGTTAAAAAACCATTGTTTCTTTTATAAAATCAAACAAGGTCTTCCAGGTGTTGACTGATGATTCTGATATTTTACTGCTTGAAATTTGGCATGCTTGCTTTGGGGATTTTCCTTTCCCCTGCATGAATCTGTAGTTTACAAGGCATTATCTTTAGGTTCTAACAATTAACATTAGAAAAGTTGGTGGATGATTGATTCTGTAAGGGAAAGATGAATGCAGGTGTCAAGATTTGAGTCTCTAGAGATTATTCTGTCCCTAACCGTGGAGCACCAGCATGTAATTTGCTAATTTCCTCAAGGAAACTTCAGCTTCCGTTTTAAGGCTTCACAGAGAAGTCATCATCGACTGAGCTGGGCTTGGAAAGATAAATAGAACTTTTCCATGTAGGGAAGAGGCACTCTGGGAAGAGGGAAAGTCTGAGGATAGCTGACTCAGAGAGAGTTAGAAGTTCAGAATGACAAGATTTTCTGGAATAGGGGATTGGGTGAATTTTGACATTGTTTACTAAGGAAGGTAATGTAGAAGTAGACTTTGGGTCTAAGATGGAAAAAGGGCTCTGTATTGGGGATATTAATTTGTAAAGTCTTTGGAAATTTCATTAGTTTATTTAAAAAAATTCTTTTCATTAAAATGTATTAATATCCGTACTTGCCTAGGTATCAAAAACACAGACTTAGAACTAATCTCTTCTTAAAATGCTTTTATTTTCCTGGAAAGAGAGCCAATCAGATAATTATAAAAATGCTTAAAACCGCTATAATTGGGCATCCTTGGTGGTCCAGTGGTGAAGACTCTGAGCTCCCAATGTAGGATCTCAGGTTTGCTCTCTGGTCAGGGAACTAGATCCATCTACTGGGGAACTAGATCCATATAACTCTTGGGAACCAAAAGTTCCCAAGCCATAGCTAAAGATCTTGCATGCTTCAACTAAAAGGATCCCACATGCCATAAGTAAGACCTGATGCAGCTGAATAAATTAATATTAAAAAACCGTCTATGATAGTAAGAGTCACAGGTCTTGATGAGGAACTTGGGGACATTTGTTTATCTAATGGAGACTGAAGATGGGAATGAGGAGGAGAGGTGAGGAGTCATGTGAAAGAATTCCTCGGAGATTGCCTCACAGAATTCAAGTGTTTTTTTGAAGAATGAGTTAAATGGTGGGAAGGGGAAAGAGGGAAACATTTCAGTTAAAAATTTTGCTTATATAATGCCTTGGGAACTGTGGATGAAGACCTATGGATAGAGGTTCATAACACTGCAAAGGAGGCAGTGACCAAAACCACCCCAAAGAAAAAGAAATGCAAGAAGGCAAAGTGGTTGTCTGAGGAGGCCTTAAAAATAGCTGAGAAACGAAGAGAAGCCAAAGACAAAGGAGACAAGAAAAGATACACTCAGCTGAATGCAGAGTTCCAGAGAATAGCAAGGAGATATAAGAAAACCTTAAGTGAACAATGCAGAGAAATTGAGGAAAACAATAGAATGACAAAGACCGGAGATCTCTTCAAGAAAATTGGAGATACCAAGGGAACAAAGATGGGCACAATAAAGGACAGAAGTCGTAAGAAATCTAACAAGCAGAAGATACTAAGAAGAGGTAGCAAGAATACACAGAAGAAATATATGAAAAAGGTCTTAATGACCTGGATAACCATGATGGTGTAGTCACTGTAACACTCATCTAGAGCCAGAATGCAAAGTCAAGTGGGCCTTAGGAAGCATTACTACGAACAAAGCTAGTGGAGGTGATGGAATTCCAGTGAATTATTTCAAATCCTAAAAGATGATACTATTAAAGCACTGTACTCAGTATGTCAACAAATTTGGAAAACTCAGCAGTGGTCACAGGACTGGAAAAAGTCAGTTTTCATTCCAATTCCAAAGAAAGACAATGCCAAAGAATGTTCAAACTACCACACAATTGTACTCATTTACATGCTAGCAAGGTAATGCTCAAAATCCTTCAAGCTAGGCTTCAACAGTATGTGAACCAAGAACTTCCAGATATACAAACTGGATTTAGAAATGGCAGAGAAACCAGAGACCAAATTGCCAACATCTGTTGGATCATAGTAAAAGGAAAGGAATTTAAAAAAAATCTACTTCTGCTTCATTGACTATGTGAAAGCCTTTGACTATGTGGATCACAACAGACTGGGGAATTCATAAAAAGATGGGAATACCAGACCACCTTACCTGTCTCCTCAGAAACCTCTATGCAGGTCAAGAGGCAACAGTTAGAACCTTACATGGAACAGAGGACTGGTTAAAAATTGAGAAAATCAGGGCCGTATATTGTCACTCTGCTTATTTAACCTATATTCAGAGTACATGATGCAAAATGCCAGGCTGGATGAATCACAAACTGGAATCAAGATTGTCAGGAGAAATATCAACAGCCTCAGATATGCAGATGATACAACTCTAATGGTAGAAAGTGAAGAGGAACTAAAGAGCCTCTTGATGAAGGTGAAAGAGGAGAGTGAAAAAGCTGGCCTACAATGGAACATTAAAAAAACTAAGATCGTGGCATCTGCTCCCATCATTTCATGGCAAATAGATGGGGGAAAAGTAGAAACAGTGGTGAACTTTATTTTCTTGGACTCCAAAATCACTGCAGATGGTGACCGCAGCCTTGAGATTAAGACACTTGCTCCTTGAAAGGAAAGCTATGACAAACCTAGGCAGCATATTAAAAAGTAGTGACGTCACTTTGCTGACGAAGGTCCATATAGTCAAAGCTGTGGTTTTTCCATGAGTCAAGTATGAATGTGAGAGTTGGACCACAAAGAAGGCTGAGCATTGACAATTTGATGCTTGCCAAGTGTTGTGCTAGAGAAGACTCTTGAGAGTCCCGTGGGCAGCAAGGAGATCAAACCAGTCAATCCTAAGGAAAATCAATTCTGAATGTTCATTAAAAGGACTCATGCTGAAGCTGAAGCTCCAATACGTTGGCCACCTGATGCAAAGAGCTGACTCACTGTAGAAGACCTTGATCTGAGAAAGATTGAAGGCAGGAAGAGAAGGTGGCGACAGAGGATAAGATGGTTGGATGGCATCACTGACTCTATGGACATGAGTTTGAGCAAACTCTGGGAGATAGTGAAGGACAGGGAAGCCTGGTGTGCTGCAGTCCATGGGGTCACAAAGAGTTGGACGTGACTTAGCAACTGAACAAGAACAACATGATGTCTTGGGAGTGTGAGGAAGTAACTTGTGCATACAGTCTGCTTGTGATTGAGTGTCACTTGTAGGAACAATATAAGTAGGGATGGGTAGGGTCCTACATGTCATGTGTGTGTTGATTTTTATGTTGAAGACAGTCTTGTTGGTAGTCAGGGAAGCTTATTATAAAGGATTTTAAGTAGAATGACTTGATCAGATTTGATGCTGAACAACCAGTTAGAATCATGTTCTAGAATCTCAGAAATACAGTTGAGGGTAGAGTATAAATTTAACTAAGGGACACAATAACGGGTAAAACATACGTCTTACTTGGTTGTGAGGCAGGAAAATAAATATGACATTACTGCATTCTGAGTGTTGTAGTATGAAGTGGTATGGATTGCATGTAGAAGAGGAGCAAGTCGTTTGGGACTGCACATTTAAGAGTCATAGGTCTATGGGTGGTGTTTGCACCTAGAATATTCATGAGATTTTCTAAGAAAATAATTTAAAACAGAGATAAAAGACCTGAAGGTAGACTTCTAGACAAAAGCAACCTTCATAGGATAACAGTTAAAGAAGAATCATCTAAATCTATGATGTTAGCACTGTGGGTTATAATCGATTATTAGGTTGCAAAATCAATAATGACTTAGCGACTAAACCACCACTACCAAAATCAATAATAGTGAATGGGAAATTAATATGATTGATTATAGACAGGATTTTAAAAACATGGATTAGGAGAGAATAGAAATTATGATATCAGGGTATGTGTGGTAAAGGTGATTATTGTTTTGTGATGTTTTGTTCAGATATGTGCATTTGTACTTTGGGTACAGTATAAAATGTCTTTATTATGAGTTGTAATCACAAACTTTTGAAAAAAAAAACAAAAGAGACTAAGGAAGAACAGTTGGAAATAATTAAATCACTTTTGTTCTTCACTTCTCTGATGGCAAGGAAAAGAAATGGACCCAGTGAAAGTGCCGTGGGAAGTAGATTTTCCTTTTCATTGTACAGTTGCTTTCCCCCAGGCCACCTTTACCACATCAGTAATGTAAGGAGGGAAAATACAAAGAAATAAGGGGAAAGGGCTTGCAAGATAATGAACTGAAGGGTAGAGATGGAGAGGAAGAAAGAGAAAGTATGAATAAGAAATATGGATGAGAGAGAATAAACCCCATATGGAAGCCTGGCTTTTAGCCTAACCTGACTGAGTGGCTCCAGAAGCTCCATTTCCTAGCACCATGGCCCAAAAATGCCCCTTGGATTTGTCCTGCCACGGCAGCTCTGTTTCCTATTAGAGATAAAGCTGGATGAAGAACCTGGGGTAAGGGTACAAAACTACCTCTAATTAAAATTGTGATTTAGTTATATCACTAATAAAAGTTATTGAGAGCTTAACTAGGCGTCAAGAACTATTCTAAGCACTTTAAATGCATGATCTCACCAAGTAAGTAAATATTTGTTAAGCCCTTAGAACAATGTCTGGCACATGGTAAGCACTTGGTGAGTATTGGATATTATTATTATTTAATTACTAATTAGGGAAAAGTTACTAAATATCACCATTTTACTAGTAAGGAAATTGAAGTATAACAAAGTATAGCAAAGTAAGTTTCTCAGAATCTTAGAGCTGGAAAGAAATAGAATCATTCACTTTTGAGTTGGAGGTGAGAGACTGATTAGTATAGGTACACAGCTACCCACTCCAGTATTCTTGCCTGCCAAATCCCACGGACAGAGGAGTCTGGTGGACTACAGTCCATGGGGTTACAAAAGAGTTGGACATGACTTGGCAACTAAACAACAGTGAAGGGTTATATGGTGATTGGTGCTTGAAATATGATGATAGAAGAAAGAATAGACAAAATAGGTCTTAAGTGAAAGACATTATGAAAAAAAAATCCCTTTAGCTTGGTGACTGGTTGGATATGAAGTAAAAGGGTAAGTAAGATTTTAAGTTGGTTGTCTAGGGAAATAGTGAGTAGGATATAAGAAAAGGGAAAAAACTTTTATGCTGGGAAATGATGATAAATTCCGTTTAATAGTATTGAATTTTATGTCAGATAGTCAAGTGAGGATTATCAGGGAATTCAAAACTAAAGTTAGAGATGTTTAGGCATTATCACATAAAGGAGTTGCAGATGCTTTAAGAGTGTTTGAGATCCCCAAGGATAACCAATAAGTTTTTGGTCACAAAAAATCTGGGGAGTCAAAAATAAAGCCATAATAATAGCCCCCACACAACATTTCTACGCCTTTGTCCACACCTGCTTTTTAGAAAATCTATGAGCAGTTCCAGGAATCTTTAAAAGAGTATGTCACTACTGGGACTTCCCTGGTGGCTCAGTCTGCAAAGAAGCCTCCTGCAATGCAGGAGTTTGATGCCTGTGTTGAGAAGATCCCCTGGAGAAGGAAATGGCAACCCACTCCAGAATTCTTGCCTGGGAAATCTCGGAGACAGAGACTGGCAGGTTACAGTCCATGGGTCACAAGAGTCAGACACGACTGAGTGATTAAACCATCACCATGTCACTACTGCTCCAGGGACAGTGTGTTTTTGGGCGTGTATTGTTTTGCTCGCTGCTGCCCTGCTTTCTGTGGCTCTGTCTCCTCTTGCTGCCACCCCACCGTCTGTGAATGGGGGGAGCTTCCGTTGTGGTTTAGCACCTTCCCCACCACCACAGCAATTGCTCTTTTAGACCAATGACGTTCTCAGAGACCCTGGAGAGTCAGTGGTGAAAAAGCTCTTCTACTTTTTCTTATTCTTCCATCAAGTTTCAGACTTGATATCCATTGACTTTTTCAGCAGTTCTGTCCAGGTGACAGATGTATTGACTTTATGGTTCCTTAATCAGTTTCTTATGCCTAGATGATTCCTGACCATCAGATAAACTCTAACAGAAAATATTTCTCAGTGTCTGCCCCATTGGTCTTTAGGCATATCTAGACTTGTCTAAATCCTAGGGTGAAGGCTGCTTACTAGGCTTAAGCTGAAGCCAGGACCCTTCCTGGAAGCTCTCTGGAGAAAAGAGAGATCAAAGTGGGAAATTCCCATATTTTCCAAGATTATTTCATCACTTGCTACTTCTGGTCTCTTTACTGCTTCCTGTGGTATTTTCCTGGTTGATTTGAGGTTGTTTCTTCTCTCCAAATGGAGCAATCACATGTACTTACTATGGAATTAGGTCCTATCTGAATATTCTATGGGGAGGCTTGATTCACTTTTTTCTTTTCTTCTTACGATTTTCCATGCCTCTTTATGGGAGTTTAGTAAAGAGTTGACCATCTAGCACATTTTCCTTTGAAATGAGTATAGGTAATTTTTTTTTTTCTGGTTACCTGTGAACAATCCCAATGAGCCTTTTTGAAAACTCATCATTTGCAGTTATTTTAGAACAGCAATTTATTGAAAGCTACTGTGTTAGAAATGTTTTATTGCACTGCACTACAGCTATGAAGTGCAAGGAACCATGAAGATTGAAAATTACAAATGACAGATGTGTCTCTTTCTTCTTACTTTTTAGCCTTCTTTGAATCCTGGGGGCAGCCAGTCATCTGATGTGGTGCTTTTGAACCACTGGAAAGTGAGGAATTTTGAAGTACAACGTGGTGACGTTGTGTCATTAGTGTGAGTAAATCAGAAACATACTATATTCCTATAGGAGACGATTTATAATGATCTGATTTAGCTAGTAATTCCCTGTTTTTTATATAATATTTAATGTAATGACCATACAGTCAGTTACTAAATAGGTTCACTTAAAATGTAATACATTTTTCAAAATCTATTTTGAAATGTAACAATACTATGAAAGAAGATTTTTTCCTATTATACTTAAAATTTATCCGTTGATTGACATACTTGGTTTTGGCAAAATGTGTTTAGTGAAATATTGATTGGAAATTATTATATTGATGATCTAAGGTACATGTATCTGGTATTTGAGTTATTTTGAAATATTGCATTTTGGAAGCAACTTGTATGTTACTCTCATGCTTTATTAGCTGTGTAGCTACAAAATATTTCTAGACCATTGTAAATGTGACATGAAATTCAGTGGCATATATATACATATATATATATGTATATATATATCAGTAATTTAACTGAAAAAAGGAAGTTTGGAAGATGGTAGACTGGAGGCTTTTGTTTGGGACCAAAAGGTGGCACTGTTTCTCTGTTAAAGCATTACGACTGGTCAGGAAGAAGAATTTCATTCCAATCTTAGTGTAGAGAAGGAATGTCAAAATGTACATGACTGACACAATGATATTCCTAATGTTTGAATGATTTAGACTTGAGATTTGTTTGTTTATTTTAAAAGTAAATTTACACTGAGAAGACTGCTACAGAACTTGCCTAATTTCTACTGTTTTCAGCTACTTATACAAATGTTTTAATATGATTCCCTGTTATGCCAGTTAGTGCATTGGGGAAGCAATTAATGTAGTAGTTACTGTTATTTGTTTTAATGATAGTAAAATCCTACTGTTTGGTGAAGACTGCCAACTTCTAAGTATGATTCTTGAATTAGAATAATTGTTTATTTTTGGGTGATAATTTATAATTGGTAAAAGTAAAACGTTATCTACTTGTTCTTACTTACCTTTGGTTACTGCTTTGTGGAAAGAGATGTTTTCTAAATGTGTCTCAGTCAAGCCTGTTCTACTAAGATTTATTTGAAAACATATTAACTAAACCTGGTCAGTAACTAATGAAATAAATTTGAGTGGAGTTTTGTATGGCAGACATCCAAGGATGGGGATTAATGCTTCTCATATTCTTGAGTGCTTTCTTTAATATTACTACTCTTCAGAGTATCCTTTTACTTTGTCATTCAGGGAACTGTTTCTGCAACCTCCTAACAACCTTCCCATGCTGGGTTAGCCTGTCGTGTGCTCATTATTCTTTCGCTTTTGGTTTGACAAGGTTACATCCTCACTTAGTCTGTGATGGAGAGGATACCCACCCAAGTGAAAGAGGTCACCTTATAAGCAGACTATTGTGCGGTATATTTTTTCTGTGAGAAACATGCTGACTATCTTTAACCAAATGAATTTGAATAGGTAATTGGGGAGGAAAAAGGGCTCCTTAAAATCCAGGTTTGCATGGATCCAAAACGGTACCCTAGCATATCCTAGATTATATTAAAAAAAGAGAGTGTTATCCTTTTATGTAAATATTAAAGTGATTGATATTTATTATATAAATTAATTTCAAAAATAGTATATTCAAATTGTTGTTGCCATACTAAATGATAGCTACTTCAGTTGAACTGTATTTTAAATGAGTTAACCATGTGATGTATCTCTGTCAGGTATAAATAACACAAATTTTCTTTCATAATGCTTGTTGTTAGTAGGAGCTATTTACATATAAAAATGCTTAGTGATTGGTATCATATTATTTAACAACAAATAATCATCAAGCAGTAACTGTTGCTTTCTTTTGATGAACAACCAGACTTATACTTCTTTAGTATGATGCAATACTAATAAAAGACACTGTTTAAAGTATCTTTTTAGTTTTATGAGCAAAAATGCTTTCTGGACACATGTCCTTACATTAGAATATCCTGTCAATATAAGAAATGTGTGACTAATACAGAAACACATGACTAAATTTTGAATTTATGGCTAAATATAAAATACAAAGATAACAAATTGATGTTAATTATGCATTTTATTGATACATAAGTAATCTTTGGTAACAAAGTAGTGTGACAGCTTATATTTTAAATCATTCCTGGACAGCATTTTATGTATTCAGAGTATGTGGAAATGCAGCATTTCTACTATAATATTATATATGCCTTTCTGGCAAACTTTGTGGTTTGCAAATTCATTCTTAAATTACTAGGGCTTATGCATCTTCATAACCAGAACACCAATGAAAATAACAATAATTCCAATAGCACTATTTAAAAGACATCTGAAGTTTCTAATAAATAAACACTGCAGTAGATGTTGGATTTACTTAAAACAATAAAGGTGAAGATAGCTTGATGGAAGAAGATATAAGGAAGGTTTGAGGCTATCTATGTTTTCAAGGGCCAGAGTTATTATTATCAGAATTTGCAAGTAGAGAAAAGATTGCAGGCTTTGTACAAAATGTACTAATCCCAGAGATGGATGTTCAGCTCATTGTTTTGTGTTATTTTATTTGTTGTAAATTTTTATTTTTTAAACAAAGATCCCGGTTAAACTTGCAGTAAGCTTTCTAGGAAAAAGTTGAATGTATAATACTGATTCCTTCTTAGCTTGCTGCCTTTAGTATACTCAGCCTTCAACTGCTATTAATGAGATAACATTAATGATTTTGGGAGAAAATCAGATGTGAACCAGTGAAGCTTCTGCTTTATATCGACTTCTTTCTCCATTCTTTCTCACCAGCTGCCTATGAACTAATTCATGTTACAGTAAGACAGTATGTAGCAGAGCAGACTGTCCCTTCTGTTTCGTTCAGAGTTTATTGACCAACGCTATTCCCTAATGCAAGGAAGGTCTGGGTGAGGGAAGGGTACGTACTGAAATATGCTTCTTTTCATCTCTTCCTTCTCTTTTCCTGTCACTTTCTTTCTGTAAAAGACTGTAGCAGGGCAGCAACTGTTTAAGCACGTTATTCAGTAATGTTAAATTGAAAAGTGTCTTTGTTTAATAACATCACACAAAACATTATTTGCTGTCATTGAGTCCTCAGTGTTACTGAGTGTATGGAGGAGACATCATACTCTCTTGGTGGATTTGCAGACTAAAAGTGGTGATTAAGGTGGATTTTCTATACCTCGGAATTGACTTTTCATTAACCTGTGTGATGGCCTTACTGCCATAGACTTAACATAAGTAGCACTATTTTATAATGATATATCAATTAACAGAACCATTGGGACAGAGTTTCCTTCATAATAAAGTTTCAAATAATCACGTTTAAGAGTGTTTTAACTTTTCACTTTGAGATATTATTGACTTAAAGATTGTAAAAATAGTACAGGGAGTTCCCGCATATCCCCTTATTTATTTTTTTAAATTTTATTAAGATAAAATTGACAAAATTGTAAGATATTTAAAGTGTATACTGGGATGAATTGATATATGTACACATTGTGAAAGAATTTCCCTCATCAAGTTAATTAACTCACCCATCATCTATTTACATTTTGTACGTGGGGGGCGTGGGGAGGGGGTTGGGCATAAGCTAGAGAGAGAGAGAGAACATTTAAGTTCTACTGTTGGTGAATTTCAGTTATATAACACAATTTATTAACTATCATCACCATGTTATACATTAGCTTCTCAAACCTTATTCTTCTTATACCCTCCAAATATTAACATCATACACAACCATAGTCTAATTATGGAGACTGGGAAATTGACATTGATACAATACTGTTAACTAGTCTACAGACCTTATTTAAATTTCACTAGTGTTCCCACTAATGTCCTCTTTCTAGGCCAAACTCCTACCCAGGATCCTGTATTTTGTTTTTATTTTTCTTGTCTCTCTAGTCTCTTCTAATCTGCAACAGTTCCTTGGTCACTCTTTGTCTTTTTTAAGCTTGACACTTTTGAAGGGTCCTGGCCAGATGTTTTGGGGAATGATCCCTTTGAATGTGTGAGGGTCAGTCTGTCTCCAGTGAGGAGGTGGTGCTGTTGATGGCAGTTGCTGGGGAGGCTGCCGCAGTGGTAACAGTGGGAAGGTGGATGAGACAGGGTGGGAGGAGATGGAAATGGTCAGGCACAGAGCTTTTCAGGTTCTTGCAACCACATATTTGTGTCCTGACTAATAGATCCCATGGCTTCTATAAGTCCACACAGATGATTCTTTAGATGCTAGGAAGTAAGGAGGGAGGCCTGTGCAGGTGGGGAAGGCTACAGTTTGTAGTAGGGGTAGAAGGGAAGAAACTAAGGCTAGGTGACAGATGGCAGCATTCACTTCTACAGTAGAAGGTGAGGGTGAGCGAATTCTCCTTTAATGCACACTGCTGTATGTCAGGCATTACACTAAGCGCTTTGGGTTGCCATTTTAATTCTCATAACAGTATCAGGAAATAGTTATTATTATTTTTGTGGGTAGTAGACATTATTGGAGAAGGCAATGGCACCCCACTCCAGTACTCTTGCCTGGAAAATCCTATGGGCAGAGGAGCCTGGTAGGCTGCGGTCCATGGGGTCGCGAGAGTCAGACACGACTGAGCGACTTCACTTTCACTTTTCACTTTCATGCATTGGAGAAGGAAATGGCAACCCACTCCAGCGTTCTTGCCTGGAGAATCCCAGGGACGGTGGAGCCTGGTGGGCTGCGTCTATGGGGTCGCACAGAGTCGGACATGACTGAAGCGACTTAGTAGCAGCAGCAGCAGTAGACATTATTAATTTATTTTTTAATGTACTTTTTATTTAGGTAACTTTGGTTTATAATATTATATGTTTCATATGTAATCATTATATTTCTACTTCTGTATACACTAAATCTATCAGACATAAAGTGGTAAAACTAAGATTTAGCAAGTAAATGGCAGAGCCAGAATTTGAATTCAGGTCCATTTAAACCTGTATTGCTTCATATAGTATGCATATGTGGCTACTGAGCTGTTAAATGTGGCTTTTGTTATTCAGTTGCCCAGGAGTGTCCCACTCTGTGACCCCATGGGCTGCAATGCACCAGGCCTCTCTCTCCCTCACCATCTCCCAAAGTTTGCCCAAGTTCATGTCTGTTGCGTTGGTGATGCCATCCAGCCATCTCATCCTCTGACACCCTCTTCTTCTGTCCTCAATCTTTCCCAGCATCAGGGACTTTTCTAATGAGTCAGCATTAGATGACCAAAATACTGGAGTTTCAGTTTCAGCATCAGTCCTTCCAATGAATATTCAGGGTTGATTTCCCTTTAGATGGGCTGGTTGGATCTCCTTGCAGTCCCAGGGACTCTCGGGCGTCCCTTCCAGCACCACAGTTCAAAGGCACCAATTCTTCGGCGCTCTGCCTTCCTTACTGCTGCCACTGTGCGCTTGTTACGTCCCGTGGCTGCTGCTTGTTAACGTGACAGTGTTTGTGTGCCAGCTGCTTGTGTGCTCAGGCATGTCCACGTCTTTGCGACCCCATGGGCTGCAGCCCGCCAGGCTCCTCTGTCCATGGGATTTTCCAGGCAAGAATATTGGAATGGGTTGTCATTTCCTTCTCCAGGGGATCGTCCCAACTCAGAGTTTGAACCTGAGTCTCTTGCATCACCTGCATTTGGCAGGTGGGTTCTTTAGCACTGAACCACTGGGAAAGACATATTTTGGATATATTCAGTCAAATAAAATATATTATTGAAATTAACTTCACCTGTTTCTTTTTCCTTTTTTTAATGTAGCTAGTAGAAAATTTGAAATTACCTATGTGACACACATTACGTTTTTTTTTTTCCATTTATTTTTATTAGTTGGAGGCTAATTACTTTACAATATTGTAGTGGTTTTTGCCATACATTGACATGAATCAGCCATGGATTTACATGTGTTCCCCATCCCGATCCCCTCTCCTGCCTCCCTCCCCATCCCATCCCTCTGGGTCATCCCAGTGCACCAGCCCTGAGCACTTGTCTCATGCATCCAACCTGGGCCGGTGATCAAGGGTTTTACCCTTGATAATATATATGTTTTGATGCCGTTCTCTCAGATCATCCCACCCTTGCCTTCTCCCATATAGTCAAAAAGTCTGTTCTATACATCTGTGTCTCTTTTTCTGTCTTGCGTATAGGGTTATCGTTACCATCTTTCTAAATTCCATATATATGCGCTAGTATACTGTATTGGTGTTTTTCTTTCTGGCTTACTTCACTCTGTATAATGGGCTCCAGTTTTATCCATCTCATTAGAACTGATTCAAATGAATTCTTTTTAATGGCTGAGTAATATTCCATGGTGTATATGTACCACAGCTTTCTTATCCATTTGTCTGCTGGTGGTCATCTAGGTTGCTTCCATGTTCTGGCTATTATAAACAGTGCTGCTATGACACATTACATTTTAAATGGACAAATGCTCTGTCTAAATCTTTTTCTATTGTACCTGTTGCTTTCCTGGAGTGTGTCTATGGTGTCTCATGTAAGGATGAACTAAGATGAGATCCTAAAGTCTGAAGTGGAAAAATACTAATGTAGTTGCTATGAAGTACAGTAGACTCCAAAAGAGAGGTAAATACTATGTTGGTGAGTGTTGGGATGATGAGGTTCAGAGACAAAGGAAAAAAGACATGTAATTTACAAAGAGAGAAAAGTATCCAATATAGTTTATTATTTTTTTTTCTTGTAGGACTGAAGTCTCTTTGTTTTTTTAAAAAAATATTTACTTATTGAAGTATAGTTGATTTACAACATTAGGTTCCAGTGTACAGCACAATGATCAGTTTTATATGTAAATATATATTTTCAGATTATTTTCCACTATAGGCTATTATAAGATACTGAATATAGTTCCTTGTGCTATACAGTACATTTTTTTTTGCTTATCTATTTTATATGTAGCAGTTTGTATCTGTCGATCCGAAGTTCCAGATTTATTCTTTTTTACCTCTTTCCCCCCTTTGGTAACCATAAGTTTGTTTTCTGTGTCTATAAGTCTGCTTCTGTTTCGTCTGTGGATTCATTTGTATTATTTTTAGATTCCACATGAAAGTGGTATCATATATTTGTCTTTCTCTGACTTACCTCACTTCATATGATATTTTCTAGGTCCATTTGTGTTGCTGCAAATGGCAATATTTCATGCTTTTTTATGGTTAAGTAATATTCCATTGTGTGTATAGACCTCACATCTTATATTTATATATATCTCACCAGTCATCTCTTGATGGGCATTTGGATTGCTTCCATGTCTTGGTTATTGTAAATAGTACTGCTGTGAACTTTGGGGTGCATGTATCTTTTTGAATTAGAATTTTTATCTTTTCTGGATATATGTCCAGGAGTGGGATTGCTGTATCATATGGTAGCTCTATTTTTAGTTTCTTAAGTAACCTCTATATTGTTTTCCATAGTGGGTTCACCAGTTTAAATTCCCACCAACAGTATAGGAGGGTTCCCTTTTCTCCACACCGTCCCCAGCATTTATTGTTTGTAGAATTTTTGTTGGTAACCATTCTGATCAGTGTGACGTGATATCCCATTGTAGGTTTGATTTATATTTTACTAATAATTATAATTGAGCATCTCTTTTATGTGCTTCACAACAGTTTTAGTATTTATTGACTGTTTATCATTTTCCAGTCCCCAGACTGAATTCTATGTTCATTTTTATTTAATCCTCATTAAAATAAACCCCAGTAAAGTAGGTATGTGGTTATTCCCATTTATAGGTGAGAACACTGAGGTACAAAGAGGTTAAGTAACTTGTTTAAGATCATATAGCTGAGTGGTAAATGGAAGAATGAAGGTTTGAAGGGCTTCCCATCAAATCAGTGTTCTTGACTATCCACCTGTAAAGCTTCTGTACATAGAGGTGATGGTTTGGTTGAGGATCCTTACTCATTCTTAGCAAAGAAGTCACACAAGCCCGTGCATCTCTACATCAATTGGATTATCCCATGAAGTTTCTGATACACTGGTTCCTGAAATGTAGTCTCTTCATTAATAGCAGTAATACTTTATTATAAACATAGAATCTGCATACAATTTTGACAGCTGATTTGCAATATGCTAAGCTAATTGCCACTTTCAGTGATGGCTACTTCTGTAGCGGTAAGTATGCAAAGATGTGAGCCAGGGAAATAGATGAAATAGAATAGAGCCTTTGGGAAAAAAAAGAAAGGTGCTAGTTCCTTTGTGTCTTGATTGCTTGTAAATCTTTAAAGGTCCCTTGACCCACCATGGGAAATTAACTGCAGTCTGCTAAAACACGAAATTCATGTTTTGTAACAAATGCCCAGGGCAATGATAATACCAAATAATGACTTATAATTGTATTAAAAGCCATTTAATCTGTTGAGCTGGGAGAATATAATCGTGAATACTTAGCTGGTGTATCCATTGTACTTATTCCTAATGTTTTTGGTTGAGAGCCATTTTTTTGTTTTGAGTTTGTAGTTAATATTGTACATTTCAGGAACCAAATCTAGAAAGAACATGACTTTAAGAGAAAGGTTCTATAGGTAGGAGGAAGTGCCTAGGCTTTTGTTCGTTGTTTTTAATTAATTGGTATTCAAAATGCTGCAGAGTGAAGTCCTAGACTGTAATTTACTTTAATGAGAGATTTAGGTTTTGGCACTTCCATTTACCCATAATAATTTGTATTCATTACTGAGTATATTTACAAATGATACTTAAAAAATGAGATAGTATAAGTTTTGTTTGCTACTATTTGATCTCGATTAAATTGATTTTATAAATACTGTTTAGAGGCATATGGATAGAAAGTTGGTAACCTTAAGGTGGTCCTTAAAAGCAATTTCCTTTCTTGAGTAGGATAAACTGCCTTCACAATTTTTATACATTTAATTATGCAATAAAACATTTTCTTAGTTCAGAGACAAATTATAGCTTAGAGATATTTCAGTGATCATAAATTTCAATTTTGAATTATTGAGATTTTATGGTAATGTAACTATAGGAGCTATCCATAGCCTCTGCTCAACCCTTTTCATAAATCTTATATCCTCTGAGAGATGACTAGAAGTTGTCAAAGAACGAAGTTATATAGGCCACAGTCCATGAAATAGTGGTACTTATGTTTGTAACTTTTTATTTTTATTGTGGAAAAAAAACCAATCTCAGAGGACACTGTTACCCTACTTAAAAAAAAAAGTGCAGGACAGCGTTTACAAAAAAGACACTCCTAAATGCTTGTTGTTTGTTATATGTAAGGTGTCAGATTGAACTGTGAAGGAGAAGCATTTTGAATATAAGCTTTAAATAATAATTCTAACAGAGGAATAACTTAAAAATTTAAGAAGTAAATTGTTGAGCTTTCAAGCAGAAGATATAATACACAAAAAATCAACTATCCCATATGTATGTCATCCCATCTTTAATAATTTTGGAATCAATAAGATATGTATGCTCACATAAACAGAGACCACTGAGATCAATCAGTGTCTGATTTCTTCAAGTATGATAGGCGAGTTTATTTCAAACTAAGGCACATATTGACAAAATGAGAAAACATTGTTATAAAGAATATCTAAAGGCATTATAGTACTACCAAGCAGGAAAGATCCCAGAGTGAAGAGAAACACGCTGAGGTGAGCCCTATATTTAGTGCCACTTCTCACCTTGGGCTTTCTGTCACTTTATAAACAGCTCATGCCATGAGGCTGAGACGTGAAACAGTGGAGGCTAAGATGGGAGATGCTGGGCATAGTTTTTGGCAGTGTCACAGGGCTAAGAAGTCGCAAAGTAGAATTCAGGCATATGCAGGACCCTAGTGAAGCGCTTTCAATGTTTAATTGAAATCCTTGAAAGGCTATGTCATAGGAGTTAGGGAGAACTAGAAATAGACTATAAGTTACAAAAATTACAATGCAGCCTCTGATAAACTCAATCTTGATTTTAAGGTAATCTGCCTCCACTTTAACTATCTCTCATTGCCAGAAGCAAGAGATATCATGCAGAGTCTCTATACGTTTTATACACAGCACCTCGCATTCTATATAAAATTACCATGCGTATCACAAACCAGGTCCAAGATTTTAAAAATATAAAATAGCAAACAGTAGAAACACTCTTATGGTGTTCTAGTTTTTGGAGTTATTGGACATGATGTATAAAATAATTATAATCAATATATTAAAAATTGATGAAAAGATAGAGTTTATTAGAGAATCAGAATGTAGAAGAAGAATTGAAAGGGATTCTAGAGATGAAAACTAGTATAACTGAAGAGCTAGATCACTTTAATGCAAATTAGAGACAACTAGGGGCAGGATTATGAACTGGGTGATAGGTCAGTTAGGAAATTCGTAGGCCATGGGTGATTGGTTCATTGGTAGGCACTGCATCTAAACAGGGCCAATCTGAGTCATTCCTGGAAATGGATGTCTAAATATTAAGGGTGAAAATTTACATTTTTGTTAGAGTTGTTAAGTTTGAACAATATGATCTGTTTAAAAAAAAGTCACATTTTTTTAAGGTTACATCAATAAAATAGGTGCTAGGTATAGTAGGCAGAATTTTGGCCCTCAAGTTTCCATACCTAATTTCTAGGACAGTGAATATGTTGAGATATTGTGCTCATGGATACGTTACCTTGTATTGGCAAAGGGATTTTGTGGTTGTAATTAAGGTTGACCTTCAGTTGACCTTAAAGTGAGGAGGCTGGCCTAGGTTATCCTGGTGAGCCCAATCAATGTCTCAGGAATCCTTAGGAGCAGAAGCTAGCCTTGATTATCCAGGTGGGCCCAGTGTAGTCACATGAGTCTTTAAAAGCAGGCAGAGGCAGAAGTGAGGAAGAGTGCAGTGGAACAAGTCAGAGAGAGCCAGAGAATGGGAAGTATTCCATGCACTTTTGCTGGCTTTGAAGATTCAAGGACCATGAGAAGAAGAAAACAGGTTACCTCTAGAAACTAAGAACGAACTCTTGCCAAAGGCCAGTCATACACAGAATTGAATTTTGCCAACAAGCTAGTGAGCCTGGAAATGGACTCTCCCCCAGTCTCTACAGAAGGACCCAGAGTGGCCTACAGCTTGATTTGGGCCTTTGGAGACTCCAAGCAGAGTACCCAGCTGAACTTGCCAGACTGCAGTCCTGAAGGACGGTGAGCTTTTTAAATTTTAAATGGCTGTAATTTTGACTTTAAGCCCCTTCATTTGTTTTAATTTGTTAGAATGGCAATATAAAATTGTGTTTAGCAATGGAAAGATGCAAATGGTTCTAATACTACCCTTAGAATGTATAAAGGGATGAACTTTTATGGAAGACTCTTACTAAGTATTTGAAAAATTTTATTAAGCACTTGCCTAAGTAATTAAAAATTATTTTCTTTTGTGTAAAACAAACCTGTAAGCCTCTACTTGCAAGTTGCTTTGTATAAGAATATAAGAGTGGTGGTGGTTTAGTTGCTAAGTCATGTCTGACTCTTGCGACCCCAGGGACTGTAGCCCACCAGGCATCTCTGTCCTCTGTCCAAGGGATTTTCCAGGCAAGAGTACTGAAGTGGGTTACCATCTCCTTCTCTAGGGGATCTTCCTGACCCAGGGATCGAACCATGGTCTCCTGCATTGCAGGCAAATTCTTTACCAACTGAGCCACTAGGGAAGCCCCAGATAGAAGAATAAGCTTCAGAAAATATTGCTCCTTTTAGCTGTTTTCAGTCACTAAGTAGCTGAGTGACCTGGGAGAGGTTTTCTTGACTACTCGTAGGCTCAAGTTTTAGCACCTGCAAAGTAAGACGTATAGACTAGTTGATCTTTAAGGTGTCTTCCATTCAAAATAAATTGCATGAAATAGTTTTAGGAATCCAGATGAAATTGTTAAAAGAGCTAGACATAAGACTCAATCCCTCAGAACACTGGAAAAATATGCTGCGAACTTTTGAAGCTGGAGTCAAATTAATATGACATTTTTAAAATATGAGAAGCTCTGTAGATACATTAAACAGGCACTTCATAACAGATAAGGGGACTTTGAACACCAGGGCTTTTTTGGTCTAAGAAGTCAGATGAATGTATGCTTATTAAGATCCTCTTCAGTTGAAATGATTGAAAATCAAAAAATCTAAAGTTGGCAGACAGGTAATTATTCAGATATGTATTCAGATTTCATATTATTAATACAAAAGCTATAGACATCTATTTCTTTATCTCTTGTCATTTATCCTGGGTGTTGAGTTTTTGGCTCCACTGGTTAATCTAGTTCTGATGGCTTCCATCTCTTTTGTCAACTTCATATGCACTTTCCACCAGTCAATACTCTGTGTACCTGTTCTTAGGGAAAAAAAAAAAAAAGATTCTAGATCCCATATTCCATTTCATAGCTTAAGTCCTGGAGAAGTGGAAGAAATCTCAAAACTTCAATATCACCTTATTTGATCTAAGGTCAATAGCTGCCTTCCTGTTTTTTTTTTTTTTCCTTTTACAAAAAAACAAAAGCACTGTTTTTGATGAGAGGGGGTGGCATTGCTGGGAAGTGTGTCTGTGGCTGATAAGAAAGGGAGAGGGCTTAAAGTGACAGCCAAACTTTATCAGTGTTTTGGAGTTCAGGAGAACATTTCTTTCCAAGAACAGAAATACCTTTTTTTTTTTTTTTGGCAATTGTTTATTTCCATTAAAGAGAAGCCTCAGTAACCCATTATTATGAAAGGTTACTTATTGCATAATCTAGTGACCGGTTTACTCACATTCAGAGGTCACATTAATATTTACTGAAGGCACAACAAGTATCCGTTTCATTTTATTAAAAACTGTGTGGAAACTGCTGACAGGCTGACTCAGTTTGATTTGGCTATGAATATGATAATTGTAATATGGCTCTCTGTGCTTTTAGAGGTCATAAGTTACATTGCAAAGATTTGTGTATTTGGATTGCTGCAAAATTACTGTAGAGTATTAAGACAACACAATAGGAAACATTTAAGTGTTAGTTGTATGTCTCACATAAATTGTACTGTACAATTAAGTATGAATCATCAAAATGTTTCAGGTTATTAAGAATTCATTATTCTACTAGAGGATCTTTAAAGAGCAGTAAGAACCTGAAGAAATAATAGGAAAGCTTGGTAACAGTGACAGTGTGTTAATCGAGTTGAAAGAAGGTAAAGAATGTATTAACGGAATGCATACAAATTTGGCAAAAAAAGAAAAAGATATGTAATAAATCAACGGGAGAAATCAGTTAATAAAGAGGCCAATTATCAGTGAAGGAGGGGGGTGTATTTAATGATTCTAAATGAAAGGTTAAACTGCTTCTGTGAATTTCTGTCTAACAAAAAGGAAGAAAAGCAATATGGATAATTAGACAGTAATAAGATCATACCAAAAAAAATCAGAAAACTGCCTTAGGTGTTAGGGGAATATTGGCTTATGAACTTCACCTGCTGCAGTTATCTTCGAATATTCACTTTTGGTCTAGGAATGGAGATGGTGGGGATTTTGGTTATTTTCAAGAAGGAAATAGCATATTTAGCACTTTTATTGTGGATTTTTAAAATGGTAGCAAATAATGAAATGGATAAAGGATTTCTCATGAGAAACATATGTAACATCTGTCACTTGTTAAAATACTGTAATTTTTCACTACACATATTACTGGTTATTTACACTTGGATTCTGCTTTACTCATCTGTTTCATAGTATAAACAACTTTAGAGACTATCAACCTACTTGACTCATTCACAGAAATTCAGTATAGAATATTACAATTCTTAGAAAAAAATCTTCATGCAATATTTGGAATTGTTACTTAGGTGTTTTTAATAAGACCTTAACTGAGATACACTTCTAATTAACCCAATAACATAAATAACATGTATAATTATATATACACATATATAAATAAATTAAACTTTTAAAGATGGTAGATTCTTGGCCATTTTTTTTCCCCACAGTGGATGTAATTTTTATTATTTTTATTTATTTATTTTTTCATTTATTTTTATTAGTTGGCCATTTTTAAAGTATCTTATGCTTCTGAATTAAGGGAAGATCTTGGTGGTAATTTTTGGAATCAACATAAGGACTAATTTTATATGATCTCTGTACTAATGATCAGTTAGGGGGAATAGTAACCAAGATAATTAAGTTCATAGATGATTCCAAATTTAAAGATGGTATGAATATAGAAATTGGGCTAATCTCAGCTCTTATGATGCTATGTTGAGGGAAATGTCATTTAATTTATACAGAACTATATAATTATAATCTGTCTTTGTCACTGATAGTCATACAATTAGTTTGGCTTTTCTTTTATTAGATATTATATCAAATGTTTTTCCGTGTTGGTTTTCAACATCAATATACAGTGAAAAAGTCTGCTTTTCAAAATGTTAGCAGTTTCCCAATAGGTTAATAGCTCAAATAGGTAATAACCCAAGGGGCAGTTAATGATTACCTAGTCAAAAAAGATTTGGACCAGATACCAAGAGACCTGAGTTGTAGGCTTCCTCTGGCACTGTGGGACTGCATGTCAATTAACTTGTCAATTAACTACTGTGAAAAGGTTTTCCTTTTTAATAAAATTATCAGGATCACACCCGATAATTTCTAAGGTATCTTTTAACTTGATAGTTCTTTTCTACATGATTGTTTTATTTTCACATGTAGGTTAAATTTATTTTATGATGGGAGGCAAATAGCAACTCCTACTGGATTTTACATAGTGTTTTCCTATATTTAAATTATTGACAATTAATTCATTTGGCATTTAATTTTTCAAGTGTTTACTCTGGGCCCAGAACTAGCCATTTGTACAGCTGTAAAGAAAATAGACAGGAAAAGCCTCTTCCCTTGTGTAACTTATGATTCCACTAGATAGTTGTGTTTTGAATGAGCCCAAATTGAAAACAGACATTTTTGAAACTTGTCAAAAATGTAGCAGGTTGGGCCTATCAGAAGGGGAAACTTAATATTCAGTAAATTGTGCTCAGCACAACTCAGGAGTTATGGTGAACATGGTACAATGCTTTGTTCTGGTTCCAGAGTCAGTGTGCCCATATCTTCCTATCCCAAGATTCAGTGACTCTGTGTTGGTTGCTTGAAATTAGCCATGGTGGGAGTATTTATATCATCAAAATTGGTAAACACTTCACATGAGGGCTTACAGGTTTTAAAATTATCTGGTTAATAGCATATCATTTGTGTAAAATGTTGTCAGGTGGTGCAACAGAAATGGCAGACATGGTTCCTATCTATATGTATCTTATGATTAAAATAGCCACAGCAGAGACACCAGGTGTATGTGAGTTTATAGAACCATAGGAACTGCTATAGATAGGATATTGAAAGTAATGAGTTAGTAAAAAGAGAGGCACTGGAAGAAAAGTAGGTGTGAATTTGAAACCTGATTTTAAAGATGGGGTGGTTAATGCTTGACCAGAGAAGCAGGAGAGTTTCAGAGATGGCATATGTAACAATTTTGAGGCATGGGGAGGAGGTGGCATGTGTAAGAATTTTGAGGAAAGAGTGAATAGCTATGTGGGAGAAGTGGTTAAGTAGGTTTGTTGAAGAGGTGTCAAAGCTTCACCTCATAGGAATATAACAATGTCTAAATCATGTGTTAAGCTGTATCAGTGTCTAAATTATGTGTTAAGCTGTATCAGAAGTCCTAAACATGGCCAGGTTTTCACTAGCACTGTAGTTAAAAATGGAAGACCATTCTTGAATTTTTTGACTTTATCTTAGTGATGCTTTGAGAGTTAAGGAAATAAAAATCCTTTACAGTAGATTATAGACTCTATACCAAACTGAAGGCCTGTAACATGTTGCTTGCAGTAAAAATTTTACTGAATATTGATACTGAGTGTATCACAGATACGCAATTTCCTCACCATGAATTGCAAGTTTCTCTTACTGTGCAATGGGTTGGCATGTATATAACACGGTGACTGTGTAGTAAGCTGGAAGAGGCCAGTACAAGCAGGGGAAACTGGACAGATCTTTAAAAATGTGCTGAAGCTCTGCTTTAAATGTGATATCTGGAGCCGGTGGACAGGCTGCCATACAGGAATCTGGAATCTTTGAAATAGTTGAGCACACCAACTCCAGTTATGTGAAGGGGGGTCACAAACAGCAAGCAAAGAAATGCAAACATGTGGATCAAAATGGAAAATGCCCCTTTGGAAAACACAACTGGTATGTGCATGCCTGACTACATTAGCTAGATTTGTATCAGCCTGTTATCAGCCTGGTGCAATGAGAGAGCAGCACGTAGACAAGAGGTGGAAGCTGGCATTCTTTATTTCTCTCAATCATGTCATTTTGGAATACCAATAGTAGTTTTCTTTGTTAAAATAAATACAGGGTGTGTATATATAAAATGAAATAAACATGCTGCCTAATCAAATAATCTTCATTTTTCAGCACTGCATTTGGAGCAATAACTCTACAACGAAAATAGCTATCATCATTTTGGCAGTTAATAGCTTATTAAACTGTTCCACAAAATTTAGTAGTATGTACTGTTGAAAGCAGTAAGTTTATTTTTTCAGTTTCTTATGGAAAATTAGCTTGAAAAGAACAGGTCATTAACAATACAATTGCACCCATTTTTACATGGGAAATATGAACAGATTTATAGGAGCTTGGAATATTGAAGAAATTATAACCAGAGATTGTTGGTTGTTTATAATTATTGGTGATCCTGAAACTGTGGCTAACCTCTAACGTAGAGATTGAATGAACTTTTAAGGTTTCATTGGACAAAGTTGGACTTCTGTAAGAATTTGAAATATAGTATATTATATACTGTAGCTATGCTTTGAACATAGTAATTTTTAACTTCTCATGAGTATTGCACTAAAAACCCCTGATGTTTTACTGAGTTACCACTCATGAATGGCAGACAATAATACAGGAATTGAGAAGTAAATTATTTGAGCTTTTTCAAATTTTTTCTTAAACCTATTTTTTAAGAGACATATACTTGAATGGATGATACTGTCTTTAATGTGGAATTGTGTTGAAATAAATTCAGAGTGCATATATGCCCCAAATAAAAGCAAAACCTAGCATGGGTACCTTAAAAGATTAGTTCCAGTATGGATTGAGCGGTGAACATAGGATGCTGTTTTTACTGAGGTCATGATTTTAATGTTTCGAGGTTGTGTTTTTTGCTTAGTGATTTTATTAGATGTGGCATAGAATGGGATATATATTACAGCCAAGCTGCTATTACCTTTTTTAAAATTCAAGCTTTTAAAGTTTTCACTGACATTTCAAGAGGTGGAATAATAGTAATACTCATGGGTGAGTTCTAGTTTGAGTTTTGCTTCTGACTAGGCAGAGAACCTGAGTAAGCCACCTCATCAGCTAGGACTTAAGTTTCTTAAGTTATAGTGTCATGACATTGTCCGGGGTGACCGTATCATAAACTTTTACCCTAAAGTGAAATAGAAGGGCTGGTTTCAACAGAACCTTTTTGACCCCTACTCTTATTCCAATTCCAGTATTCATTCTTTAGATCAGAGATATCTAAAAAAATACAATGTGAGCTATATATGTAATTTTAAATTGTCTACTTGGCACATTGCCAAACTAAAAAGAGGTGAAATTAATTTTAATAATTATTTAGCTCAGTGTAGTATCCCAAATATTATTTCCACATGTAATTAATATTGAACTATTAATGAGATATTCACCATGTTTGAGATGCCAAGTCATAAATCTGGTGTGGCTTTCCAAGAGCGCATCTCAACTTGGGACTAACTCCTTTTCCAGTGTTTGGTAGCTTCATGGAGGCTCATGGCTACTGTACTGGACTGTGCAGCTGAGAAGATTGGATCTTTACATCACTACCCATCAATCAAATTTAGGAACTTTAGAATCACCTTTAATTCCTCTTGTTTTCTCCCCTTTTTTTATTCAGTAGTGACAGAGCTTAGAGCTGAATCGGCACATTTTCTCTATATTTTCAAACATCCAGAAAGAGTAGTCTGAGTTCTTTTCAGTTCTTAACTTACTTCCTTAGTTTAGTGAAGTCAGACTTCTGTGTTCAATACTGGACAGAAACTCCTTGAAAAAGCTCCCATACCTTCTTGGTGCTAAATATAGTGGCCACAGTGTGAATGCTTCCTTATACCATAGCTAACTCAGGCACTGTACATACTTCCTCCTTGAAACTGCCTTGTCCCTTGTCATGTACTGCATTCCTCTTTCTTGCTTATTCCCTGAGTCCTGTGTTTTGCTGGTTCTTCTCTTGGATATATTTTCTGTTTCCTTTGCCCACTGTCCTTGACTTCTTTCCTAAGAATCAAGCCTATACTTTTAGCTATTTATTGGATATATCTGTACGATGATACTCTGTGAATTATTCCAACCCAACCTAGCCTTTGCTCCATACCAAACTTTTCTTCCCCTGGTTATTATTTTGGTTCTTGACCTCCCATATTTGGTCACAAGTCAAAGTTAGAGAGTTTACTATAATCTTCGGCTTCTTCCTTTAAAAAAAATTTTTTTTTTTTAACCAGCTACATACAATTAGAGACTCAATATTTTGGGGTTTACCTGTGAAATACATACTGAATATTTTTATTTTCTCTTTTCTTGCAATGTTTTACTTCATGTCCCTCCCACCCGTGCTAAAATCCCACATGGTCTCCCTTACTTTGTTTCCTCTAATATATTTTTGACATTGCTACCAAAGTTCTGAGCACAGTCGGATAATGCTATTTTCCTGTCAAAACTTCTACCAGTTCCATTTGTTCTCTTGTGTGACATGTATGTCCTAGACTGCTATTCTATCTTTAACCCTAGACATACTCTTCAGTATTTTCCTTTCCTCTGAAACTCTTTTAAGACCTAAATTTATTTTAAAGATGAAATTTTAGGCTTCTTGATATTAATGGAAGGAACTAGGCATCAAGTGTGGACAGTATGGCTTGACAGCACTTGGGCGCTCATAACAAATGGCAAGATGCATGGTGCGGCTATGTGGTGGTCAAAGCTAGGTTAATAAGCAGGTTTCTTTGTTTCCCTGTAAAAGAAGTCCTGTATAGCGATTTCAGTTTCTGAGCAGCAAGAATTAATAACATCCTGGTAGCAATGAATGATTTATATTTTATTTACAGATATACTTTCTGCACTTGGAAACTAATATAGAGAAATATCTTAGTTAAGCTGTTCAGCTTGGCTGACTTTTATAGGAAAAACAATAGATCCCCTGAGGTAATACTAATGTAAGTAGAAAGTAACTATGGCAGTTAGTACATCTAGTTGCATTGAGAAAGAATGACTTGTTACCTGTTTCTTAATATTACTATAATTGGTTGTCTCCTAGCCTCTTTCTTCTCCTAGTGTATTTCATTTGGATGAGATGTTCATCCTTTATAATGCAACGTATTATTTCATCCAGCCCAATCTTATTACTAACCTCATGTGCCTTAGCTGGCATGGGGCTTCCCTTAGGCAGCATAGTCATTGATGCTGGGAGGAAGAAGATAAATATTAATTGGAGGGTGTTAGATCTGGGAAACCTTAAAAAAATACTAAATATGCTGAGGAAGTCATTTTTGCTGCTATTTTATGGAAGTTTGTGTAAAATCTAATTGCTTGATTTGAAAGAAAACTGCAGGTCATAAACAGCAATGAATAAATTGTCAACAGGAATGCTTTTGCATATAGTAAAAATGTTTTGCCCTTGTCTTAAAATGAAAGCAAGATAATAGCCAATAATCATATTTAAAATGGTAGTGATACCTTCTCACCTCTATAATTCCAAGCAAGTCCAAATGTGAACTCAGGATTCAGCATATATTGTTTTAATGTAAACATGGGTCATCAGTGAAAACTTATTTTCTAAAATCACCAATATGATGGTAAAGTGAATATGAGCAGTGAGAGTTGTAGGTAGGAGGATAAAAAAGTGCCAAACTGTAACTGTCACAGAATACTTCCTTTAAAGTAAAATTAATCTTTTTTTTTTTTTTTAAGACAACAGTTACTGCCATTTACTTGGCACATATGATCTTCTAGATACTCTGCTAAATACCTTTTAAACATTTTCCCTCTTTTTTCTCAAACAGTATCATGAAGCAGATATTGTTGTTTTTCCGTTTACAGATAATTAAGTTGAGGCTTAGAGAAATAATTTGCTTGATTCCATCCATTTACCTAGTATGTGACAGAACCAGATTTGACTCAAATTTATTTAACTCCAAAGTTTAAGCTCTTCATGCCATTTTCCTGTTAATTTTTAAGGAGAAAAAATGCTTCCCCACATCCCAGACTGTGTTCCAGGTTCCCTGTGGAGGATTACTAAGCATGTTTTTGTTCTTTAGTTGCTGAGTTGTGTTCGACTCTTCAGCGACCCTGTGGACTATTGCCCCCCTGGCTCATCTGTCCATGGGATTCTCCAGGCAAGAATAATGGAGTGGGTAGCCATTCTCTTCTCCAGTGGATTTTCCCGATCCAGGGATTGAACCCTTGTCTCCTATTGTGGAAATTTAGACCCCACATTATTTCCTTACCACCACCATATGTTCTTCCTAGTCCCGAGTCTGGGGTATATCAATGAGAATGGCCCCTTGTACTCATTTTGGGCTTTATGTATTCACTGTTTCATTTGAACATCACAAGGAGCCCTTGAAACTATATTATGCTTGTTTTACTCATGAGGAAGCCAAGGCTAAGGGAAGTCAAAGAACTGGCCCACATTCCCAGTTAATAATTAAGAGAGTTATTCAGAATATTATAAAAATGATCTTTTATAGAACTGTAGGTAGTTCTGGACTGATTATATACAATTGGAAGTTTTAGAACTGAAAGTGTTTGAGAGTTTACTGTGTGTCAGGAATTGTCCTATTAGTGATTTGTCCTAAATACTTTGTACATATCATCTCATTTAATCTTTCCAATATCCTGGGAGGTAAGAACTATTATTTCACTGTGAGAAACTTCTGGTATGTGGTGACTTTAACATGCCCAAGGTCATTAAGTAAGTGTGGGAGTGAGGACTCTGACCAGGGCTTTCTCACCTCAGATCTGTGCTCTTGGCCACTGGGCCTTTCTACCAACTAGTCACAAGGTCAGCCAGTCAGTCTGGCTTTATAACAATGAACTCTATAGCTACCAGTCAACTCAAAGCTAGTACTCTGATTTCTAAGTTGAACCTCTCTTGGGATGTTGATAAAATATTTTGATGTGTTAATAAATAAGTGCTTATATAAACACACAAATTGTTGCTGTTGTTCAGTCGCTCAGTTGTGTCTCTTTGCAACCCCGTGGACTGCAGGATGCCAGGCTTCCCTGTCCTTCATCATCTCCCAGAGTTTGCTCAAACTCATGCCCATTGAGTTGATGATGCCATCCAACCATCTCATTCTCTGTCACCCCTTTCTCCTTCTGCCCTCAATCTTTCCCAGCATCAGGGTCTCTTCAAATCATCAGGTGGCAAAAGTATTGGAACTTTTGCTTCAGCATCGGTCCTTCCAATGAATATTCAGGGTTGATTTCCTTTAGGATTGACTGGTTTGATCTCCTTACTGTCCAAGGGACTTTCGAGAGTCTTCCCCAACACCACAGGTGGAAAGCATCAATTCTTCAGCACTCAGCCTTCTTTATGGTCCAACACTCACATCTGTACATGACTACTGGAAAAAACTATAGTTTTGACTATACATTATGTCTTTTTTGAGTAACATTTTCTCCACAATTATAACACCAAATGTAAACATCTTGAGATGAAAATCTCTGTTAAAGGCTGTCTCTCTGGCTGAAGGAGGATTTTGATAACTGTTGTTTAAAAGGCTGAATAGAGCTTGGGGTAGTGGGTGGAGCATGGTGTCTCACATGTAGCCTGGAGTAGCCCAGGTTGGGGATTGATGAACATCATGGGCTTGTCTGACAGCATGTGAAGTCATCAAAAATGAATTGTAAGGAAATAAAACTGACAATTGAAGGTATGCAGTAATGGTCAGAGAGCCAGGTGTGGCAGGAGTAATAGGTCTTATTGACCTTCTGAGTTCGGTAGGTAGTTTGGATGGTAAAAGTTAAAGGATTGGCTGTGCTTTTATGTATTTCTAGCATACCTTTGAATGGGCAGTTGGGGTCCACATGAAATGATGAGGCTAGATGGACTTAAAAGCATAGATCAAGTGAAAAACATCAAATTAATGTAAGTAATTTGATGTCTATCTCATATAGCAACCCTATGACTTGTATACTATTACTTTAATGTCCATTTTATTAATATACAGCAAGGTTAAGTAACTTGCTCAGTTTACACCATCTGGTAAGTTGTGGAGGCAAGAGTCGAAGGGAAGCAGTCTGCCTCCACAATCCATGTTATTAAGCTCTCTCATATATTCTCCAGATGGAGATGGAGGAGAGAGGGCAAAGAGTAACAAATGCATATATGATATAGAGTGATACCTTTACTACCACTTGTTTCAAATATTGACTGGAGGCATCCATGCCTGAGGTTACACTCTTGTTTAGAGTTTGATAAACCGTGTAGATCATCTGAAGTAAAGAAGTGGCTTATCCCTATGTGCCACACAGGGTCTTGGTAAGAAACAGATGGTACATGAATGAGGGTGATGGAGAGAGGTTAATGAATGGGGCTGTTCACAAAGGGGTAGACAGTAGTACAGGATTCAGCCAGAAATAGTGAAGCACCCAGGGACTAGGAGCAGTGGGAAGTCATGACAGCCTTGTGCTGGAGGGTGAGGGGGAGGGAATGGACTTTACTGATGAGAGCGCGAGGAAGGGGCCAGTGGACGGGATTCAGAGCCCTGAGTGACTGAATGTAGTGACTACCAAAACAGCAGCCTGCTGGGAGATTAGCGGTGGCAGCAGATTTCCCACCTTCTCTCTTCCATTAGCTTGTGATCTCCTCCAGGTATCTCCTATTCGCTGAACCCAACTGGAAGCTAGAAGTCAAGGAAGCTTGGGTGATGTAGTTCACAGACTTGCGGTAGAGGTCTCTGGAGTGGAGGTCAGAAAAGATCAGGGAATGGATCTAGAGGGCAACAGGGATTAACCAGTTTGCCATTTATTGTGGGTCAAATTGTGTGTACTCACCCCCCTCCCCTGCTCCAAAACCTCATATATATTGAATTTTTAAACCTCAGTTTCTCAGAATGTGGATCTTTTGGGAAATAGGTAATCATATAAACTGAGCTCATAAGGGTGATCCCTAATCCAGTATGAGTGGTGTCTTTATAAAACGGGGAGATTTGAACGAACATACATAGAAGAAGATGACGTTGACACAGGGAGAAGATGGCTGTTTACAAGCCAAGTATTAATTGCATCTACTAGAAACTAGGCAAGATGCCTGGAGCAGATCTCTTCCTAGCCACTGTAGAGAGAATATGGCTGTGCACACCGCTTCATTCACACTTCTGACCTCCATATCTGTGACACAATACATTGCCATTGCTCTCAGCCGTTTAGTTCTTGGTACTTTGTGATAGCAGATCCAGGAAACTGATATACCATATATGGTGATGAAGTTTCTCATTGACCAACTGTTTTTAAAATTTTACTTTAAGCTTATATAGAATCATAGAGCCATAAAGAGTTTAGAAATGAGAACTAGTGTAAAACACTGATTTTGGAGATGAGAGCCTTTCCCAGGGTCGCAGAACTTTAATGGCAGAGTCAGAGCTAGAGCCATACAGGTAAAACATGTATATAGACACTGCATTGCTCAACTTTTAGGTAAGAAAAGCCTTATCACTATAAGTTTTCAGATTTTTATACGTTAATAATTTGGGGGCATTAATTGTTGGTATGTTCCTAGTTTGTACTTGAACCAGCATTTTCTTGTTATATGAGGTAGATTAAAAACCATATGATAAATATTCCTATAGATAAATAACTTAATTTTATTCTGCTTAAGATCATGTTTGCATGATAAACAACAGAGCATCAAAAAAGCAATTGCCAGTTTCCAGGGTAAAGTGAAAACTCAGCATCATATCTCAGTAGAAAAAAATTTCAGTAGGTTGGAGAGATGTGCCAAAGTCAATGTATAAACAAAGATTTCAAAGTTAAAGAATACTTCACAATAAACCTTAAGCTATATGTTGGAAGTAAAAGTGATTACAGTCCTTGAGGGAAGCAATTTCACAATGTGCAGAAAGAGTCTTAACTTTCATCTTTGCTAGTATTATATAATGTTTGTGTATATATATATATATATATATATATTTTTTTTTTCTCCCTCAGGACATTCCCTGCTTTTTATTTTTGTTTGAACATACTGTTCTGGAAAATTTTAAATATATACAATTTTATTTCATCTGTAACTCCCATCCATTTTGCTCCTCTGTATAATTTTGTTACAAATCCCAGACATCACATTGCCCTTTAATTTTGATTATTGTTTTTGATAAATAGTTCAATTTTGAGGATTCTATTCCAAGGAAAGAATTTGAAATAATTGAAAACCTTTTTACCCAATATGTTCCTTACAGAATTATTTATAATGGTAGAAGAAATTGAAAGCAACTATCGAGCACTAAGGCAAAATATAATTTGTAAAATGTCCATTTGATGGAATGCTGTATTAAACTGAAGCCTGTAAACAGTTGTAGGCAACATGAGTAAAAGCTTATGTTTAAATAATGAGAACTTAAAAGATGTATAGAATAAAATAAGCAAACAAAAGCTTGGCTTGGAGAAATCATGAGAAGGCAATCAACCAAAATATGAAATAATGATTTACTTGAATCACAGTATTGTGAGTTATTTTTCCTTTTGTCTGCTAGTCAATATGTTCCATATCATATATAGTTTTATGATGGGAAAAATGCAATAAACTTGAATTGTGATTAAAAACAAGGTACACGGTATTTGACTTTTGATAATCATACTACCTGGCTCTAGTCATTTATGGTAATTGTGGGACCTACTTAGAAGAATAACATCAAAGAAATAATAGGGTTTTCCTGGATTGCAATTGTACAACTGAATGCTCTCTTTCCCTCCATTTCTTAGTTACCTTTTCTACCCTTACCACTTTAAAAAAAAAAAAAAGGCAAACATTTACTTAAAAATCTCCCACAAATATCTTTACCTATGAAATACAAAGAAAAGCAATTATAAGTACCCCATTCTTCTCTCTAACTTTTGAAATGTTGATTGGCATTAAACTTGGTTCTCATTTCTGATTGGGCTTCTTTTAAAGTTCTTACTGGTCTTGAAATTTCCACTAAAACTCGTAATCCCAATGTTTAGCTGCATTTGTAGAAGTATTCCTTAAGAATCTGCCTGCAATGCAGGAGACATAGGAGAGGTGGGTTTGATTCCTGGGTTGGGAAGATCCCCTGAAGGAGGAAATGGCCACCCACTCCAGTATTCTTGCCTGGAAAATCCCATGGACAGAGGAACCTGGTGGGCTACTGTTTATGGGGCTGCAGAGAGTCAGACATGACTGAGTATTGTGGCAAGCAACTAAAGTGTCTTTAAAAACTAAATTTCTGTATGCACATCTTTATATGTGCATTTGCTTTATTCTTTGCAATTCAGACATGTTGAGTTTGAATTGCATTTTGTATCTGAGGCTCTGCCCGCTTTCTCTCCTTTATCACCCTGCCCTTATGCTAGGCTAGCATTTCAGCCCATACAGCTGAATGAAGCATTTTTCCTTGTTTCTAGATGCCTTTTTGGAGCCAGTAGAGCTGCAGTAAAACTATCTTAGAGCTGTGCTAAGAAGCATTTTTTTTTCCCCCTGAAATCTATCAAAATTTGATCTGAATTCTCTGAATTCAAACATTCTCTAATTTTTGAAGTCAGCTTGATTTCAATGACCTTTCTAGTTTTTAGCAATTTCCTTTGTTGCTCCACATTTTATGTTAGGAGAGGGGACTACACACCTGCAATCTTCCTGTCAAACGGCCTCCTTGCATTGAGCTTCTTGTTGGAAGTGCCCTGTGACTCTCTGCTCAACAAAGAGGGTATGCTTTAAGGAAGAAAACTGCATTTTACCACATGAAAATAATAATGATTCATTGTAATAAAGTAATAGAAACTTTTGCCTGTCATTTTCAGTGCCCTAACAGAGGGAAAAATCTGACAAATGGTTCTTGAAACTTTTGTCTAGAAGTATCACAGGTAGCTTTTGCTCATATTTTATTAGTCAAAACAAATGACATGGTCACTGTTAAAGGTAAATGGAAAAGTATAGTGAGTATATAAAATAATGTTAAGTATTTGAGAGTATTTTCATAGATATGATTGGTTGATTAATTTGTTTAAACCTGAGTCCTTTTTATTGTACATTGTTGTGTTATCATGCCTGCCATATATACAAAACAGTATATAGCTCTCCTGGAGCCAATATTCTTGTGATAGCACTATTTAGGAAATCAGCTTGTCAATATTAATTAAGAATCTTCATTATGAATATATCTTCTGGCCCCCATAATTCCACTTCTGAATTGCAACAGTAAAGCAATATTCTTAAATACAAAACTATGGGAAATGATAAACTTTATAATTTATTTTGTAATGCTGAAAAATTAGCAACAACTATCCAGTAGGGAAATAGCTATAATAAATTTGCTTATGGAATATTATGAACTTATGAGTTTCTACTGAAAGCAGTTGCTTCATTTGTAGTGGTGACTTAGTGACCATTATAGCATCTCTGATGAAATAAAGCAGGTAACATAGTTGTATCTGAGCTTGGGGGCTAGCAAGATTGTGAGGATTTTAAGTTTTTAGGATTACATAGATAAGTTAGATGTCTCCAAGTATGATTTAAAAGACTCAGACACGACTGAGAGACTTCACTCAAGTATGATTAAATGGATAGGAAGGTAAGGAGGATGGAGAGGACGTTTTGAGTTCTGATAGGATGTCAAGTCATTCAAGTAGACAGATCCTATAGACAACTGGAAATATGGGATCAGAGATTGGTTGGAGATAAGGGTTAAAAATGTACTTTGGGGATTCATCAATCTAGAAATGTTAGTTGAACTTGGAAGTAGATGAACTTCAAAGAAGTGAATTGAGAGGAAGAAGAATGCAGGCAGAAAATCAAAGAGGAGTGGTTGTGGGAGAAAGGATGAAAAGGATCGTGGCAAAAGTGATGAAAAGTTGAGAGGGACAGGAGAGCTAGAAAATTTGCAGTTTGGGGAAATTTTTGAGGAAAGAATTTTTTGATTGAAATAGAACTGAGAGGCAAAGGAGAAAGAGATTGGGGGAGTAATTTTATTGGTTATTTAAAGTAGTTTGTTTTTTTTTTCTTGAACAGGCTAGTACAATGCTAGGTAGCTTATTAAAATTGAAGCATATGATAGATATTGATGGTAATAATACCATTCCATAAAAACTGACAAGTTTTTTGGTCCATTTTAAAACCATTTTTAGTAAAAGGCTTAAGTGATAAGTAGAAATAATTTAAGTCTTAATAGAAATTTGCTCATACAAAGAACATGTATTCATACAAGGAAAATTCATATAAAGTTACACGCTAACCAAGTAGTCAAAAATACCAACCTTATTCACTTACTGTAAAGAAATTTATATCTCTGAGACTGAAGCAGATTAAGTGGTCTGAAGATGCAAAAGAGAAAGAGAAAAGATGGGAAATTTAAAAAATCATTTAGAAAAAAATATCTGGGTAGAATGTTTCTTTTCAACTCAGTGATTTATATACTATATCTTGAAGCAACTAGAGGACATGGTGACCAATTTTCATGTCATAGAATATTTTCTTTGTTTGCTTTAAGGGACAAATTGGTGATGTTTGAAGACTTTTCAATAACTTTGTGGGAAGAACTAGGACATTTGCACTGAGAAAAGTGTAGTTTTGCCATGTCCAAAAAAATACCGTAAGCTAGTAAAATGTAACAGCTACTATATATCCAGAACGACTGCCGAGGCAGTTGAATCTATATAGATCTCTTTGATCCTCCAAATTTTCTAGTTTTAAATGAGTACCGCATCCTTAGTCAGGTGGTATGTTTGGAATATATTTAAGTTTTTGCCGATGGATTCCATGTTCTTCTCCCACAGTAGAGCATAACAGTCAGGCTTTTATAGTTTTCCCCTTTCCTTTAGACACTGCTGTTGTTGTTCAGTTGCGAAGTCATGTCTGACTCTGTGATTCCATGGACTGCAGCATGCCACGCTTCCCTATCCTTCCCCATCTGCGAGTTGGCTCAGATTCATGTCCTCTGAGTCAGTGATGCTGTCTAATTATTCCATCTTTTGCCACCCTCTTTTGCCTTCAGTCTTTCCCAGCATGAGTATTGGAGTTTCAGCATCAGTTCTTCCAATGAATATTCAGAATTGATTTTCTTTAGGATTGACTGGTTTGATTTCCTTGCTGTCCAAGGAACTCTCAAGAGTCTTCTCCAGCACCACAGTTCGATAGCATCAGTTCTTCGGTGCTCAGCCTTCTTTATGGTCCAACTGTCATATCAGTACATAACTACTGGAAAAACCACAGCTTTGACTATATGGACCTTTGTCGGCAAAGTGATGTCTTTACTTTTTAATATGCTGTCTAGGTTTGTCATAGCTTTCCTTCCAAGGAGCAAGTGTCTTTTAAAATTTCATAGCTACAGGCACCATCCGTAATGATTTTGGAGCCCAAGAAAGTAAAATCTGTCACTGCTTCCACTTTTCTTCCATCTGTTTGGCATGAAATGATGGGACTGGGTGCCATGATCTTAGTTTTTTGAATGTTGAGTTTTAAGCCAGCTTTTACACTTTCCTCTTTCACCTTGATCAAGAGTCCCTTTTCACCTTCTGCCATTAGAGTGGTATCACATTATGGAAGACTAAACTTTAAGATGTAAAAATTAGCAGGATCTGATTAGTATCATCGAAAAGATTTAGAATATTAGGTTTTTTAATTAGGGTAAGACTTAGGTCATTTACATTTTACCTCACTTTAGCAAATGAAGAATTTGAGGCACAGGAAAATTAAGTGATCTAGTCCTACTAGAACCTGGCTTTACCTGTCAGGCTATTAGGTATTTCCTATAGTTTCTGCTGTACCTATTATAATATTAGTGCTAAAATACCCCTGTAACCAGGTAGAGAATTTCTTCATGAATAATGATAAAATCATTGATGTGGTTTCATTCAGTAACTGAGCAAGTCAGATCCAGACAGCAAGTACCATTTGTTAAGTGAGAAAAGAGAGAGGGAGGGACAGCTCCTAGGCATAGGACATTGAGTCTGTGATAGTAACATCAAGGTAGTAAAAAACATTCAGGGCTTGGTGTCAGAGGGACTGGGGTTCAATTTTGATGGTGCCACTTAACATTAATTGTGTGACTTTGGGCAAAGTCCTAAACTCTCAAGTTTCTTCATGTATGAGCTAGGAGTCATGATTAATCTACTTCATAGATTAATTGTGAGAATAAATTAATCAAGCTATGGAGAGGAAGATTCAGTCGTTTACCAATATTTATGACAACTACTACCTTCTAGACATTACTGCAGATCCCAGTAATAGACAATTAGATTCTTTTTGTACAACACTATGAAAGGCCAGAAATTAAGTAAAATTTACCAGGAAATCTGATAAGTATTTAGAATAATAGGTTTGTAACTTGGAAGAAGTACCTGACTCTTCAGAATAGGACTTTGTCTTCTTTTATCCTCAAGGAGATTATGACTAGTTGGAGAGATGATCCTTTTAAGCAAAAAACCCATGTTTATGGAGGTCATTGTTATAATAAATCACTTTTGCAAACTGTTAATTCTAGATCGAAGATGGAAAAGGAATGTCAGCAGTATATCAAAAAGGAGGAGGAAGATTATTTGCTTAGAAAGCATGGGGTAATATTTTTTTTCATTGTTTTACTTTAAACCACCCCTTTTATTCTGTAACATCTTTCTTGTCCTCCTACTAGAGATCAAAGCACTATAATTACTCTTTGAGTCAGCAAGAGACTGAATATCTGTGTTTCAGTCAAAGACCCCATCTTTTAATTTTACCTCTAAAGGATAATTTGAATTCACTGAGATTTTTGGCCTCAATTTTAAGATTCGTACATGGCTGGCAATCTTTATGGAGTATTCTAGCTTTTAATATTTAAGCAAATTATGACCATCTAGTGATTGGGTTTCCGACTGTAAGCTATTTGTCATTTATGATTGTGCTATGTATGTATACATTTATAAGTATTTTGTGATTTCTAAAATGTACATTTTTGTTCATATTTCAGTACATCTTTAAATCGATACCTTCTTAAATTCCTTGTTGGCCAGGTGGTGATTTTGATGGAATTATCATTGTCTGTGCATGTATGAATGTAGTCATAGTGTCAATGTTTTAATTGAGTTATGCGTATTTTAGGTAACACTATATTTCCCAGTAGAGTAGGAAATGGCGATCCACTCCAGTTTTCTTGCCTGGAAAATCCCATGGACAGAGTTGCCTGGTGGGGTACAGTCCATGGGGTTGCAAAGAGTCGGACACAACTGAGCACACGCGTGCGCATGCACACACACACACACACACACATATTTCCCAAATCCTAAGATTTGGCCTTGCAAAGAGAAATCGTACGTATACAAAGGCATAGAAGCAGAGCAGTGAAACATATGACAGAGACACAACTAACAAATCTTCAGTGATAACCATTGTGTCATCATGGATTGCTTTTTTTCTTTCTTGGTGGTATGTGAATAATAAAGGTACATCATATAATCCAGTGTTTTGGGTTCACTGAAGCATTGGGTTCACTATATTATTTTAGCTTGAATAATTTAAATGAGATGACTTACATTCTAGAGGATATGTTAAGGTGTGTTTATGGAAAGTGAATGTCATTTCAAAAGTCATACTTTTACTTACAGAAGCTCTTAAAGGTTACTTTTTAAAAAAATCATGAGTATTATTCAAATGTAAAATGAATGTGTCAAAGATTTTATTTAGCTCATTAATTAATGAGTGAACCAGTAAGATAATACAACTTGTTCACAGGAGAGTTAAAAGAGCACGTGTACAACCTTTACGTTCCATCCTGTGGATCATGATCTTTAGTGATTCCCCCCACTCCGCACGGGCACAATTTGCACTTCTATGGAAAAAAGTCATTCGTATTAATATGTATTTTATAGCTTAGAGTTGTGAAGCAGCTGATAGATATTAAAGGACTTAAAAAAAGTGAAAGTCGCTCAGTCACGTCCGACTCCTTGTGACTGTATGAACTGTAGCCTCCTAGACCCCTAGGCCAGAGTACTGGAGTGGGTAGCCGTTCCCTTCTCCTGGGGATCTTCCCAACGGGTCGAACCCAGGTCTCCCACATTGCAGGCTGTTTCTTTACCATCTGACCCACCAGGGAAGCCCAAAGGGCTTAAAAGCCCTGATGTAATTGGATAATCTAGATGGGTACACTGACAGAATACCCATTAATACTTTTTTGCATTTTTTAAAAGTCTTTCACATTTTCTGAGAAATCCTAGTGTTTGGAAGATTTCCCAACTGGCCTTTTACTGAATTTCATAGAAAGGATTGCATTTAGGCCATGCTAGAAAGATCAGTACCTTATCTTATGGCCTCTTCCTCCATCACTCATTATTCCATGTTACTCTTTTCTTTTTTCTTCTTTTTGGCTACCCTGTGTAGCTTGCCAGATCTCAGTTCCCTAACTAGAGTGTGAACCCAGGCTCTGGCAATGAGAGTGCAGATACTTAACCACTGGGCCACCAGAAAACTCCAGAATGTTACTAATTTTGAATTTCTCATATCTTGGGTCAGTAGATTGAATTTAGCCCAGATTATATTTTGGGGTAGAGAAAAAAATGTAAAAAAAAAAAAAAAAAGAACTTACAAATTAAGAATTGGAATTCCCTGTTGGGTCCAGTGGTTAAACTCTGTACTTCCAATGCAGGGGAAAAGAGTTTGATCCCTGATGGGGGAACTAGGATCCCACATGCTGCACAGTGTGGCCGGAAAAAAAAAAAAACAACAAAAAAGAATACTTACTGATTGCATACCTTGTTAAAGCCCAGCAAATTAAGACAATTATATTTGTCCCAAGAATAATTATTAATAATGAAATTATCCAAAGTAAGAATTTCTAGCAATACTTTCTAGAAATGTTTCTTTGAAACCATATAAACAACAGATTCTTAATGAACTTAGCAATATCTGAAAATGAGTCTTTGTATTTAATACCTTGTATACGTTAGTGAACTGAGAATAAAATATTTCCATATTTTGTGTGATCTTCTTAAATATGGAAAAATAGGAAATTAAGTGTGCTTTGTAGAGAGCAGAATGAAAATTATTATAACAAAATATGTATTACTTCAAAATTGAGAATAAATTAGCAGTTTCTTAGTGTTTTTGACTCATTACTTTTGAAAACAGGTATTTCATTTTCTGGTAACTGTATGACTGAGCATAAATTGTCACTTGAGAATTACTTCAAATCAAAAGTGTCTCAATTTATTGTTACAAAACTGCCTGTGTTGAATATATGAATGCATAAAGATCTTATTGAGTATCCAGACACATTTTTTTCATCTGCTAATATGTTGGTAATACACATTTTTTAGACATAACCCTTTACATTAAAAAATTTGGCATTCAATTTGGGCTGAATTTCCCAAACCATAGGGAGGTACTCATTACTTTAGCAAACATTTGAGTGCCTTCTGTGTACTAATCATTTGTAACTTGCATGTTATTTTAAGGAGTTTTTTCCTTTCCACAACTGAAAGAACAGGAATGATTGGGCTTAACTTTGTGGAAGTGACTTAGGGTTAGTTTGAGACTTTGGTAAGAGGTAACTGGTAGCCAGTCAGTTAATACCTGCACTGCTCAAAATCACCCTGTGCGCTAGTGGCAGCTCCCCTCCAGTCTTTTTTTCTTGTCCCTCACTGATTCAAGGACAGATTGTAGAGTCCATATTAATAGTAATGGTCATCTCTTTGTTTCATCCTGTCCTGTAGGTGACATTAACCTCTATATGTACTTAATTTAAGGCTGAAGTTGACATCAAATAAAACTACGACTTAATTTGAATACTTTTACAGTAATACATGTTACAACATCCATTTGTAAGTTAAATAGATTCACAAATGTGTCTATGAATCTATTACTAAGGAACATTTTTTTTCTTGATCTTAAACAACAGACATTATTTTCTTACAGTTCAAGAGGCTAGAAGTCTGAGATCCAAGTGTTAGCAAATGTTGGTTTCTTTTGAAGGCTCTCTGCTTGCCTTGTAGATGGTTGACCTCTTGTGTCTTCACATGGTCACTCTGTGCACAAGACTCTTCAGATTTCCTCTTCTTATAAGGATACTGGTCATATTAGATTTGGGTCCACCATAGTTATTTAATTTAATCATTACTATCTTTTTTTATGTTAATGAGTTTTCATGGAGGTTGTTGAGGGACTTTGTTGATCAAGGAAAACTCAGAGGAGTAAACCTATTGTAAAGGTGGGGGGAGGCATAAAGTAAACAAGCTAAAGGATTAGATGCTTCCATTTCTTAAGGCCAAGAAATGAAATCAGCAGAGAAGCATCCTTAAAGCTTTAATAAAAGCTGATCTGTACAGAGAACACTTTCAGTTGTTTTAGACTATTACCCATGATAATGACAATAGAGTGAGAAAAGTCAAATGCAAATTAAGTAACCAGAATGTATTTAGTTAGTGCAATCTCAGATGGGGAATTTGGTATAGATAGAGCCTCAGGCAAAGTGATAGTCTCTTCCTTCATTTTTTTTTTTTTTTTGAGTACCTATTATGTGGATCTATTGTGGCTCAGAGGGTAAAGCGTCTGCCTGCAATGCGGGAGACCAGGGTTCGATCCCTGGGTTGGGAAGATCCCCTGGAGAAGGAAATGGCAACCCACTCCAGTATTCTTGCCTGGAGAATCCCATGGACCGAGGAGCCTGGTGGGCTACAGTCCACAGCGTCGCAAAGAGTTGGACACGACTGAGTGACTTCACTTTTCACTTTTCATTATGTTTCTGGCACTGCTCTAGGTACTTGGGATAGGTGAGTGAACAAAAGGGTAGAGATCCTCCCTGTGAATAACATGAGTCTAGTATCTCCTAGAAGTATCTCTCTAACTCAGTTCCACTGCCTATTATTCTATTAGTGACTAAAATTGTTTTAAGTAGGTATGGAAAGACATTATTAGTTTTATATTTCCGATGACCTATATATTTTATCTTATGTTCTGCTTAAGCCTGCCTTTTAAAAAAAGTATTTATTGATTTCTTATGCTATGAGTGCTATGTCCAGAAGAAATGAAGGATTTATTTCTTGACTAAGTAGCATTTGGGCATTTTGTTCTGCTAATAAGGTGTTTCAATCATTGATTAAGCTCTATTAATTTCTGGCCTTTGTGCAGTTGGTCTGTTTGATAAGATTTCATCCTTTAATACTACATTGTGTGCCTTTCATCCTTTTTTCTTTCCTACTTTGTTTTTTTGTCCCTCCCTTTTCTTTAGTTAATCCCATTTTCCAACCTTTACCCTTTCAGCATCCCACAAAAAGGATCTTCTAATTTGAGCTTTAAAAAGTACTTGAAAATGCTCATATCTTGAGTGCACTTGAACTCCTATTCTCTACTTGTACTTTAAATTATTCTCAGTCTTCAAATTGTGCTTCTTTTTATTCACCATAACCTTGTATGGTGGTGTTCCTCTGAAGCCTACAACAGTTTAAACTGATGTGTGTGTGTGAGTGTGTGTGTGTGTGTGTGTGTGTGTGCATACACACACGTTTGCCAGTGCATTAGCTGAGCTATAATACAAATGTGTGTGTGTTTATTAACAGATATATAAACATGCAGATTGTGTTAAAACATAAGAGAAAGTGATAGCTTACAGTGAACTATATCAGATTCATGATCTCCGAGGATCTAGCTTCGGGACCAGGGACCAGGCTTGATCACTCAAAGGTTTCTGTGTAGCAGCATTTTATTAAAGTGTAAAAAGCGACAAGAGGGCTGGAGGGCTGCAGTCCATGCGGTCCCAAACAGTGCGACGAAGCACAAAAAGGGACAGAGAAAGCTTCTGACAGAGACATCAGAAGGGGTGTCCTACTCTCTAGTCTTATCAAGGCCTTATATACTTTTACCACATCCACTCCCACTACATACATCTTAAATTAACAAGATTAGAACAATACAAAGGTCTTACCAGACCTGCTCCTGTATAAGATAATCAGATTAATCAGAAGGTTCCTGTTAAGATGGAGAAACTTTTCCTTGAGCAAGATACTTGTTGTTATATAATTGTTAGTATAGAGCTTAAGGGAGAATATACCCTTGAGCAGGATGAGTTGTTTTGTTGTGTAATCATTAGCTCTGGGCTTAAAGAAAGTTAGTCATAAAGATTGTTGTCATAACAACTCAGAGTTTAAGAAAAAATGTCTTATGTGACTAAGACAAAGCAATGTAGAAAAACAAATTCATGAGTCTGATAATAGGGAAACAGAAGTAAATAACAAGCTTACTTCTTCCAAAGGATAAGGGAACTGTTTTTTTTTTTTTTTTTAAATAAAAATACTGCATTTAAAAATTTCATGGTAACTAAGGCTATACATTTAATGTATGATTTATAGAGAAGTAATTTGAAATTCTGTTTAAACATTTTTGTTTTTCAAAATTGGATACTGTCAAGATATATACACAATGTTCTTTACACTTAAATTTTCACACATATAATGTATTTAAATTATATGTGTGATATAATGGATAGAAAATAAAAGTACTCCCCTTCTACCACATCTCCATTTCTTTTCACTGTGCCTCTGTAGAAAGAGTTGAAAATACAGTAAGTTTTAGAATGTTTACAGTGATCCACGTATTTAAAAATAGAGGGAAAATGGGTAGTAGCTGAACACATTTGAATTCAACAGAATAGCTTTTGAGATTTTATAATTTCAGCCTTTTCAATGTTTTGTCAGAGCATTTGAAAAAGTAGACTGTGAAGGCCCACTTAGATATTTTGAGGAGAATTCTGTTGTGTGAAGCTTGGACTTGGAATGTAAAGCAGCACTCTAAGATGTCCGCATACTGAGAACTGTTCAGAGGTGCCTTGATACACATTTGAGTTCTATGTGCTTAGGTGAGCCAAGACACTTCTGGTTTCCTGGGGATTAAGTTCTCACCGTTAAGCGCGTCATGCTTGTGTTCTTTACCAGTCCTCTCAGGTTTCCTCCTCTGGTGACTGTAGTCATAATACTGTTTTGAAGGTAGCCTAGTGCTTGGATAGACTCACAAAATAACTCACTCTGTTGTATTTGAAGAAAGGGCTGTGTCATGGGGCACAGGAATTTTTTGTTTAATATATATATTGTGTGGTATTATGTGATTTACCTTTTCTAGGCTTCATTTTCTCACTTTTAAAAGGAAGAGGATTCATGAGATAATCTTGAAGTCTCCATCTTAAAAAAAAACAACAACTATGTTATTATATGTATGTATTTTCACTGACTGATTTAAAAGTTTTGTTGGATATTCTGGGGGGAAAAAAGAAAAGTGGAGTGAACAACCCTCAGTATTTCTAAAGCAGTTGTGTAATTGAGACATTCTAGATTTTGTGTTGTGTTCCCCTTTGATATTCTTGTCAACATAGAGGCTTTTGTTCTGTTGTATTTAAATGGTAATTATAACTAGGACCAAGCCAGCTCAGTTTGGTTTTTGGATTCAAAGGACTTGCTTGGGTAGCAGCAGTTAATTATACGGGAAAATTTAAGGTTAAAAACAGTTTTCTTCCTATGATTTACAAGGAACCATCTCTCATGTAACTTTAGAAAATTTTGTTAGTATTTACATTCAGCATTGCAGTGATTTTTGCCTCATTAATTGCATCCAGTCCTACTTTATTTGTACCAGATTTTTTTGGTTGGTAGCTGGCAATCTTTTGAGGTAGCTCCACATACATTTCAATGAACACCTGGGCCTTCTCATTAGCACAGGCCATTACTGAAAGCTAGAGACATCCTTGTGTCCATCTTTAATCTGACACCTGGTTTCAGGGTTATTTTGTCCAATATCCTGGCTTTGATGAAAGTTTGTATTGGGAGCAAAGGGTCATTAAAGGGGTAAAATCCAGCATTTGGAAAGTCTAGAAAATCAGTCAACTGCAAATGATGAAGTTTTCAAATGTATGTCTCTAAAGCTACTTCCAGTGATTGAAACCAATTTTGAAAATGTGAAAACTTGAAATAGTTTCTGATAAAACTTCCTGTAGAAAAAGTGCAGTCACACTATCTTGGGACTGATTTGTGGAACATGGTAGGTGGCTCCCAAGGGAATCTCCACTCTCCAGTGGACACTTATCTGTCCAGTGAACAGACATCTGTTTGGATGTTCCTGTGATGACCAGCTCAGATCACAGTACCTGCAGCGCTCTCATGCATTTTCACCCTGCCTTGTGTTCTAGGTAGCTCTGTACTTGACTTTCTCTGACATAATGTGCAGACACAAGTTTGCTCTCTCCAGGTCATCAAGTCTGCGAGTGCAGTTCTGAGGAGGTGTGAGAATAATTGAGGCAGACAGAGTGCCTGAGATGGGGACCCTGAGTGGTAGAGTGGAGATTGGAAGGGTGATTGGGAAGAACCATTTCTGAAAAACAGAGATGAGAGCATTAGCTGTGGACTATCTGGGTGGATCCAGAGGGAAGAAGTTCTAGAAGAGGAGTAGATACTGGGGTGCATGGTTTGAGATAAGACTGTCCTGGGTCTGTGCATAGGCAGGCTGCTTCTAATAGCTGGACCGCACCTTCTAATAGCTGGATTTGATACTGTGTCCATTGCTTCTTTGTTGCCAAATCATGCCTTCATATGAATGTGAAGCTTCTCTGGGGGCAGATAGTGTTTTCTAGTCATATGTTATCCTATTGTTGCCTAGCACATAGTAGACACATTAAAAAAAATATTGAATTTAGTTTATATTTTCCAAGTGGGTTGTAAGGGTTGTAATTTATATTTCATGTGTGTGGGGAGATGAGAAAGTCATTATTTAGTAGCTGAAAGTCTTACTGATCAGCACACGTCTTCTAGGAAGGTGACTGACCAAGCCTGCACATTCTTCTCACATTGGCCTCTGTGTGATTTCTTTTGGCCATCAGCTTCATCCAGGTTGTAAACAGGAGCCCAGAAGACAGCGGTTTTATACTCCATTATCATTTCTTCTAGCCAAACAGTTGTGTGAATAGAACAGTCTAGTAAAGGAGAGGTTGTTTACCTTTCATTAGGCTTCCTAGGAAATAGTTCTAGCCTTTACCTTTTATTAAAATTGGAGGTTTTGTTTTCCAGAGTCTTTCCAGACATTATTATAAAAAGAACCATGTTAGTAATTAGCCTCCAACTAATAAAAAAAAAACAAAACAAACAAACAAACAAAAAACCATGTTTGGAAGCAGTATGGGGCTCTCAAATAAAATAATAATTTAAGACTACTTAGTCTTAGTAGTTCTGTAAATAATTCTATACTTTTTAATGTTAAAAATCTCTTATGTATTTACAGTTCAAGTGGATTAGATTGTGGTATATGTGTGTGTGTATGTATATATGTATGCATGTATAAGCAGTATTCTTTAAAACTACCTGGAGGTCATTTTAAAAATGAGATGTAGCCAGTAGTAAGAAACTGAGTATTTTTGATTGAGAGATACTTTAAAAAATGTAGTGCTATCATAACTCATTATGGATGAACCTTTAATGGTGAAAGCATTGGTTCACCAATCTTGTGGATTGGTTTCTGCCTCAGGAATATTTTGCTTTTATAAATTTCATGGCCTAACAAGAAACAAATTCATACATGCTAATGTGAAAAAATATTAAAGAAAATTTAGGACTTAAACTTTGAGGAACAGGTTTTTCTGGTATGCTTGCTGAGAGTGTTGCATCATGAGAGAGAATGACATTGTTAAGATTGTGGTGCTTTATGACATGTATATAATTAATCATTTATAAGCAAGTCATATTCAGTTTTACAGGTTGTGCATTGCATAACTGTAGAGATGTATGTAGAGCTTACAAGCCTGTATGATGCAACTCTGGGGGTGAATAAGATGGAAAATACTCTTTTATTCTCGAGGTCTGTATTTCTGTATGCCAGGAGATCCAACCAGTCCATCCTAAAGGAGATCAGTCCTGGGTGTTCATTGGAAGGACTGATGTTGAAGCTGAAACTCCAATACTTTTGCCACCTGATGCGAAGAGCTGACTCATTTGAAAAGACCCTGATGCTCAGACAGATTGGGGGCAGGAGGAGAAGGGAACAACAGAGGATGAGATGGTTGGATGGCATCACCGACTCAATGGACATGAGTTTGAGTAAACTCTGGGAGTTGGTGGTGGACAGGGAGGCCTGGAGTGCTGCAGTCCATGGGGTTGCAAAGAGTCGGACACTACTTAGTGACTGAACTGAATTGAACTGAACTGAGATAATAAACTAGTAGATATTTCTGTCAAGTAAATCAGATAATAATAAGTGCTATACAAAAAAGTGTGATGTGATAGTGGCCCGATAGCTACTTTAGATTAGGTGGTCAGAAAGAAATAATATAATGAAAAAACAATGTAAAAACCTTTAAGTGGCACAATTAAAAGTATTTTATATACATCTTTTAAGTTTGTCATTTTTATACTTCTGTTGCTAAGGATACTGAGTCTGACACAGTTCTTTGTTTCACTCTGGACTTTTTCAAACTGTTTTAGCAGTGGATGTATTTTTTAAAAGATTTATTTTGGCTGGTTTTCATAAATAAAGAATAACCTATATAATGTCAAATTCTTTGAGTTTAACTCAGTGACAAGATTCCAAGTATAAAACCGAGGTTTAAAAAGTTTGAGTAACTTTGGGGAGGGGGGATCGGGATGGGGAATACATGTAACTCCATGGCTGATTCATGTCAATGTATGACAAAACCTACTGCAATGTTGTGAAGTAATTAGCCTCCAACTAATAAAAATAAATGAAAAAAAAAAATTTGAGTAACTTTGGTTTTATACAATGAGAAAAAAATTTTTTAAGTTTTCAGTGATATGTATATCTAAGCTTGAAAAGAAAAGACTCAGAAGATAAGTTAGTCTTCAGTTAAAAATGAGTCTTTATTTAACTTTTCTAATGTCTATAAAATGTTATGAGCAGTTTAGCTTGTGTTCTTACATTGTTTGCTTAAAAATGTTCATTTTTTAGGAAATACTGTATTTTTTTCCAGTCTACTTTCTATCTCTCTTTTGTTTTTCACAAAGTGTTTCCATGTTGCTACTTGGATTTTATGTCAGTTATTTTAAATAGCTTCAAAACAGAAGATAAAGTAGGCATATGTTTATTTATATACTCATTCTTTTTTTCATAATTTTAAAAATTATTACTGGAATTTCACTGTTATAAGTATTTCTGTGATAGACATTCTGTGGCTTACAGATTTTTTAATGCATGTTGGATATCTTAAGGGAGATTATCCAAATGTGAATTTCTAAGTATTAATTCCTTTGTTGCCAAGAGTGTAATTCATGTCAATGTATGGCAAAACCCACTACAATATTGTAAGTAGTTAGCCTCCAATTAAAACAAATAAATTTAAAAAAATTTTAAAAAATTGTAAACATTTTTTTTACATAGAATTTAAGGAAGTTTTCATTTTATGGTTGTAAAAAAATTATGATCAGCCATTCTAAGAAGGTTTTAACTAGAAAAAACAAAGCAAAAAAATCTGAAAGAGAAACTATACTTTGTAGAACAAAGTTTAGAACTAGAGTATTTGGTATAGTTTTGGTAAAGTCTGATGGAGGCAACGATTTACTCAAGTGGGAATTCAAAGCTTGCCACCAGTTATATTTTTCAAAAAGCAATGTTAAAGTTTAACTGATATAATTTATCTTCTCATGTCTTAATTTCTATCTTTGGGATCCTCTGAAAACTTTCTAGTTAACAAAAAAAGATAAAGGCTGATAATTCTTCAGCTAATCCTCAACTATGCAGGTCATTTCTTTCTCTTACACTCTTCAGTTCAGTTCTACCATGCTTTTATGGATCTCCTGTCCTCTTATTTGTTTGATGACATTTTATGGACTTCCCACCCAGTGACCAGACTTAAAAAATCTTTGAAGATTAAATAGACTAGAGAGAACCTTGGTTGTTTGCAGCCTGAGCATTGTTTCTCTGGCCACTTCTGGGTGGATGGTTGTTAGGATTCTATGGTCTTTGCCAACAATCGGTTAACGGATTAATAAAACTAATAAGTAAAATGCTCTATGAGAACTGGAGATCCGGTAGCCAAACAGCTTGCTTGTGAGTGTACACCACTTTCCTTTCTCTTCGACCAGTGAATTCTTAAAGGTCTTAAGTGCATTACTGATGGATGTTACCTTGTCATGAATTGCATTTCTTCTTTTACTTATCTGGGTTTTATTATCTAAAAGAAGCGCTATAAATTCTGGCCTTATACCATAGGAGTGCTGCACTTGTAGTAACTGTTACTGAGATCGAGCATTTTTTGTCCCCAACGTAAAATAGGGCACAATAATAGTTAAATTTAATAGTGTGTATTGTTTGTTCACTTCCTGGAGTAAAAAAGAAAATAAAAATATTCATAAGCTGGTAAATATTCTTAGTTTTTGCGTACAGCATCCAGGAAAATACTTTGTTACCCGACTTAGATTCTTTAAAACAAAGTCCAGGGGTTAAGATTCCAACCTTCCAGTGCAGGGGGCACAGGTTTGAAGTGTGGTCCAGAAACTAAGATCCCACATGCTATGCAACACAGTGTGGCCAAAAAAAAGTTCATTGTATTTGGTTTGCTTAAGTAAGGCTTTTGGTTTGAGGATGCAGTATCTGCTGAATTAAGAAAATTGGGTGAAAAGTACAAAAATTTTATCTTCAGTTACTCATCTGTTCTATAAGCTAGTAGCAAAGATACTCTCCAGAATTATAGATCTGTTATAAACCCAGATTAAGAAAAAGTTAGACAAGGTAAAAGGCAAGCTTGATATCTAACTTTCCCTAAAAATTTATATTTACATGCTTTAAAAACTTCTGCCTGTGGTTTAGTTGCTAAGTTGTGTCTGACTCTTGTGACCCCATGGACTGTAACCCACTGGGCTCCTCTGTCCTTGGGATTTCCTAGGCAAGATTGCTGGTGTGGGTTGCCATTTCCTTCTCCAGGGGATCTTCCTGACCCAGGGATCGAACCCAGGTCACCTACGTTGCGGGCAGGTTCTTTACCAACTGAACCATCAGGGAAGCCTAAAAACTTCTTCCTACCAGGAATGAAAGAAGGAACAATATTTTAGTGTGTGTTATTTTTACATAAAATAGCAGTAGTTTTCAGACATGTCATTTATGTTATTCAGGAGGCATATTGCAGATATTGCAAAAATATTAAATATGTTTTTTCATTGTATTAATTTTCAGTATCCTGACCTTATTATATATTCTCAAAATTCACTTTTTTTTTCTCCCAATTAGAATGTTCTAACTGGGACCTCAAACAGGGCTTTTTATGTATGAGATAAAGCCAGCCAGACAGGAAGTAGAGTGACTTAAGTGTATAGTGTGTTACCTTGTGTTTGCTTTGTATACATGTGGCAGTAGCTACTTAAAGCCAGATGTATTATGACCATTCATGTCTAGGAATTCTCGTCCATCTAGTTTTAAAGCTAAAACCCTAAGCCTTCTGATGTAATTCTGGTCCCGCATGCTTTCCTCTCCTGCTGTGAATTTGATTCTTCAGTCTGCATTTCTCAAATTGTGAGCTGACATGTCCAGTAAAGAAACTTACGAAGTTATTTGCCACCATGATAAATGTTTGTGAAAAGCTGGCAAAGATCCCTGAGAAGGTATCATTTCTCTAAAGTTCTGTTGCTATTGAAAGGCAAAATTTAGTGGAGGAAGTTTCAATTTAAGAAACACTGTTTCATCTGGGTTGGAGTTAAATTAGATGAGACTTTAAATTCTAAATTCTTCTTGGCTATTGTGAAAGGCTTGATAAATACGAAGGCAGGAATTTAAAAAAAATTTTTATTTTTGTTTTTGGCTGACTTTCAGTGGCTTTGTTATCTATTGGGTAGACAGTTTCCTGCTGCTGTCAATTCAGGACCTGTGTCTGCACCATCTGTGAGCACCAGACCTGCCTAGTCTGTGCAGGGAGATTCACTTGTAAAGGCCGCCTTGCCAGCCTCTTCACTCAGGTCTTGCTGCTTTTGGTGACAGATGAAAGACTCTGGTGAACTAGACTTCTAAGAAAGAGTGGGTTAATATGTTTCTGGGGACAGAAGAAGGGGCCTTTGGTGTATACTCTAATAATTAGAGAGATGGTTCCGTGTGTCTGTGTGTTCAGGCGCACTGTGGGAACTCAGGCCACACTGTGGAGAATTTTCCCTGCACAGAGTACTCGGTGCTGACACCTGAGAGCTTTTGTGTCCTAACGTCAGTCTCATTAAAAGTAAGTTCCAAGAACATTAAAAGTGAGTTTTTGCCCATTTAGGCTTTTAATTTCATTTTTTAAAAAGTGCTTTTTATGTTAAACAATACTATTTCCCACCTCTTAGGGTAGCCAACAACTCTGGTTAATGAGAGCCCTGCGTTTGAGGCTTTGTTTGCTTGAAATTCTTAGTATGGCTCCCCAGCTTAAAGAAGACTACCTAGTATTGCCCTACCATTTAATTAAACAAGCAAAACAATCTGCAGTTGTGGCCCTTCGTCTTCTTCTAGGTCACTATGCCTTTTAGAAGCTCTTAATCTAATTCAGAAATACATGCATGAGTGGATGTCTACATACATTCACCTCTCCACCCCAGTTCATGTGTATACTCTTATCAACATGCATCCCCATCCTTCCTAGTTCCTGGGGGTTCATAAATCCCCTCTTGAAGTACGTTGACAACCTCCAGTTTAAGAACTTACACAAGTTTTAAGTGAAAGGAAGAAAGCAAGATGTTGTTCCCTCTCACCCCCACCCCACCCCACCCTACCCTACACCTGGGTAAAAGGCAGCTTATTTATTTAATCACCTGTCATTCTTTAGCATCTGTTCATCCACCCACCCATCTATCCGTGTTTTATCAGATGCTTTTTTTGTTGTTGAAACACTTTATTTTCTGCTTTTCCTTTCTTTTCTTTCTTCTTAAATCAGGAACTAGACTGCTTTCTAAATACAGAAAATGGAAGAATGATTCATGGCAACTATGAAGCTGTTCAAGTAGAGAATATACACATATTTGTTTTTGTATAATACTACAATTTTAAGCATTTATAACTTTGGGAAGGTTGTACAGATAGTCATTTTAGCTTGGCTTGGTTTACCGTCGTCTCTTTTTTTTCTCCTTTGGCAAGTATTCCTTTGAACCTTTTGTTCTGCTCTAGTTTTAAAATAAAGTACATTGTCAGTAAAGCAGAATAGATTTTCTTGGGTAAAAATAAAATCACTAGGCATCTGATCATTTCTTCAGAAAAGTACTCAATCAGAGTATTTTTTTAAACGTTTTAAATGAAGATTTTACTCCTTTTACCAAAAGTTTCTTTTTTCTTTTTGAAGTTATTTGTTTATTTCACATATAAGTCATTTTGTGAAGATACTTTTAGGACTGTAGGGATTCACGTAAGTAATTTTAGACACGAAAAATTTTCGTATTACATTGTTTTCCTCCTAGTCCTTATTACCTTAAAAAATTAGTGTTGAAACCTTATTTCTTTTTGATGTTTATTTTCAGTATTCATTTTTCTACTGCCCATGTCTTTCTCACTTAGATAAGAAATCAAGCATCTATTTTTTTATGTAGACAAGAAAGGCAAACTGACTTATTTGCTAAATAAAGTCCTCATTGCCCTATCATTTTCATTAAGGCTGAAATATAAGATCAGGGAAGAAAGAGTCACTCTCAGCATAATGCACATGAGAAAAAGCAATGTGTTCACATGTGTACAACCTGCTGCAGAGTCTTAGCCAATGAGGAGTGCAGCCTGAGTGGATCCTCATAACCAACAGTTGTATCAAGAGCATATCATGAAAAATGAAAAAATACAAATCAGCTTTGATAGCATTCAGGTTTTAAACAAATATAATATTCTAACAAAAAAGATTCATTCCTATATCTTAAATTCAACATATTTCATGAGAAGAAAATGTCAATGTTATGGACTTGCCTAATACAACTAAGCTTTAGGTTCTGTCTTTGCTCTTAGGGTATTAAGGAAAATTTAACTCTTTTGAAATATTTGATATATTGTGGTAGATTTGTAATTTAATGGTAAATATGAAGAATATTTTTTCCTAGTGGAAATAAAGCATGGAGATTAGTAAGCTCATCAATAGAAAGGTCTTTTTCTGTCTCCAAGTGATAATATAGTTTTATATTAAATAGTGTAAGTCATTGTTGTATGTACTAGAGGATGAAATCAGGCTTTCTGTTTCATTTTTTCCATCCTGGATATCTCTTTTCTTTAGACTTTCTGAATATTCTGCCTCTCCTTTAATAATGCAGTGTTCAGTCTTAAGAACTCTCCACATACTACTTTTCCTACCTGACTTTTTCCCAAGAACAAAAATATCTCATTCAGCCCAGGGATCATTTGAAGGTACCTATAGAAAATGGTTTGAAGCAAATTATAAAGCATCTTGAGTCTGAACCTCTGGCCCAACTCAGTCACTCAGTATTTTTTTAGAGGATTATTCGAGGTGAAGGTCCAGTGATATTTCTATTCTTGGCCACTAACAGATAAATGATAAAAGAATTTTAAGGTCTTTGCTAGTGAACTCTGTAAAGAGTGCCAGTCTTGGGTGAGCAGTGAAGTAAGGAGTTTGGATCTGAAAAGGAGCAAATGAAAAACTATTATGACTCTGAAGTGGTCAGTAATGCAGTAAGACTGAGAATTTGGACTTTGTAACTAAACAGAAAAGATATAATGAATTCTGGTTTACGTTTAATCTAGTTCATGACCCAGATTAAAAAGTGTCTGTGGAATTGCATGAATATGTATGGATAAACACTTTTTATTATTAATTGCTATTTACTGAGCAGTAAGCACTAACTGCGTTTATTTCTAAACAAAACATCATTTAATTCTCATTAAACATGTGAGTATTTTAGTGATACCTACATTTTGTAGATATGATACATTGAAGTAAACCCACATATGCTAGAATTTTGTTAGAGTTGGTTAGAGAGGTAGACTGCTCTTTAAAGTTAATGTGACTATCCATATGCCTTAAAAAAGGTTTAAAATATTTAAAATACCTAAGTAGATTATATACAATCTAGACAGTACTTTGATGTTGATATTTGTCCTTTGTGCATTTTATAGTGGGCCAAGTTGCTGTGTGAGACAGTCACATTTTTATTTGCTGCCTGGTCTAGAAAGCTTTCTAACTCCAGAATATATACTCTTGGAATTTTAAGACTTTAGAGCAAGTGTTTCATGTAGTGAGTACCAGGTAAAATTTGTAATGGAAAAAAAATCCCTACAAAGTAATAAAATCAGATATGATATACTTTCAGTTAGGTTTCCCAGGTGGCTCAGTGAAAGAATCTGCCTGCCAAGCAGGAAATGTAGGTTTGATCCCTGGGTCAGGAAAATCCCCTGGGAAAGGAAATGGCTACCCACTCCAGTATTCTTGTCTGAGAAATCCCGTAGACACAGGAGCCTGGCAGGCTATGGTCCATGAGGTCATAAAAAAGAGTGAGACCTGACTTAGTGACATACAAACAACAGCATACTTTCAATTATTTAAAATTCATTATTTGCAGCTTGGGTTGAATGGTAAACAAGAGACACCAGGATTATATTGGAGACTGAAAAGATTGAAGAGTTTTTCAATAGCAGTATATTAGATAGTAAAAGAAGAGTCTAATATATATATATATACATTTATTTTATTTTTTTATTTTAAATATCTTGACATATTTAAGAAGCAACTACCATAAATGTGTTGCTTTTTGCTATAAAATAAAGTTTTTGTATTATATGCTTATGTACACATTTTTCTACAGTTTAGAATCAGCTTCCTCTATCTGGAAAAATTTCACTTATCCTTCATGGTCCAGAAAATGTCCTTCCAGCCATATTCCTGAAACAGTAAAAATTATGATGTATTACAGTTAAGTTGTCCTTCTTCTTTAGGACTTGGAGACATCTGGTACATAGAAGGTGATTGGCAAGTATTTGCAGAATGAATGAAAGAATAGGTGAATAGGTTATACTTTTAATTAATTTAACAAAATTTTTAGCCAGTTTTAGCTATTCAGATCAATTTATATAAACATTTGAAACATTCAAGTAAACGAGCAACTACCATCATAGTTCATTGTCTTTGGGAACACTTGCTGATTTCGCTTTCTTTACCCGGTGAGTTTTAAAGTAAAAAGCGTTATGAATAATGACAGTCTAAATTTTAAAACATTTTATTATGAAAGTTTTCATACATAGGGAAGTTGAAAGAAATTTAGTGAATACCAGTTTATCCACCACTCATTTTAGCAATTGTTGTTTTTGTTTAGTTGCTTAGTTGTGTCTGACTCCAGGGACTGCAGCCCACCAGGATTCTCTGTCCGAGGGATTTCCAAGGCAAGCATACAGGGGTGGGTTGCCATTTCCTTCCAGGGGATGTTCCTGACCCTGGGATCAAACCTGTGTCTCCTGCATTGCAGGTGGTTTCTTTACTGTGATCCACTGGGGGAGCAAACATTAGTCAATTATCTGGTCCATTTGTTCGTCCCTCTATTCCATCCATCTTATGATACATTTAAAGGTAAATGCTTCAGCATGCACATCATCAACTAGACTTCAGTAGTAGTTTCCGTTTTTTTTCTTCTTGAGGTAAATTGAAGTACAATGGACATGCATAGTCTTAAGTGAACGTTTGCTAATTTTGGCAGATGCTTATATCTGTTAACCCAAACTTCTATCAAGATAACATTACCATCACCTCAGAAAGTTCCTGCATGTCCATTCCCAGTCAGCCTTTACCCTCACACCTCATGGGAAACAATTTTTCTGATTTTTTTCTGTTCCTTGGTAAGTTTTGCCAAAACATGACATCTTTAAGAAGTCAAAGTATGTAAATGTTTAGCTGGAAAACATAGGAAGGTGACAGATTGTCGTGTGAAATGATCTTAAGAATGACATCTGTAAAACCCGAGAGGGCAGTTGATGAAGGAAAGCTAAAAGACTTCATGAGATGACTTATGACATGAATTCAGGGCAATGCCAGAAGTACACACAGGTAGCGGCCATTAAGTCTTGTAATTGCTTCTAATGGTATTGGACCATATAAACCTGAAAGTCACTTGATAGATTTTTGTCTGGTGGTCAGCGAGAGTGACATAATTCTATGACCCAAATAAATGCATATCTTTACAAAGGTTGTAAAGTTGAAATATGACATTTGTTTCAAGTGTTTTGCTTTTGTGATTGAGCTAGCTAATACTTGGCTTTTAAAATAATTATAAAACGTTAATGCAAATACCAAGTTTTAATTGTACAACAGAGAAAAATATTTTGGAATGTATAAAATCACTTAATATCAAGAGTCTTTGTATTTGAAAATACAGTTTTAATAGTGTAGTTATACATCATATAGGGTTGTGCAGGTGTAATGAATTAATCATGTCCTTTGTATCCATCACTAATATGTTTAAATTCTGAGCTTTAGCCAATAGAAAAAGAAATCACCATTAAAATCTATGAAATAGTAGAACATAGTTTGGGAACTGATCTTCAATTTATCACTATTTCTAGTCTCTAACCTCTCTTTTTGCATAAAGGCTGAATGTTAGTGGATGGTTTGTTAGAATGTCCACCACCCCACCCCCACCCCCACCCACCTTTCTTCTCTTCCTTAATTCTCTCCTTCCCTTTCTCCTTCCTTTCCTGCTACTTAAAAATGTATTTATTGTGCACTGGCTATATAACATTGTATAAGATTCTGGAGATACTGTGAGTAGAAAGTATCTTAATGTAAATCAGATTCTAAAACTAGTACTTAGATTTGTAAACATTAAATTCTAATGAGTCAGAGCTCACTTTAAAAGCATCATGCATCTTAAAGTTTGTCAATAGCTTTTGTAGAAAACGAAATATGGTGGTATACATGATCTAAGTTGATTGAATATTTGTGGTGTGGACATAATTCTTTTCTTTTCACAACTGAAACACTGGACCTGGTTTATCATTGACACCTGCGCTACCTATCAACTCTTCATGCTCAGTGTAGTCATCTGTGTATTTAACACTCTTTTACTTTAATAAAGATTCATTTGTGCATCTGCTTCTACAGGTAGCTTTTTAAATTTGTTTTAAAAGAAAGAGACACAGATGTACAGAACAGACTTTTGGACTCTGTGGGAGAAGGCGAGGGTGGGATGTTCTGAGAGAATAGCATTGAAACAAGTATACTATCAAGGGTGAAACAGATCGCCAGCCCAGGTTGGATGCATGAGACAAGTGCTCAGGGCTGGTGCACTGGGAAGACCCAGAGGGATGGGATGGGGAGGGAGGCGGGAGGGGGGATTGGGATGGGGAACACATGTAAATCCATGGTTGATTCATGTCAATGTATGGCAAAAACCACTACAATATTGTGATTAGCCTCCAACTAATAAAAATAAATGAAAAAAAAAAAAAAAAAGATCTGTTCTTAGTCAGAGAAGTCTGGAATTTCTTATGTGATCTCTCAATTTGCATAGTATTAGAGAACAAAGTTCACGAAGCTAGAAGTCAGGAAACTGATTTTCTCCATTTTATTAGCTATGACCTGGGACAACTTACGTGCTTAGTTGCTGTTACTTACAATGAAGTACTTTTCAATTTAGGCTGCATCACAGAAAAGAAAAAATATATGTATACAAAAATTGAAGTGTAATTACTTTAGAACTATTTTTTTAGTAGGAAAATATCATAACTTAGAATGTATTATTTTAAGCATTTTCAGTACCTTAAACATATTCTCCTTGTTGTACCACCGTCACCCCCATCCATCTCCAGAATTTTTCATCTTTTCCACACTGAAAGTCTGTACCTGTTAAATAGTAACTCGGTGACTCCTCATACCTCCCTCCCTGCCACCTCTCAGTTCAGTTCTGTTCAGTTCAGTCACTCAGTTGTGTCCAATGTTTTGCGACCCCATGGACTACAGCACGCCAGGCCTCCCTGTCCATCATCAACTCCCAGAGTTTACTCAAACTCATGTCCATTGAGTTGGTGATACCATTCAACCATCTCATTCTCTGTCGTCCCCTTCTCCTCCTGCCTTCAATCTTACTCAGCATCAGGGCCTTTTCAAATGAGTCAGTTCTTCGCATCAGGTGGCCAAACTATTGGAGTTTCAGCTTCAACATCAGTCCTTCCAGTGAACACCCAGGACTGATCTCCTTTAGGATGGACTGGTTAGATCTCCTTGCAGTCCAAGGGACTCTCAAGAGTCTTCTCCAACACCACAGTTCAAAAGCATCAATTCTTTGGCACTCAGCTTTCTTTATAGTCCAACTCTTACATCCATACATGACTACTGGAAAAACTATAGCCTTGACTAGATGGGCTTTTGTTGGCAAAGGAATGTCTGTGCTTTTTAATATGCAGTCTAGGTTGGTCATAACTTTCTTTCCAAGGAGTAAGCGTCTTTTGATTTCATGGCTGCAGTCACCATCTGCAGTGATTTTGGAGCCTCCCAAAATAAAGTCAGCCACTGTTTCCCCATCTATTTGCTATGAAGTGATGGGCCCAGATGCCATGATCTCAGTTTTCTGACTGTTGAGCTTTAAGCCAACTTTTTCACTCTCCTCTTTCACTTTCATCAAGAGGCTCTTTAGTTCTTCACTTTCTGCCATAAGGGTGGGGTCATCCGCATATCTGAGGCTATTGATATTTTTCCCTGCAATCTTGATTCCAGCTTGTGCTTCTTCCAGCCCAACGTTTCTCATGATGTACTCTGCATTTAAGTTAAATAACCAGGGTGACAGTATACAGCCTTGACATACTCCTTTCCCTATTTAGAACCAGTCTGTTGTTTCATGTCCAGTTCTAACTGTTGCTTCCTGACCTGCATACAGGTTTCTCAAGAGGCAGGTCAGGTAGTCTGGTATTCCCATCTCTTTCAGAATTTCCCACAGTTTATTGTGATCCACACAGTCAAAGGCTTTGACATAGACAATAAAGCAGAAATAGATGTTTTTCTGGAAATCTTTTGCTTTTTTGATGATCCAGCGGATGTTGGCAATTTGATCTCTGGTTCCTCTGACTTTTCTAAAACCAGCTGGAACATATGGAAGTTCATGGTTCACGTATTGTTGAAGCCTGGCTTGGAGAATTTTGAGCATCACTTTACTAACGTGTGAGATGAGTGCAATTGTGTGGTAGTTTGAGCATTCTTTAGCATTGCCTGTCTTAGGGATTGGAATGAAAACTGACCTTTTCCAGTCCTGTGGCCATTGCTGAGTTTTCCAAGTTTTCCACCTCTGGACACCACCATATCTTTTGTCTTTAGGATTATAGACGGTTTTTTTTTTGGGGGGGGGAGAGGATTAAGAGGGCTAAATTTTCTCTTTCCTTCCATTCCTCTTAGTTTTAAGAAGTGTTTTTCTTTTTAGTAACACTATTATTGAGGGTTAACTACTAGAATATGTATATTCCAAGCCTAAATTCAGTTCTTTAATTTTTTAACATATTCTCTAATTTTTATTCTATAGCCATGGAGGCAGCAAGAAAAATACTTTGAAAGAAATGTGCCTAGGCAATTGTATAAATGTAATAATTTAAACTAGCCATTTATATAATATTAGGCATTTCATTTGATTTCCACCTATGGCTATGGCTTTGAGAAGTTTGATTTACAATTTATTTGATGTGATTTCAGGTTGTGTATCTTTGCAATGCAATAATTAGAACTTAGGTTATTTGAAGTATGGCTTAATGAAGTGTAAAGGGTATGAAATGAAAGATAACTAATATGTAACCTAGGAATATTTGCATAAATGGCATTTAGCTGTTGGGCATTTTAAAATTTATACTACAAGTGCTTTTTTATAATGCATAAAAGTGGTTTTACTAATGTTGGTTTCATTTAGAACATTTTATAAAGGTAATTAGATGTTTGAAATTTTTGTTTTTTATTTTCAACGATTTGGTATTTTCAGGCCAGCATTTGGTTCAATATATTGTGTACTAAAAGAAAAGTCCTAGTTATTTGAATAGCCACAGCTCTAATTGTATGAGGAATTTCACTGGTATAAGCAGTACAAAGCTTAAAGGTACTCCATGTAACCTAGTTACCAGAAATGATGTTTGTTGAGTGCCAGTGAGATAGAATGATGTTTCTGTCTTTGCTTTTTTTTGGTACTGAAGGTTGAAGAGATACCAGAAAAGGTCCAGAGTGGGTGGGACACAAGCTTTTCAAATTAACCTTTTTAAATCCTGGGATTCAATGACAGTGATGTAACTGAGTTATTAAGTGACTCCTGGAATGAAAAAACAAAAATGTAGATATTGTTAATTGGTAAATACTTTGATCAAGACAAAATTTCCTCGTTTCAGGGGCATGAAAGCTTTGTTGGGGACCTGAAATTTAGACATTTTTTGAGAAAAAAAAATACAAAATTGCAACTACAGATTAATGTATACAAGTTTAATACTTACAATGAGAAAAGAAAATGGATGACATGTTTTTAAAAAGATGGCCAATGACATAATCATCAGAATATTGAAAAATCGACATTTTCGAATTCCTGATCACACTTTAAACTACTAAAATTTAAAAATTGACACCCATAGGATGTGTAGTCTTTGAATGCCTCTTCCTATGGCATGATTATGCTACATGTTTGTGCTCTACAAAAAAAGAGTTTGAGAAATTCTATTTCAAGAGTTCTACAAAATGAAAAGGGAAATGTGTGCTGCATTTATAATTAGATAAGACTTATCAAATATATTCCTAATAAAAGAAAATGCCTGATTTACTAGGCATTGGCTAAAGACTGAATTATATGCTTATACTATTTCATATATCATGATTGGAAGAACTTACCACAGACTATCTTTTAGCTGTGTATGTTTCAGACTTCCTCCCCGACTTACCACATACCTGTAGTTCTAGTTTCCATGGGACACATCATATGTCTCGTTAGACCTCTGTCTCTGAACTTGCATTTCAGAAAGTTTTCATGACTCTGGGTAGTTGGTGCAATGGGTAAAAAAGGTGTATTCTTAGAAGCTAGTCTTACAGTGGAATAGATAGCATTAATTAATTACACATGGAAATGAGTGAGACCCACATACATAGATCCTGCTTAACCCAAATTGACAGTGTCACCAATTCCCTCTCCTCTTTATTGGAACCTCAAAGTGCCTGCTATGACTCACACCATTTGACATGAGAAAATAACCCTGAAGCCTAAGCTTCATGAAGCAAATTTATGGTAAATTCACCTCTGTGGATTCTGTGGTGCTGTTTCTATGGTGAGGGAAATCTGCTATCCAGTATGGTTGCCACTAGTCACTTGTGTTGAATACTTGAAATGTGATTAGTGCCACTAAAGAAATGAATCCTTAATTTTATACTTTAAAATTAAAGAGATATTTGTGACTAATGTACTGTGTTGGACAGTATAGGTCTAGCATTTTTATTACTATTTTACATAAAATTAGTGCTCATGTAATTAGTGCTCATGTTAAAGATATTATGTATTGATGTATCATATTAGGCTTTACTTACACTATTTAGATATAAACTCTCCATTGTAACCTGCATTCTTGATTACATGATACTGCCTATTGAGCAAAGTAGGGAATTCTCGTAAACTAAAGAAGCCAAGATATATATATTTGAAGATCTATTTAAATTTAGCTGAAAGAAGTGTTTCTTCTTGTGGGGATATTGTCTTGCTGGAAAGTTATCTTGAATCAGAAGTATTAAAATATTATGGGCTGAAATGTGTTTTCAAAGTAGGAGTTAAAGCCTTTTTGTATGAAGCATTTTATTTTTTTCTTTAGAAACCTAATGGAACATTTCCAGAGACAAGGGGCAAGTGTAATATTTGGTTGATGTGTTTAATATTATTTTTGGCTGATTAGTTTGCTAATTCAAGTGCTCCAAACAAGATTCCAAGATTTGGGCTAGATCTTGTTTTGCTATGACTTGGCATTTGACAGTAATTCATGAATATTTAAATTGGTCAAAGAAAAGGGGAAACATGAATATTGCTTAGTAGAGTTCTGGGAACCACTTCTATGGCTTATCATTACATACAATTTTCTGAAACTTTACAAATTTTATTCATTATATGCCTCATGTAGAATGAAGCATTTTCATAATTATTAATGCAGTGTACAGGTGACCTTTCAAGATTTGTGTATAAAATTTCAGTGTGTATTTAAATGGGATAATTAATAATTTTCTGTTCGTGTGCTGGTGATTTTTATTTGAACAGCTGAGTGTTGATAGAAATTGGGAATAGATTTTTTCTGTACATCTGCATGTAATAATTGTGATTAATATTTAGATTTACTGGATTGACTTTTTTAATTGAGGTAAAATTTGAATAATATAAAATTAACTGTTTTGAAGTATATAATAATTGACATTCACAATGTTGTTTTACCTCTGTTTAGTTCCAAAACATTTTCAACATCACTGAAGAAATCTCCCATATTCAAAATGGATATAGCTATTGCAAATATTTCATAGAAATGAAATAATACAGCACATGGACTTTGTTTCTTGGCTTCTTTCACATTTTAATATAATTTTTTCAAGGCTTATCTTTGTATTAGTACTTATTTCATTTTAAGTTTGAATATTATATTTTAAGGCTTCACTTGTGGCTCAGTGGTAGAGAATCTGCCTGCCAGTGAAGGAAATGCATGTTCAATCCCGGGATTGGGAAGATCCCCTTGAGAAGGAAATGGCAACCCGCTCTAGATTTCTTGCCTGGAGAATCTCTTGGACACAAGAGCCTGGTGGGCTACAGTCCATAGGTTTGCAAAAGATTTAGGCATGACTTAGTGACTAAACAACAAACAATAGCAATATTCTCTTATATAAATATACCACATTTTGTTTTTCTATTCATCAATTAGACTAAGTTTTAAGAAATTAAAAAAAAATTTTAAATTGAAATAGAGTTGATTCATAATGCTATGTAGAATAGCTTTTAAATAAAATTAAAACTAGGTCCTCCAGTAATTTTTCTTAATCACTTCTAAGCCTTAATTGACCATGAACATTCTTGTTTATAGTTATTCAATACTCTTCAGGTTTAGCTTATTGAAATATGACCAGTGTTTCATTTTTTACCCTCAATCACATTCCCATTTGCTCATTTTTTAATGCTGTTTGTGCTAAACATTTTATATAAACCTCTCTAAAAATTCTTTTTAAATGTTAGTGAGATAGTCTGATATAGTCTAAATTTATTCTAAATCATAGAATGATAAAGCTGAAGTAAAAATAAAATTTGATCTATGAGACTAATATTTTAAACTATAATTTGATAAGAAAATAAACAGTAAAATCAAATATCCTTTTTATCCATTGAGGAAAGTCATTTGTAGGGCAGGAATAGAGATGCAGATGGAGAGAACAGATGTGTAGACATGGAGTAGGGGTTAGGGAGGTGGGATGAATTGAGAGATTGGGATTGACATGTATACACTACCATGTCTAAAACAGATAGCTAGTGGGAACCTGCTATATATCACAGGAAGCTCAGCTTGGTTCTCTGTGGTCCCTAGATTGTGTGTGGTGACGTTTGAGAGGGAGATCCAGGAGGGAGAGGATATATGTACACATATAACTGATTCACTTCGTTGTATAGCAGAAACTAAAACATTAACACAATATTGTAAAGTGGCTATACTCCAGTTTTTTTAAAAGGAAAGTCATAAGAAATCTCGAGAAATTAGATTTTTAATATTCCCTTTCCTATCAGTGAATGTAGACTTCTTTAAAAAATGGTGAGCTTCACCATCTTAAATCTGTGATATAAGATGTATTGCATCATGTTGTAAGGGCTCTTTGTTTTTAATCTCTTGTTCCACTGGGCTGGGCCTCACTTTTCTAGAGACTGACACATAGAGAGATATGAACATTGCTCATAGTAAATCTCTCTTCAGAAACTCAGGACTCATGATATGTGTTATTTGCAGATTTTTAAAATTTTGTTTTCTCCTGGTATTTTTTGGAGGAGCAGAACCTGTCTATGTTTTTAAAAAATTATCACTTGGTAACCATTTGCAAAATTCTCAGTGGCATCTTAAAAAGTTGCTTCCTGATGGATTTATTCTTGCATTCTTTCTTGGTTGTGCACTTTTTTTTTTAAAAAAACAGGCTGTGGTTGTGTCATATATGCTCGTTGTAATTTGGCTTTTCAAAATGTCAAATGCCAGCCATATGCAAAATAAGGTAATTTACATTTTTATGACTGTGAAATTTAGCTCATTTTTCAGAATAAACAGAAACCTCAAATGACTTCTTTTAGTCTAATTTGTTGACTTTGGTGATTTGTCAGTGTGTGAGTAACAGACTGTATTAGTTTTCCATCCCCGAGTAACAAGTTACCACAAACACAGTGGCTTAAAACAACATAAGTAGCTGATCTTACAGTTTCTGTGGGTCAAGAGTACAGGATCAGAATAGTTGGATTCTGTGCTCAGGATCTCACAGGCTGAGTTCAAGGTCTTGGCTGGACTGAGGGCTCATGGGGTCTTCTTGCATATTTGTCTTGTTGTTGGAATAATTCATTTTCTTGGGGTTGTCTGATTGAGGCCCTAATTTTCTTTTTCTTTTTTTTTTGGCTAACTGTTGACTGGAGACAGCTCTTAGTCTCTAGAGGCCCTTTTAGGGCCTTGCTACATGCCCCTCTTATGAGGCCCTTTTCCTAAAGGCAGCAGGAGAATCCCTCCTAGGCTCTGAGGCTCTTCCTTCAGGAAAGGCCAAGTCTCTTCTGAGAGCTCCCCTGGTTAGCCCAGAATAATCTTCCTTTGACAGACTTAAAGTCAGCTAGTTTTTAACCTTAATTACAGCTGTAAAATCCTCTTACCTCTGTCATAGAATATCATCTAATACAGAGAATGAACCCTATCATATTTATAGTCCTGCGGTACTCAAGAGGAAGAGATTACAGAGACTCTACCCCAGGGAGCAGGCATCCTCTAAGATGGAGGCCATCTTGGAATACTGTCAACTACACAGAAGTTAGGTGGTAATTTTAAATTGTATCTGTATATATTTTTAAAAATAACAGGCAATATATTCAAGAGCAACTTTAGGTTCACAGGAAAACAGAGTGTGAAGTACAGAGCTCCCTATACTCTTTCCCTCTGCACAGTTTGCTGGTTTTTTTTGTTGTTGTTGTTGCATTAATGCAGTATACTTGTTAAAATTGAGTCAATACTAATACTATATTATTAACTCAAGTCCATAGTTTATGTTAGGGTTTATGCTTCATATTGTTCTATGGGTTTTGACAGATGCATAATATCATGTATGTACCATTACAGTATCGAACAAAATGATATCACTTTCCTAAAGAATCCCCTGTGCTCCATCTAGTCATCCTTCCCTCCTCCCTCCCCTGAGCCTTTGGCAACTTCTGGTCTTTTTACTATCTCTAATAGTACTGCTTTGCCAGAATATCATATAGGTGCGATCATAAAATATATAGCCTTTCCAGACTGGTTTCTTTCAGTTAATAATAGGCATTTAATGTTCTTTCATGTGTTTCTGTGACTTGATAGCTTATTCCTTTTTATTGCTGAAAAATACTACATTGTACAGTTGTACCACAGTTTGCTTAATCTGGTAGGCTGCTCTCTAGATCTTATTGAGCATTGCTGGGAAATGGTCTGTAGAGGTGAAACTCACTAGGAAGCCTTCTTTGGGATAGAAGGAAGGGGTTTCTCTTTCTGGTTCCAATGTACTTTACTCTCTTGCTCCCCCTGTGTGTGTGGTGGAAGGGTTGTCTATGATTTTCTTTTTCTGTAATGCCATTTGGTTTTGGAGGGTTTGGTGGCTTCATAAAATAAGTTGGGAAGTATTCCTTCTTCCTCTCTTTTTGTGAACAAGTTTATATAGGATTTGTCTCAATTCTTCCTTAAATTTTTGATAGAATTTACCAGTGAAGGCTTTGGTCCTGGAAGCTTCTTTGTGAGAATACATTTAGTTACAAATTCAATTTTTGAGATTGATGATGAGCTTCATTTTGAATCACTCATACTTTGCATCTGTCAAGCAATTTATCCATTTAAATTTCAAGGATATTGATATAAAATTATTCTTAACGTTCCCTAATTGTTTTAGTGTTAGAAGCATCTGTAGAGTGTCTTTGTTTTTATTTCTTGTACTTGTCGATTTTACCTTCCCTATTTTATTCCCTTAGTCATTCTAGGTAGAGGTTTATCACTTAAGTTCTTTTTTTCTTTAAAGCATCTTTAGTTAGTAAACTATATTCAAGTGAAAACGAAGTACTCAAGGTTTGATATTAGCTATGGTGCTGTGTATTATTGTGTGTGTGTTATGAATAATGAATGAAAAGAATTTTGGAAAAAGTGATACAATATAATTGAATGTTAAATACTATTTTTCAAAATTCAATTTTGTACTGGGGTGTAGCTGATTAACAGTGTTGTGATAGTTTCAGGTGAATCAATTCACTTTATGGTAAAAGTGAGGTTTTCATTAAACTCTGACATTTTATCAGGAACTATAATACTTCTTTTTTTCTATCTCATATACTTCTAATTCATCTTTCTATACCTGAGAGATTCACTGAATCACAGTATGAAAGCATTTGCATTAAAAAAAATGCACCTTTGGCTTGTCTCTTTTCAATGTCTTTGCTTATTTGCTCTTAAAAAACAATTTTCTCTCTTCTATTTACTTCTTTTTTTAAGTTGCTTTCCTTTCTCTAATTTTTTATGGTAGAAATTTGACTTTTAAAGCTACAAATTTTACTCTAAACCAGTGATCCCAAAGTTCTGTTGCAAATGAAAATGATCTAAGAATTTTTAAATATACTAGTGACTGTTTCCCAACACAAGACACTGTGATTTAATTGTGGAAGTAGACATGGGCTACAATGGGATATTTAGGAATTCTTGATTCCGATGTGTAGCACATTCTGTGAAGCATTGCTCTGAGCTTCACAATTTAGCTTCTCCCACAAAATTTGATAGTGTTTTCATTTTAATTCATTTCAAGATATTTAAAAATTTCCCTTGTGATTTCTCTCTTTTCCATTGGTAATTTAGAAGCACATTGTTTGATTCTCAAATATTTCAGTTTCTCTTTTTTCTTTCTTTTTTCTTGATTTCCTGTGATCACAGTAAATATTCTGAGTGATTTTAACATTATAAAATTTATTGGACTTTGAAAATTCAGGCCTGCTGTGTGATGAATCTTGGTTGATGTTTCATGTGCACTGGGAAATTAATGTGTATTTTGCCATTGTTGGCTGGAGTATTCTGTAAATGTTATTAGATCAGATGTATTGATGGTGTTAGTCAAGTATCCTATGTACCTATGTATGTTTTGGTCTTTTTGTTCAATGAATTACTGTGAGAAGTGTGCTAATCTCCACACTTTATTGATGTTTATTTCATCATTCAGTTCTGTTAATTGTTGCTTCATGTGTCCTGATAACTCTCTGTTATTGGGCACATGTGCATTAAGGATTGTTAAGTATTCTTGATGAATTGACTCTTACCATAATAAAATGCCCATATTTATCTTTGCTAATATTACTTATTCTGAGATCTACGTTGCTATTAATGTAACTACTCAAGCTTTCTTATGATTAGTGTGTGCATGATAAATCTTAAAAAAATTTACTTTTAAAATGTTTTTGTAATTAATCTGGATTTAACTTAGCATATATTTGGCCTTGTTTTACTTATAATCCAAACAATCTGTGCCTTTCAAATTGAATATATACTAGCCTCACTCAGCTAGACTTCTGCAAGAGAAATAAGTCTGCAGAAAATGATTTGAATAGGTATTTTCCCAATTTTCCTGAGTGTGGGACTAAACATATCTCAATCTAAGTGCTCAGGGGAGAAGTTAATTTACTGCATATAGTAAATGCCTTAGGCACTAGAACTTGATTCTTTTGGGGAGCCCTGCTAGAGAGGCTGGGTTGAATTTCCATGTAATATAATTACTTAAATCTGTCATCTTTTTGTTCCTTTGTTTTTTCTTTCTTTCTTTGTTTTGGTGGCTGATGTAATTTCTTCTTTTTCTGTGGCCTTTTTGGGTAACTGAGGGTATTTCATGTGCTATTTTATCTCTACTGTTGTTCTATGTCAGTACTTTGCTTTGTACCAACCAACCAGTGGTTGCTTTGGAGTTGACTGGCTGTGTTTATATATATTAGGGCTTCACAGGTGACACTAGTGGTAAAGAATTCTCCTGCAGTGCTGGAGATGCAGGTTCAATCCCTGGGTTGCAAAGATTCCCTGAAGGAGGAAATGTCAGTCCACTCGTTTTCTTCCCTAGGAAATCCCATGGACTGTGGAGCTTGGTGGACTACAGTCCATGGGGTTGCAAAAGAGTTGGACGTGACTTAGTTACTAAACAACAGCAATTTATATATATTAGTACACAAATACCTTATGTATAATATGTATTAGTAACACTTTATAGTATACCTTCAAATCATTTTATGCCTTTACACTTATAATTATCTTATAATTATGTACTTCCAGTAGCCCCTTCCATCTTTTGTGCTATTGTGGTGATACATTTTACATCTACATGTGTTTGAACTCCACAATACATTATTTTTGCTGTACACAAGTATTTCTTAAAGATACTGAAAAATTTGTAATGAAGATAACTTTTTCCTCATATTCTTCACACTATTTTCTATTAATTTATGTAGATGCAAGTTTCTATCTTGGTATTATTTTTCTTTTAACTTGAGGAACTTCATTGTTTCCTCTTAATGTAAGTATGCTGACGACAACGTCTCTGCCTTTATTTTGTGTTTATTTTTGAGAGACACTTGGGCTGGACATAGAATTTTAGTTTCTTTCTTTTTTTTTTTTGAGCTTCTTAAAAATGGTATCCCATTTCCTCTGGCTTGCATAATCCTGATGAGATATCTGCTAGATTTTTATCTTTGTTCCTACATATATATGTATGTATAATGTACTTTAATATTTTCCTTGCTGCTTTTAAGATTTTCTATTACTGGCTTAGAGCAATTTGGTTATAACATGTCTTGTATGTGTATTTTCTTTAGACTGTTCTGCCTGGACTTTGTTGAATGTCTTAACGTTTGTAGGTAGATTTTTTTTTTTTAATTAAATTTACAACATTTTTGGACATTGTTTTCTTTTCCTTCCCCTATTAGGACTCTAATTACACAAATATTAGATAATTGATATTGTCTCACATTTTATTGATGCTGTATTCACTTCTTTGCCTTTTTTCCCCTCTATGCTTTGGCTAAGACAATTTATACTGCTATGTTTTCAGTTCCCTGATTTTTTTTTTTCTTCTGTGCTTAATCTGCTGATAATCTCACCCAGTGAAAGGTTTATGTCAAATACTATATATATGTATATATATATTTATCTTTAGACATTTAATCTGGTGTTTTTTGATATCTTCACTTTCTTTTCTCATTATATTCATATTTTCCTTCAAGTCTTAATTTCATCAAACCTATTTTTAAAGTCCTTTTATGTTAACTTAATCTGTCTTAATTCTGGACCTATTTTTATTGATCAGTATTTCTCTGGGTTATAGGTAACATTTTTCCTGCCTCTTTTTTGTCAGTTTCTTTCTTTTTTTTTTTTTTTCAATTAGGCATTGAGCATTAGGATTTATTGGACTCTAGGATTTATTTGCCAAAAGTTTCATTTAGGAAAGGAAAAATCCAAATGAATCTTTTGGCCAACCCAGTACATTTTTTAGCTGAATTTTATTATTTCCTTTAAGTAGGATTTAACCTTTATTTATATATATCAATAACCTTTATTAAAGACTTCCCTGGTGGCTCAGACGGTAAAGCGTCTGCCTACAATGAGGGAGACCCAGGTTCGATTCCTGGGTCAGGAAGGTCCCCTGGAGAAGGAAATGGCAACCCACTCCAGTACTCTGGCCTGGAGAATCCCATGGATGGAGGAGGCTGGTGGGCTACAGTCCACAGGGTCGCAAAGAGTAGGACACAACTGAGCAACTTCACTTTCACTTTCAACCTTTATTTATCCTATTCAGAACACATGGATACTCAGAGCCTGTCTGGATTCCTATGCCAGTTACTTCAGCTTTTTTTCTGCTTAGCTCTCCCCACCTAATTTTTTCCCCCCATCCCAACCAGTACTCTGCCCCAGACAGTAACTTTTGTTTCTTACATGGTCTGTGAAGTTTCTTTTTTTGGGTTCCCCTTCCCTATACCTGGAGAAGGAAATGGCAATCCACTCCAATATTCCTGCCTGGTAAATCCCATGGACAGAGGAGCCTTGTGGGTTACAGTCAGTCCATGGGGGAGCAAAGTGTCGTACACAATTTAGTGACTAAACAACAATCTCTATACCACAGATTGAACTTTGCCTTTAGAATGAAATATGGGAAGTCTTAGACCTGATTTGTTTCCCTTCTCTTAATTCATAGGGCTTATTGCCTTTTGTTCAGTATCTGAAATAGCTTTATATATTTTACTCATTTTGTAGTTATACAGAGAATTGGGAGAGCACCCTTATAGCAGTCCAGCAAAGTTACTTTTTCCATTGAAATGCATTGTGTTAAATGTAGTTGCTCTATACCTGAATATAGAATCTAGTTACTTTCAGAAGCAAGCTTTATATTGTAGTACATTATTTTCAGAGATTTCAAAGAGTTGTTTTATAAAGACCAAAAGAGCATTTAATGAAAGTTGGACCAATATCTTAGAATAATATCCACAGAGATTTTTTTCGTAGAGGATAATACCCTTTAGGTCATCCATTCCCTCTTTTTGTTGCACATCAGTTATTTAACTCGTTACATTGGCAGTATCTACAGGTTCTTTTAAAATTGAATTGGGACTCAGAATGAATACAGGCTGTTGTACTGGTTCTTACGATAGTGAGTATTGAGTTATGAGAGTCACTCATGGTTGTTTGTTACCTAGGAGGACTACTAAATGTGCATGGTTATATAGATCTGCAAATTTTTAGGTCTAGGCTGATATCCATATTGAATCATAAATTTATTATTGATGCATTGCTTTCTAGGCAGACATGTTATACTTTAAGAGAATTAAGGATTAGAATTACATTTCTGTTATGGAATGGTGTCTTCAACTTTAAATGAATGGTTTAAATATCCACATTACTGATTTGTATAGTCAATACATAAAAATAGTTGATTAATTATTAGTTTGGAACACAAATTAATTGGAAAGTTTTTTAATAAAAATAGTAGATGAAACATTTAGGGAAAAATATTTCCACATAAAAGCAATTTAACTGACAGAAGCATGTCAGTGCTTAGAAACATTTATCCTCAGTTATAAATGGCACTTTTTAAAGCACCATTTTTATTCTAGCCTTCATCGATATATCATTTAGGCAGAAAGTGCTGATGTCGATTTTTGTCTTAAGTTGGAAAGGTATTGAAGGTGAATTTAGATTTATTTACACATTCTGTTTCTTCCACAGTCTGGGTATTGTGTTTTATTAGACTGTTTAAAATAAATTGTTTTGAAATATATGGCCGTGGTGGTCATTTATACACGGTGCTTTAGTTTAAAAAAAATATCAACTACTTACCAGATAGTTCATTTATCAGCTTTCTTATCTAAATCTATACCTAAATTTAAGAGTATTTTTCTGAAACAGATGGAGAAACATACCGTGTTCATGGATTGGAAGAATCAATATTGTCAAAATGGCTATTCTACCCAAAGCAATCTATAGATTCAATGCAATCCCTATCAAGCTACCAACGGTATTTTTCACAGAACTAGACCAAAGAATTTCACAATTTGTATGGAAATACAAAAAACCTCGAATAGCCAAAGTAATCTTGAAAAAGAAGAATGGAACTGGAGGAATCAACCTGCCTGACTTCAGACTCTACTACAAAGCCACATCATTCAAGACAGTATGGTACTGGCACAAGACAGAAATACAGATCAATGGAACAGGATAGAAAACCCAGAGATAAATCCACAAACCTATGGACACCTTATCTTCAACAAAGGGGGCAAGGATATACAATGGAAAAAAGACAACCTCTTTAACAAGTGGTGCTGGGAAAACTGGTCAACCACTTGTAAAAGAATGAAACTAGAACACCTTCCAACACCATACACAAAAATAAACTCAAAACGGATTAAAGATCTAAATGTAAGACCAGAAACTATAAAACTCCTAGAGGAGAACATAGGCAAAACACTCTCCGACAGAAATCACAGCAAGATCCTCTATGACCCACCTCCCAGAATATTGGAAATAAAAGCAAAACTAAACAAATGGGACCGAATGAAACTTAAGCTTTTGCACTACAAAGGAAACTATAAGTAAGGTGAAAAGACAGCCCTCAGATTGGGAGAAAAATAATAGCAAATGAAGCAGCAGACAAAGGATTAATCTCAAAAATATAAAAGCAACTCCTGCAGCTCAATTCCAGAAAAATAAATGACCCAATCAAAAAATGGGCCAAAGAACTAAACAGACATTTCTCCAAAGAAGACATACAGATGGCTAACAACACATGAAAAGATGCTCAACATCACTCATTATCAGAGAAATGCAAATCAAAACCACAATGAGGTACAACACACCAGTCAGGATGGCTGCTATCCAAAAGTCTACAAGCAATAAATGCTGGAGAGGGTGTGGAGAAAATGGAACCCTCTTACACTGTTGGT